>NC_090927.1:645000677-645307956 GCF_040938575.1 Ambystoma mexicanum
TCAGTTCGGCAATGGGTAATAGAAGATTAACAGGGAATTAATTGCCTATAATACACAACGCAGGATCTCCTTTTTTTTTTAATCTTGGGTACTACTGGGGTTTCTTGTACCGCTTTCACCTTTTCACTTTTGGGATAAACAAGTCAATTTCTTACTTGACTGCAGACTGTGCCAAGTAACATTTTATGGGTTTGCAGTAAGGCCAGATTTCCTAAAGGCTATAATGACTAAATAGAAAAGGTGCACATGTTCTTCTCATGTCCTGCTATGAATGATTATATCATCAACATAAGCGCCACAAAAAAAAGCAGTATGGCCGAAGGACCAGGTCCATCAACCTTTGAAATTTGCCTGGTGTCCTGTGTAGTCCAAAGGGTAACACCTTTGTCAGGATAGTCCAACATGTGTGCAGAAGGCTGTTTTCACCTTGTACTATGGGTTGACAGTGGGTTGACAGTGACATGTCAGTAACCTTTAGTCAGATCAATTGTAGAAAGGAAAACAGCAACACCCAATAGATCAATCAGATCATCTATCCTTGGTATAAATTGGGAAACCACATTTACCTTCCTGAAATTAATACAGAACCTTCACGAGAGATCTTTTTTGCAATAATTACTTTCGGATAGGACCAAAGACTATAGAAAGGTTCGATAATATCAGAGTTAAACATCTTCTCCACTTCCTGCATGACTACTTCTTTTCTTGCTTCTCGGAAACTGTACAATTTAAAATGGACAGCCTTCCCTGTTTATGAATGTAGTGAAAAACCCACTTTACTCTTCCTGCTTTATTCTTAAATACATCTGGAAACAGTTCCAATAAGTCTTGTAGATCATGTATCTGAGTAGGTAATAGGTGGAGAGAAATTAAAGTATCTTTATCTGACTCCTTTGTTGAGAGAATAGTCAGCAGTACGTTATATTTTCTGCAGGATCCTGTCTCCATTATTTAAGGAGGTTTATATGATAGATATGGGTCTTGTTTCACCTGTCTGGTTGGGAGACACGATAGTTGCATGGCACAGTTTGTTCAATCACCTCATGCCATTTAGACAACATCTTATTCTCAAATGTCTGTTGGTTGTCTTGAGCTTTAGTCAGATGAGATTGGACCATGTGTTCTTTCAACTTTTGAGCAGTTTGTGAGAGTGGTAAAGGGCTTCCTGTCTCTCCTCCCAGGTCTCCCTTAACATGGCAAGGACATACCGTGGATCCCTATCATTTAATCATTCAAATGGTGATAACCCTGCTGAGGATTGTGGTGTTTTCCTGACGGCAAAAGGGCCCAGGGTATCATAATATCCCAATTTGTGGTGTCAGCCTCAATCAATGTCTTAATGACATTTGCAAGTGTTGTATCGAAATGTTCCACTAATCCATCGATTTGCTGGTGGTAGATGGAGGTCCTAAGGGTTTTAATGTGTAGGATCTCCTTTACATCTGCCATTAACTGACTCCTGAAGGTAGATTCCTAATCCATTAGGATCTCTTTTGCAAAACCAACTTGTGAAAAAAGTTGCATAATCTACAATCACCAAGATATAACGTTTCCCCAACCTAGATTGCTCAAGCGGTCCAAATATGTCCATACCTATGTGAGAAATGGGCACATCATTGATAGGCAAAAAGGTAAAAGCGGAGCTGGAGCAGGTATTTGGGAACTAGTCCTTTGACACAGGGCACAGTTTAGTACAACTTTGTTCACATCGGCATAGATTTCATCCAATAGAATGGACATATTATCTGCCCTTGTGTTTTGGTTGTTCCTAAGTGACCACTGGTTAAGTGGGAGTGGGCATTATCTAGTACCACCCTTTTGTGACATTCAGCCACCATAATCTGTGTTCCTTTTACTCTCCCCTCGACTTCAGACACTACATGTAAGAATTCCTCTACTAGCAAGGGGTCATTCCACTGGCCATAGGCTAAGTTAGGAATCATCTCAGCTTCCTCACTAAGGGCTTCTAAGTTTCCTGCCCCAGATGTTATTGGGGGATCTTCATCTGCCTCCCCAAATCCCATACCTCTGTTTTATCTGCTTCCTTGATTTCATTTCCTCAATTTTGGGAAATAGAGCTCTTTCTAGTATCCCTTGAGCTATTTTCTCTCCCGCCTTTATTTGGTATGCCTCTTTTCCACTGTTTTAAATGAGATTCTTCATATCCCCTCTATAGTTGGGATCAAACAAACCTGATAAGATGTCTAAGCCATATAAACCAAGCCATGCCAGATTTATAGGCTAACCAGAAGTTAATGCCTCCGGGGGGTATCAAAACCAGGTCACTGGGAATTAACATTCTGTTGCTGGGTTGCACCACTTCTCCCCTGCTACTACATAGATTGAAGCCTATATAATTTTCTGTAGCTACTGATGGATTGGAAGCTTGGCCAACTTCTCATTAATTTTCCAATAGACAAAAAAGGCCAGTTTTTGCCAAGGCACACAGCTCAAAAATGCTGGATGAATTTGGACCAGGTCTGAAACAACTTGGGCACAAAGGGTTGATTCACAATCCATGCATGGTTGGGGTTATTCCGTGCTGTAGTTATTTAAAAAATTTGATGGAGAAGGGGGTGCCCATCTCATAGCAAACTGCATCATAGAAGCAGCGTGTGTTGTGGGAGAAAAGGGAGAGGGCAGAGGAGGTGAGACATCCATCTGGACAATGGGGGGAGCAGGCAAAGATGAGGGGGCAATTGGTGAGCTGCAGGGAAAGGAAAGCATTTTTATTTTTGCCTATTTTGGTGTCGGACTACAGATAGCTGTGGGTATGTGTAGTTCGGTCAACGTGGCTAGATAGTTTACTTTGTTTGGGTATAGTGACGTCAGGGTGAAAACTCACTGGCCATGGCCAAAGGCCATGGTCAGTGACCTTTTTATGTATTAGAGAGTATTTTTTATTTTGGATATGTGTTTTCAGACTTTCAGACTTATGTTGTCTATTCTCACTTATGGTATTATGTTGTGTGGGTGTGCAATGTTTGCCTATCTAGTTTATTGTCAGATATTTCTCTATGGTTTCTTATTTATCAGTTACTTTACATAATTACATGAGTAGTGTTGTTTTGTATTGATCATTTAAGGTAGATTATAGTATAAAACTGGAAGTCAGACCCTTGTCAATTGACTTTTCATAACCATGTTTATGATAAAAGTCAATGAACTGTAGTCACAATTATAATAAAAAATGTTTTTTTGTTATTATTTATTGTATTTGTGTATTTGTATATGATAAGTAGTCCTTAGAAGGACTGTTTTGGAGTGCACTGATTGTAGAACTTTAGCACATTAGGAGTACCGTTTTGATGTTATGAAGGAACACTGCGTTTCCTTCATCGGTTAGGTGTTCTCTGTCATGTCTATAGAAATTTGCCATGTAGAAGTGAATGTTGCTGTTCGCAATCAATAATTGGTTATGGTCTGTCATGAATGCTGAAACTGCTTTATTAAAAT
Organism: Ambystoma mexicanum; assembly: GCF_040938575.1. NCBI lineage: Eukaryota > Metazoa > Chordata > Amphibia > Caudata > Ambystomatidae > Ambystoma > Ambystoma mexicanum. The sequence continues at coordinate 645,004,134 of NC_090927.1, forward strand.
TTCACCAGGATTTCTCAATTTTACCATTAAATCTGATGTTACTTCTCCATTTTTGCCTCTGAGTGAGATGGGAAAAGATAAAGATGGTGTGAGGAAATAATTACATTTGTTTTCCTATGTCTTGTTTCATCATTAAAGTAAGGGACACCCCTTATAAATTCCCAAAATAAATACCTCCACAATTAATTAGTATGGCATCTGGGTGCCCTGTACTTCTCAGGCTTAACAATTTTGGAAAAACCTGAAACCAACGCATTCCCCACAATCCAAACCATTTACAGGCCGATTCATGGAATTAATGTGCGCTGAAAATTCCCGCGCAAGCGTGCGAAAGCGTGTGAATCGCAGCGCAAGTGCGAAAATCGCAGCGAAACCCGCGCACAGCGATTCATGGAAGTCCGTGCGCGTGTAAATCCATGGATGTGCACTAAAATCCTGCATGGCGCACGTTGGCGCACACGTCTTCAAACAGCATGCACTATGCGCACAGCGAAAGCGCACATAGCGAAGCGCACACAACAAAAGTAGGTGTAACACGGGGCATAACACGCGGAATGGGCAACAACGCATGAAAATGTGGGCATCACGGGGGAAGTACAGGAGGCAAATGCGCGGAATGCCCACACGCGCACCTACAACACGTATTCATGGAATCGAACGGGGCTAACGCGTGCGCCAAAAAAGACGCGCTAATCCGGAAACACGTACGCCAGCAGGAAGCAGGCGTACATGGACACGCGCAGCATAAAAGTGCGCGCAAACAACAAACAAGCTCAGACGCCAAGATGAATATACCGTTCCTCACAGCAGTGGTTGTGGGATACCGCAGGAGGAGGATAGTCAGGGCCAGAATTTTTACACCCAGAACCAGCCTTTTTGGGATGCCTGATGACCAGGTGTATGGGAGGTACAGGTTTCCACCTCACATAATACACGACCTGGTGAGTGAGTGGGAGGATGACCTCACATCACCCACCCTGTGCTCCCAAGCACTGAGCCCCTTGGAAAAGGTGCTCAATGTATTGTACTTCTTGGCCACTGGTTCATTTCAGTGGACAAGTGCCCTAGTGAGGGGGGTGTCACAGGCCAAGCAGTCATGCTGCCTGCACCAGGTGTTGGCCATCATGACTACACACCCATCAGTCCGCAGGCACATATACCTGCCCAGAACACCTGCAGAAAGGCAGGCTGTCGTCCAGGATTTTTACGTGGTGGCACCCTTCCCCAAAGTGCTAGGTGCCATTGACTGCACCCATGTGGCTCTACATCCTCCCAGGGCAACTGAGCACATCTACAGAAACTGCGAGCACTGGCATTCCATCAACGTACAGGTAGTATGTGATGCCAAGGGAATCATCACCTCAGTATATGTCAACTATCCAGGGTCCACCCATGACAGTTTCATTTACAGAATGTCAACCTTAAACCGGGACCTAGAAGCTGGGCGGAATGGTGATACATGGCTGCTTGGTGAGTATAAATGCCCCTGCACATGCATGCATGTCAGATACTGAGTAATGTCACAACCCCACTAATGATACCCATCATCACCTCCCCAGGGGACAGTGCCTACCCGCTGAGCACCCACATGATGACGCCAATTCGGAACCCCACCACACCACCCGAGTTAAGATACAACACAGCCCATATTGCAACCCGGGGCATAGTGGAGCGCACATTCGGAGTGCTCAAGTCACGCTTCCGCTTCCTTGACCGCTCTGGTGGGCAGCTGCTATATGCGCCACCAGCAGTGTGCAGGATCAAAGTGGCAGCATGTGTCCTGCACAACGTTGCATCACGCCAGGGCCTACCGGTGGACATGGTGGTGCCCCCACATACCCAACCACAAGCACGGCTGCTGCGCATGGGAGGAGAAAGGGCACATGGTGAGGCAGCCCGTACGCAGCTGGTGGCTAATTACTTCACCTAAAATCACACCACTGTGGAGTGCACACAGCCCTGGCACATACCAGCTGACAATCAATGATGATGACATAAGGGACAGTCAGCTGTCACAACCATACCAGCCTGAGTTTGGTCACCTGGAAGTGTTATATTGTGTGCATCCCTACCTACCGAAAGACAACCAATGCTGTGTCACAAAAAGACACACATTTATGCTGCATGAATGACTACCCCCTTGCAGAATACAACATGAATATAGCGCCATCTCACCCAACACCTCCCCATCTCCGCCTTCCAACACACCATGGCATGTCCTGCAATGTGAAAGCAAACAAAGCAATGCACAACACATGACACATGTGTCACATAGTGCACTGTCCCAAATGGAAACTGCCCACAGACAATATGCTCCCAGTAATCAATGACAAACAGCACACATGACCAAATACTTACCAGCAACACAATACAGCAACACAGCATGAAATATCGCCAAAATGTGACAGTACAAACTCAAAGTAATGTAAGTCATACAACCTCAATAAACCAGCACATCGACCCCTTCCAACTCCAGAGTGTTGCTGCCACACAAATGTGTCAGTGTACTGCATACAACATGAACTCCATCTGCAAAGGAGACGGCCTTGTGAAGAGATGAGGAAGGAACCTGCAAATTAGGATGAAGACATGGATGCACAAGCACATATCAATATACCATGCAGTGTACAATACAACAACAATACCCACTAGGGATGTCCACACAGTATTGACTACAGACTGCCCACACAGCTCATGGGAGCCCAGTGTCACTGTGTAAGTCACTGTCACTTGGTCACACCCTTTGGAAGCCCATGGAAATGGGAAGCAGGAGGGGTGTGTGTGTCACGAACCCAAGCATCTAACCCAAACTCAGGACAAGCTGGAATACAGTGGATGCCCACCGGAGCCACACAAGGCAACACACTGTAAAAATAAAATTAAAAAAATAAAAAATACCCATGTGGGGGCCAGGAGGTTCGAGGACAGGGTGCACACCAACACACACCTGTGTGGATGCTGCAGAAAAAAAAATACCTCCATGGGCTCATGGCCTGCACGGCTATGCCATTGTGGGAGAACTGCTGTTGCTCTCTTCACCCTCTGCTGCTGCCTCAGGAGGTGGTGGCACTATGGGAGGCAGCCCACGCAAAGCCCTGGTATGGTCGTCCATGGCAGCAAGCATGCGGGTCTGGAAGGTCTGATTCTGGAGGATTAAAGTGCAGAGATCCCCATGCAGCACCTCACGGTTTGCCTGCACTTCTGCACGCAATGCCTCGCGTGATGCCCGGATCTCCTCACGTGTTACCTGCAGTTCAGCTGAGAGTGAACGTGCAAGCAGCTCCAGCTGCTGTTCTGCCCTAACATTTCGGGAAGCCTCAAGTTCAAGCAGACTCTGCCTGAGGTTATGGAGTTCTACCCTCAGGGCTTCCCTGTGGCCATGTGACTCTATTGATATGGATTCGCGCAGGGTCTCCAGTGCCGCCTGTCGGTCCCTGTTGGATGCCAACATGTCTTCCCTGTGTGATTGGCAAATGGAGTCTGTTGCCTGCTGTTGTTGCTCCATCTGCCTTTCAGGGGGAATAATGGAAGTGGCCACCCTCTTCATTGCCTGAGCCATCATTTCTACTGATGCTGCCTGTTGGCTTGCCATACCCTAGATGGAGTTTTCCCATACAGTATTGCCTGGTGGCGCACGGCCACCGCGTCGGCGGGCACCATACCTGTTTGGGGCAAGGCGATCTGCACCTTGTTGTGCTGGCACTGCCTGAGGCTGCAGGACGGCATTCCCCTTCTGATCTGCTGGCCCAGGAACAGGATCAGATGCTGTGGAGTGTGACCCTGCATCCGTAACCGCAAAAGGCGGACCTACCAACATTGACATCCCCATAGAGGGTTCTACCCCTGGTGCAGGTGGGTTGGACAGAACAGAATCCCTGCCAGAAGCACTCACCTGCGACAGCACATAAGTCTCATCATCCAACTCAGCACCTGAATAGAGGTCTGGTGAGCTGCACCCAGAGACACCCCTCGACAGTATGGTCTGCAGTACCAAAGTGTTTTCACCCACCACCACACCACGTCCCCCACTGGTGCTTGGTCGTGGCTGAGAATCCTCGTGGGTCTGCACCATCTCCTGAACCTCACCAGCATCAAGTGTGTCATCACTTGCAAAAACATGAAATACAACAAATGGAAACAGGCATGTGCACCATAGCACACACATAGGCCTGACAAGACAGAGATCCTGTACATGGTTTACACATGTCCCACATGACTATAACCCTGGCATGCATGCACTGTCAATGAGTTTGAAGGGGAGTCAAAAAGGCAGACAATGAGGACATCAAGATGGAAAAGCAACACATTTGCAGCATGTTGTGTAGCACTGGCATCACACATCAGCCTGTGAGTGGCATGTCCAATACACATACATGACACATGCCAGCACACAGATATCATGTAGCATAGCCATGGTAAATTAGACAATTACAGCGATATGTCAGTGAATGAGTACTGTCACACATCCATGTAACATGGACATGATGAGAAGATTAATGCAGAATAGTGTTGCAAAATATGCATGTGCCTCACACTGCAACACATCCAGTGTACAATACTACAGTGATTGTAGGCAGATGTACACATCAATGGTTGGTCACTTCAACATGACAGGAAACAACTATCATGTTCCACATGCAAACAGGCCCTAAAAATACATTTCAGTAGAACAATACTCTCTCGCCGTGAGTGGTCTAATAATTCACATAACCAGGTAACAAATGTGGCACAATGTGTGGTGTAAACAATGACAGAAGCATGTCACATATGTGGCATTAGTGATGAAAAAAGCATATGAAAAATGGGATGATCTAAACAATCAGCCTGAATGAACACAGAAAAAATCAGAACAATGTTGTTGCAAGATGATAGTTCAAGGGCAACAGCAGTAATGTGGGGCTAATTGGCTACTGTGGGCAGAAGGGATACAGTCATACCCAAATCAAAAGCACGTGAATGTATTGGAGGAAGCACATGGGTGACCCATAACACTCATGAGTACACACCCTCACCTGCACTCAAACAGAACCCGTCACCCAAACAACATACACATGGATCACACACACATGCATGGGCACTCACCGGACAATGCGTCGTAATCAGGTAGGTCTCCCACGCCTTGGATCTGTTTCTCTGTGATGAATGTCCCAGCAACAGACTCATGTTCAGTGAGTTCGTTGTCCTCTGGTGGAGACCCACCGCCAGTCACCAGATTAGCGGCATGACTTGAGGCCAGCTTTTTCTTTGCTCTGCATTTCAGGTCATTCCACCGCTTGTAGCAATCATCAGCTGCGTGCCTCACAAATCCAAGGGCACTTATGCGGCCCGCAATGGTCTGCCAGTGTGCCCTACGTTGACCAGGTGTGGTCTTGCACCCTGCAGTCACCACCATTTTGCGGCTATGTGCCAACACATAGGCCACAAGTGCATCAAGTTCGGCGTCATTAAAGCTAGGCTTCCTTGATGTGCCGGAGTATGTAGCCGTGTCTGGGGTCTCAGCCTGTCGTGCCAGAGCACCCTTCTTCGTCTTTTTCAAAGTTGGAGCGGAGCCTGAGTGGCTTACGCCGCTCTGGTCAGTAGGGGCAGAAGCGCAGGTGGAATGGGTACTAGGAGTGTGCGAATGCACAATGACCATAGGTCTTGATGCAGGCATTGGCTGAAGTGTGATGTTGGCAGGGGCAATGTCGGTTTGATGGACCTGGACCGACACTGTCCCGGCTGGGAGACTCAGAGCTGGGGTGGATAGAGCTGCAGCTGCCCCTGCAGCCTCCCCACCCTGCCTACTTGGGGCAGCAGATGACATCACTGCCCCAGATCCACGTGGCCTGGTGACACCAACTTGTATCACCACACGTGGCTTAGACTTGCTGACCTGGAAGTCAGCCTGGGAGTCATCCTGTGCCGGTTCAACAAGGCTGAGCTGGGATGGTGTCAGCTACGTTTCCCACAACCATGGGGGGGCATGGGTGTCCCTGATTGGTCCTCCACACATGGGGGTCTAAGGGCACCCTGCAAATCCTGGCCACTTCCCTTACCGTGACCACCATGCCCACCTTTTGGAGGTCGGCCACCTTTGCCTCCCTTACCGCTTGGTCGCCTCCCAACCATGGCACTGATGTTGTTGTGCGTATGGGAGTAGCAGTAAACGATTGTCATGGGCAATTGGGGGTGAAAGGGATAGGGTGCTAGATGGAATTCGTACCCTAGTGCTCTAGCAAGGCTGTCTGTGACCCCTGGGGGAAGATGACGGGACATGCAATGCACAGGCACCCCGAAAACAAAAAATAACGTGCACGCAACCCCTCGTAGACCACGTGCATGGAAAAATGAACCTGCACTATGCTGTGGCAGCCAGGAACACAAAAATAAGCATACGCGTGTTACACTCAGCCTACAATGACCTCTGAAGGGGTGCGCGACACACGAGGCAAGCACAGTTGGTAAATGCGTGTGCGACTCACCATCTGCCTGGAAAAAGAACGTAAAAAAAACGCACGTGTGTGTGTTGGCAACACCCCCGCCAAAAGAACAATTGTACACTGTCTGAGGAGACAGGACAAAAGAAGAACTGGACGCTGTTTGAGGAAACAGGCCCAAAAAAAAAAAATGAACGCTGTCAGAGGTAACAGGGAGTACGAACTTGAAACGCTGTGAAGTAAGCGTGTGAACTGACAAGAAGTACAGAATTCACCCACTCGCTCTCCACGAAAAGCACGTACAAGGAAATGGGGTCCTACACCTACCTTTTAAAGCAGCCAACATGTACAGCGTCACTTAGGCGTCTACGCGCTAAGGCCCTTTCCTCCAATTACACAAGATGACACTCGGATGTGCAGTTTTTGGACGTGTTCGATGAACATGCACTCATGTTGATGGAAACGCCCGTGCGCGTCACGTCACAGACATGTAGGCCCTTTCCTCTGATTACACGCATTCACACGCGGCCGTGCAGTTTTTTCATGCACCATGAGCCACTATGCCCACGTCACGAGGGAAACACCCGCGCGCGTCACATCACAGACACGCTTATGCGCTAAGGGCCTTTGGTCCAATGAAACCGCGTAAGTGTGCTGACGCGCTTACGCGCTAAGGGCCTTCCTCGAATTATACGCTGACGTGCAAGATTTTCACGTGCCAAATCACTCCGTATCAAGCTGGCCACGTAACAACACACAGAAGACCACGCTCCTGGCCAGAAGGCCGAATTACTGCCCCCCAGAACCCCGAGCACACTCCCACCTGCCATCTGCTGCTGCCTGCCTGCCTGCTGCCCACGTGCCCTGCTATTTGCTGCCTGTACATCATCCATTGCAGGGGTGCAGTTGTTGTGACCACCGCTGCTGGAACTGAAGACTCCCGACTGGGATACCATCGCTCCACAGACCAGCCCCAGGACCCAGTTGCCCACACACATCTGCCTCTGGGGTTGCCATGTCGGCCACACCACCATCTGGCACCACTGGCAACCCCCAGCCAGAGAGGCAGAGGTCCACCAGCTTCAGTACCAGAGAAGTTGGTGTCCAGGTGGAGCAAGTCCTGGGGCAGTATGATGTCCTCTTTGGAAGTTCTCACTCCGACTATGAAGGACGGATCAGGATCTGGATGGACATCGTTACTGACATCAACGAGGAGGGGGTGGCAGTCCGCGACATCAAACATGTCAAGAAGCACTGGGAGGACTTCAGGTCCAGGACCCTCGACAAGGCCTGGCGCCTCTTGAAGGCAGCGGATGCCAAGGGGCGCCGGGGCCACCTGTCTGACCACCAAATGAGGGTCCTGGAACGCATATGCCCAGCCCTCCACGTCCAGGTGCTTGAGATTCACACCTGTCTGGAGTCGAGCAGTAAGTGTACATGCATAATGATTGGACGCTGTGCGTGTCATGGTGTGCCAGTAGTGTGCAGATGTGTTTTTGTAGGGCCATGTATGGATGTGTATGTGTGGGTAAGCATGCCAGCCAAATGCAGATGTGGGAGCGCACATGTTTGAATTACTGTGTATGTACATTGGCATGGTTGTGGTGTCACACATGGATGTTGGTTCCAGCTGCATGTATCTGCACCGTGTACATGTGCATGTGTGTGTATTTGACAAGTGTGCAACTGTGATGCAACATGGATGCATGTGGCACTGACATGTAGAAGGCTGAATGCCAGATGTGACATGGATGGTGATCTCATCACTCTGACAGTTGGCGGACATGCACACATGCATGTAAGTGTGTTGGTTTGTGTGCATGTGTTGTGTACTCCCCGTGTTTCATGTGACGTCAGGCTCACCTTCGGATGCTGATGCTGTTGTATGTGTATGATGGTACAGCATGGTGCAATATTTCTGTGGAATTGCTCATGTGTGTGAGTAGAAATGACATGTGTGTTAGGGAGTGTGATGCCATGTTTGAAGTTTGACACTGCCACTCATGTACAACTGTTATGTGTGTATCAGTCCATTGTACAGTGCCCTGATGATTGTGTTCTATCTTTCCCTGCCTGCAGTGTCAACTGATAAAGTGGGCGGAGAGGGTGCTGTGGAGCAAGGCGGCAGGGCTCGCATCGCCAGCCGGAGACGCAAGGCCCGGCTCCCCTCCCAGGTTGTCATCTCGTCAGAGAGTGAGGAGTCTGGTGCCGCGTCCCAGGCCGCAGCTGCCGAGGGTAGGTCCAGGCACAGCAGAAGCAGCAACACGGTGGAAGCCATGATGGCTCGGGGCCTTCAACATCAGAGGGGCAGGCATCAGCCAGAGGGCAGGAGGACCAAGGATTGGAAGTGTCTTCCGTGTGGCAGCGGTTGGGCCAGGCCATAGATGCGGAGAAGCAGCGGGTGGAAGAGGCACGGCTCACAATGGTCAGGGCAGAGAACTCCATGAGGAGGGCTCGGAGGCGGGCCGAGTGCCTCGAGGCAATTCGCAGGGAGTTGGAGGTCCACATGTCATTGTCCCTGCGAACCCTCGGGGCCATGGAAGAGGACTGCCTCCGGGACATCGAGCAGGAGTTCGATGATGCCCTGGCCCGAGAAATCGGGAAGTGAGCCATCGGACTAGCCCGCTGCCATTGTAAATAGTTTTTAGAGTTAGGTTTCCTTTTCCTTTTCCTTTGATTTGTGGGGAATCGACTATGCCACACAGATGTGTATATAGTTTTTTTATTAGGTAGTTTCTTAGGTAGGTTTCATTTCTTTTGTTGGGCTCATGGACCCTTGACAATGGAATGAACATAGTTGGACAATGGATTTATTTGAACTTTTTATTTGATTTTGAACATGGATAAATGGATTTTTCTTTTTGACAATGGATTTTCCATAGTTGGACAATGGATTATTATGAACTTTTTCTTTTGATTTCACCATTGATCAATGGATTTTTCTTTTTACGTTTCCTTTGGATTCGCGTTGGTGGAGGGAGAGTTTGGACTATTTTTCTTTCGGATTTCTTTGGATTGGTTATACTTTTCATTTACTCATCTTTTGCACATGCTTTTCATTTCATGTTTGCTATTTTGTTATGCTTTCATTTCATTGCTTTATTTTTGTACATAATACATTTTGCTATTTTAGTTCCATATGTGGGATTCGCTCATTGGGTTAATGCATGTGAAAATGTGGCAATCAATGCCAACCAGTGTGTGTGTGTGACGGACATGTGTTGATATACACAGTTGACTTTTGGTTTGTGTCTTGAGATAGGCATGTCAGTGTGGGGTGGATTGGAAAATCATTGCATCTCAAGAATGGGGTGGTGTGCTGTGGTATTTTGGTGTGGAAGTGGGCCATGATTGTGCATATTTATTTCATGTAGGGGGGCATGAGTGGGGCCTGCTGGCAGGTGCCCCTCACTGCTGGGGGTGGGGATGCAGGGGGACATGAGTGGGGGCCTACTGGCAGGTGCCCCTCACTGCAGGGGGGTGGGGGTGCTGGGGGACATGAGTGGGGGCCTGCTGGCAGGTGCCCCTCACTGCTGGGGGGTGGGGGTGCTGGGGACATGAGTGGGACATGAGTGTGGGCCTGCTGGCAGGTGCTCCTCACTGCTGGGTGGGGGTGCAGGGGGACATGAGTGGGGGCCTGCTGGCAGGTGCCCCTCACTGCTGGGGGGTGGGGGTGCTGGGGGACATGAGTGGGACATGTGTGGGGGCCTGCTGGCAGGTGCCCCTCACTGCTGAGGGGTGGGGGTGCAGGGAGACATGAGTGGGGGCCTGCTGGCAGGTGTCCCTCACTGCTGGGGGGTGGGGATGCTGGGGGACATGAGTGGGGGCCTGCTGGCAGGTGCACCTCACTGCTGGGTGGTAGGGGTTGAAGTGGGAGAATGGAAGACCAGGCTCCCGTCCTTCACCTCTCGAGCTTGGCCTAGAGGGTCACGGCCCAGACACCCGCCGCGAGAAGAGTTCGTCCAGTTACCAGACGACCAGGTACCATGGTACAGGAACATACGGATGTGTCCACCTGCCTGCCCAGCAGCCCGCACTGACCGTGCCGACACCTGCGGCTCGGATCAGCTAGACTAAAAACCACACGTCGTTAGAGATGCCATGACGACCTAGACAACGGGAAGCACATCTGTATAAATATACACACTTAACATTCCCACACCAATCTACACGAAGAATATACTCAGTGCTCTGACGTAGGCGACAGGCATATTCACGGACGTGCATCTTTATTATTTTTACATAGGCTTTCAGAGTACAGAAACGCAAGACGCATCATGAACTCATCTATAACGCTTGCTCATGCTTCCCTTGAAACCCGTTACCACCGTGAGAGGTATAATGGAAACACGATATTGGTCATGGAAATATATGCCACTATAATCTAAAGCACCCATGCACGAAATGGATCACTTATGCACCAGGCCCAAGTAGGCCTCAAGCAAGAGTTCCGTGGACATTAACAAAGCAAAAGTCAGGTTGCTGATCCTGCAGAATGAGCCTGGTGGAGCACCCAGCCAAGGTCGCAATGTTGCAAACCCACATCCAAGAACAAATCATCAAAGGCACGATGTTGCAACCTTGCACTCCGCGCACCAACGTTAGAATCATATCTACAAATTAAACCAGACACACAGTGGAAAAACAATATTAATTGTGCAGAATTCTGCCTCTAACACGGTCCCGCCTCACGTGACCAAGCCGAACCTGACGAGATGCCAAAACCCAGGAGAGACAGGGCGTCTGGGTCCCGCACTACGAGACACAGGCCGGGACACTTGAAAGGCTCCATGGACACCTGCTACAGTGGGAACGGTCAGCTCCCACCTATGAATAAATCCTCACATTGTCTGCATGAAACCATATTGAAACATTGTTGCAAACACGGGTACACCGAGAGCTGGGAACAACGGTGGTCCCAGGCTGGGGAGCTCACGGATGCACCAATCAGAACATGGGGCTCTTATCTCACACGTCATTAACATTAGCCAATCCTCAGGGGTCTTCATGTAACAATTCTTATGTATCTAATTGAAGGGACAACCCAAATATACCACCTGACTACACCTTGACCACTAATATCATTCTCTATATGTGTACTATACTAACCCTACCACTCGAGCAACCAATTATGAGTGGCGGTAGGTTTTTGTTAACTTTTTGAAGTGACGCAAGTAGCGCGTCATATTACAGTAAAAAGGGCCTGCGAGCCCCACGATTGTGTGTGTGTCAGGACGAACGCGTACGCTCCTTGACCCATCCCTGCCGTTTGCATAATAAACAGCAGAAGTTGCCTTGCTCCTTGTGTGTGCCTCATACTCTGTCTCGATCCGAGATATACACGGGAGGAGTTGGGGCCTCCCTGCCCGGAGGTCTGCGGGCGGCCCGGCCGACCCCGGCAGAATTTCCCCCCGACAAGTTGGAGGCACTGCTGAGATCTGTTTAAGATCGACTTTTATTTTTAATTTTTCCAGGCACTCCCGTTGCGAGGAGGCCCGGCGGCGCGGCCCCCTCTGCCGTTGCCCCCTTCTGAGGACTACAGGACCATCGCGGAGCTGCGAGAGGACCGGACAGCGCAATCCGGATATTGGCCCTCGGGAGCCGGTTGAGAAGTATCCCGCCCGCGGTCGGCGAGTGTCCAGACGTGGTCCAGACGAGGGGAGGTGGCGAGCCGCTTGGAGGGGTGCACGCAGTCGAGCGGCCCTGCATCGAGAGAACTTGGTGAGCATGACACGCACAACAAGCAATGCGAAATTGTGAGGGAGGGGGAGGAAGTAAATAAGGGAGGAGGGAGGAATTGTAAAGTGGCGAGGGTTTAGTTGAGTGTTGCTAATGGAATGAATGGTAGCGAAACGAGTGCGAAAGCAGGCGGCTAACGTTACGCGAAAGAGGGGGGCGGGGCACGAAAACATCACGTGCAGCAGCTCGTAAGACACTGATTGGCCTAAATCGCGACTACGTGTGAGGATGGGTGTGTGGTTTCCTACGATTTGATATTTATTATTGAATGAGTAGATGAGGTTCCCTATTGTTCGAGCAAGAAACTCGATAGGTAGATGACGTTTCCCTGTGGGCGGTGGCTAGTTACGTAGTTGCCCAAAACGGAAGATAATTGGCTGGTTAAGCCCTCCTGTTGAGGGGCGTATCACACGCGAGGCGACGCAGCGTGCGCAGTCCGGTTATAGTATTGATGAGATTACCTTGTTCCAGGAGAGACAGGAAGACAGCTGTAGGGTTAGCGGGGTAGATTACAAGTGTATTTTGAATTTAAAGAACATAACACGAATATACCAGTAGCTCGAAGAAATCGGTGACGTCACCAGTAGGGATTTAATAGGATATCGTGAGCATAAGGAACCTTGGGTTCGAGAGTGGTGGGGAGGAGAAGTATGATAAAGGAGCTGATACGGAGATAAACTATAAACCAGTGGATCGAAAGAAGAAGGGGAAAGGGGCGTGGCTGCGCACGGAGAACGCCGGCCACGGCAGGTGTAAAAGGGGGAGGAGAACGGAGAAACAGGACAACTGTATAAGATCGTCGTAAGGGGTACGCAGCCGCAGGGGGCTGCGTGCGCTTCGGCCGCAGGGGGCCGTAGGGGAAGGAATATAATATAACATCACATTTATTACTATTGCATAATTTATCAAAGGATTGTCGTAAGTCCCCACACTTGCGGGGCGAGGTAAGCAATACAAGGTTGTATATTGTAAATTGGTAGTAAGGGGAAGGGTAACAAGGGGAGTACAACCATGTCATCCGGGAGAGGGTCATCGGGGAGAGGGTCGGGAGGGTGGGGGAACACCCTCACTACCCCACTACAGCACATATGCACCACACTGCCACCACACAGGGAGAAGTTAATTAAGTACAACATAGAGTGGACCCAGGGGACAGACAACAAAATGTTAACACCATGGCCGCCTAATGGTAGTTTCGATCCATATGCCCAACACTCACTACTGAACCATCTGCACAATACATACAAGGGGAAGAAGTTGGCAAACCACGTGGAGGTGTTTAACTTATGGAGGATGTTCCAGGGGTCTCGACCAGGACCAAATGGAATGTTCACTATGGGGGAAACACCGGAAGAAAAAGAGATTAAGAAAGAAGGAACGGGTGGGGAAAAGGAGTGCGAAAGCACAAAGAATACGGGGAACGAAAGACAGGGAGGAGAAAAGATTGATAAATTAGACGACATAAAAAAGGAACCGAGCAATGAGATACCCATAACACCGGGAGTGAAAACAGAGGGAGGAGGGTTGTACCCTTTAAGAGAATTAGGAGAAATAGAAGGACGGTTAAGGGCGGCTGAAGGATACTCAAACCCGGCATACAGCCCTCCACCATATGTAGCTCATGGGAAGATACCAATGGGGGAAGGGAGTATTAGAGAAGAGCAGACTGTAGAGATAGGAGAGGATGAGTGGGTAGCTGCACAGATACTGTTGAAATTACGAGGCTCACTAACTGGAGAAGAAAGGGAGGCGGTGAGGAGAACAAACGAGGATAGTGCCAGAGAGAGTGAAATGAGGGGAGAGGAGCTACTACGGCAGAAGGAAGAGATTTTGGAGGAAAGATTAGCAAAACTAAGGGAAGAGCAGAATGAACTGATCAAACAACTTGAGAGGGAGGAAAGAGAGAGAGTGAGGAAAAGGAAAGAAGGTAAGGACGAATTGGAAAGATTAAGGGAACGAAGCGAGGAACAAAAGAGAGAAGCTGAAAGGGTAAAAGCAGCAGCAGATAGGGTATCAAGAGTAGTGCTGAGAGAGAAGAAGAAGGAAGAAGAAGGAAAGGAAAAAGAAATGGAAATATGGAGGAGGAGGATAATATCTGAGACAGCTAAAAAATATGAAGAGGGGAAGGTAATAGAGAGTATAGTAGAAAGAGAAAGGGTGAAATGGGAAAGGAAGAGGGAGGATGAAAGGATATTGGAACAGATGAGCAACGAAGTAATGGAGGAATTAAAAAGGAAAAGAGAGGAAAATAGTAGGGAATTGGAGGAAAGAAGTGAAGAAGGAAGAGAAGGGAGGGGTAAAGAGAGTGAAAGATGGGGAGATGTATATAAAAGTAGGGAGGTAGCAACGACATCAGCACTAGGGGGGACAGTTGGTAAAAACGAAAGGGGAGAAAGAGACCTAATAGATTTAAAAACAGTAACAATAAAAGGAAAAAAGGCAGAGTGGGGGGTGGAATTTATAAATGATTTTTGCAGTGAGGAGGAAGAAGGAGTGGAGAAGGATGGAAGAAGGAGTGAAAGGGAAAGCTTAGATAAACTGTACCTCACTAGAACAAACATAGATTCGCCCTGGATAAGTAGAAGAGGGGAGGAGCTGGAGAGAAGTAAGGAGGAAACGAAAAGAATAGAGGAAACACAAACCAATGAAACCACGCCACCAACATCTCCATCACGCCGCCCTCCCACTTCACTACCTACGTGTTCAACCACCGCACGCTCTCTGCACAGAATAAAGCTCGCGCCCTTCATGAACGAACTTACACCGTATGCATGTCGGCTTAGGGACCTCCCTAGTCGCAGGCAAGACAGACAAATAAACATACCCTTATTGAACACAGGAAATGATGAAAGAAGGGGAAAGGAAGAAGAGGGAGGTAGGGGCAGAGGTAGTAAGGAAGAATTTGAAGTAGTAAAAGAAATGGGGGAAGAGGAGGGGTGTGAAGAGTCAATATCATGGAGCGTAAAGGGTGACACAAGACAGAATTTAATGCCACTGCTGGAGAGAGGAGGGGTTAGACCACAATATGTACCTTGGAAACATACGGATAAGGAAAATATAAAATGTAGGCTCCCATCACTAAGTGGAGGTGCGGGTAAGTGGATATATGAAATGGAAAAACACACCGCAGGACAGAAACTAGCAGTAGGAGATGTGAAGGGCCTGTTAATATCAATATTAGGGGATAGAGCGGATGACATCTGGAAGAGAGCGGGATTCCATGGGGTAACAATAACAAACACATCGCATGATGGGGCACCATTTGCAAACTGCAGACACGCGCTATGGCAGGCACTGAGAGTGCAGTACCCAGACACCTCAGACATAGGAGCCATTACTTCCCGTAAGATGGGTGAAAATGAGGATCCTGTTGATTATATCCAGGACATTCAAGAGAAGTGGCGCATGGAGACTAGAGAACAATGGGACAAGACACCAGCCATATTTTATCATATACTAGTACAAGGGCTCCCAGAAGGAGTTCAGAAACAGCTAAAGAAAGTAGTAGGAATGGAAGCAAAACCATGGCCAGAAATACAACTGACTATAGTACATCACTGCAGGACATGGCAAGGAAAGATGAAACAAAAGGAGGAGGACAGGAAAACAGAAGAGGCCAAATTAGTACAGAAAAAACTTACTAAATACACAATGGAAGGGGCACTAATAACTACGCCCACACCAATGACCCAAAGCCCAACGCAAGTAGTGGCTGCACAAGATCCAGCTCAAATAGCGCCCCCACAAGGTGTAATACAGCAAGTGCCGCCTCTGCAATTACACACACCGAACATGGGAGGAGGGTACCCAATGCAAGGAACTGGGTATTATAGTTATAACAGAGGGAGAGGAGGGTTTATGAGAGGGAGAGGATATGGATATAATACCCAACAACAAGCTGGGGGACTCAGGAATAACTACTCCACAGGGCAACCCGTATACCAAGACAACGCAGGGAGCTTCCCATGGCAAAACAGGGAACCACCCGTGTGTTGGAGCTGCGGAATATTAGGACACATGTCACGTACATGTAGGGTCAGGCCAGGAACACCAGCATGGAATGAGCAAGCACAACCTAGGACATCACAAGAACAGCAGGGCATACAACAGCAGCAGATGTCACAACAAGGGAGTGGCCAACCACAACAACCACAACAACAAATAACACAGTATCTGCCACCGCCACAACAACAAGTAGCGTTAATACAACCACCACCACAAAATGAACGAACACAATTGGGTGGGGTGACGGTGTTGGGACACAACCCTTACACAGGGAATGGCCAATCATTGTACCCCCAATAGGCCAGCCCACAGACGGCCTTGGTGTGTCCCATCCTGTCAGTAACACCTAATAGTGCGGAGGAGCCACGCATAGAGGTAACGATAGGTGACAAAAAATTATCATTTCTTGTTGACACCGGGGCGACCCGGTCTTGCATAAGGGAAGGTAAATTTAAGATGTCAGGCGAAGCCATGAACACCCAAGGATTTTCTGGGGCTAAAGGGTTGGTTCCATTTACTGATAACGTTCCGTTATCTATTGGAGATTATGATCTGTCAGTTCCACTTTTGTATTATAGTGCCTCGCCAGTAAATATACTGGGGAGGGACATAATGAACAGGTTGAACATGACGATCTCGTTTACAGAGGATGGCATAATTTGCTCTACTCCAGGGATTAACATGCTCGCAGCACGACAGATTTTGCAAGCATACTGTGGACAGACAGCGATTAGGGCGGAGCCAGTAGATGGCGAGATATTTCAATATGGCACTGACATGGCATTTGCATGGATGCCAGGGATAGAAGGGAAAATATGGAGGAGACCAGCAGCCTATCTATTCCGACCAGAAACACCAGGTAATGAACTAGAAGGGAAGGTGTTTGCAGTGGACATTGAGAGCATTATTGCAACAGCTGATTATGTTGCTGTACACGCCCAAGATAACGAAGGGAGAGCTTGGAGGGCGGTGATAGCACTAGCAGAAGGGTGTAGGCTGACCCAGGTGTCAGATGAAGAGCTGTTCTCAGAAGAAAAGGAAGAAAATGAAATGGTGTTCATGATGAGCGTAGAAATATGGCTAAGAGTGGCTCACAAACAAGTAGCACAGAAAATTGCAATGGCACTTGAGGCACCCGCAGGCACCCCAGTCCCATTTTTTAAGGAGGATATGTCAAAGGTGCCCAAATCATTATGGACTATTAGCCCTTATGACGTAGGATGCATAAAAAGCATAGGGGGTGTAAGGATAAAGTTGAAAAAGGGTGCCATATTACCAAGAGTGAAACAGTACCCATTGTCAAAAGAGGCAGATGAGGGCATATATGAAACCATAACGGCCCTTATAAACAATGGCATATTGGTCCCCTCAGAATCACCATGTAACACAGCTGTGTACCCGGTGCGCAAGGCTAAAGGGGGGTCTTGGCGCTTCATACAGGACCTCAGACCCTTGAACAACATAGTAGAAGCAGAGTATCCAGTAACAGCAAACCCGGCCACAATATTGTGTGGCATTCCGGCAGAAGCATCACGTTTTACAGTGATTGACCTTAAAAATGCTTTTTTCTCAATACCATTACACCCAGACTCACAAGATTTGACAAGCTTTACTTACCGAAATACAAAGTGGAAACATACCAGATTACCACAGGGGTATTGTGAATCACCCTCAATTTTCAATAGAGTAATACAGATGGATTTGGGTAACGTTGAGGTGGAAAGCACAGTGTTACAGTATGTGGATGACATAATAATTTGTAGTACAAACGAAAGCAAATGTAGACAGGACTCCTTAAAAATGTTGACAATATTGGCTGAGAAGGGGTATAAGGTAGACATGGAAAAGATACAATACTGTCAGGAACAGGTACTTTACATTGGCCAACTGATATCTCAACATGGAAGAAGGATTGCACCACAAAGAGCACAGGCCATCTCAAGCACTCCCGTGCCACAGACTGTGAGAGAACTACAGCAATTTTTGGGGCTGTGCAACTACTGTAGAGCATGGGTATTTGATTACAGCTCATACATAGGACCCCTGCTTGAGGGTTTGAAGGAAGCAAATAAAGGGGAGAAAAGGTTGGGATGGACTATGGAAATGAGGGAGGCATTTGACGAATTAAAAGACGCAATATCAACTGCTCCAGTACTGGCATCCCCAGACTATGAGCGGCGCTTCTTTATTTTCTCACATTGCGACTCAGCAGTGATGAAAGCAGTATTGGCCCAAAAAACTAGCATGGGCTATAAACCAGTAGCATTTTACAGCGGTCACTTAGACCCTATAATGTTAGGCCAATTCTCTTGTGAACAAGGTCTCGCTGCAGCTGCTTTTGCAGTAGAAAAAGCATCAGCAATAACTATGGGGTGTCCAACTACACTATTTGTGGAACATGCACTATTTGCGATATTGAATAAACCTAAGTCCACACTAACAACACAGAGGGCATCAGGTTATGAGATTATTTTGTCTAAAGCTGAATTAGCAATTGTTAGATGTAGCACGGTTAACCCTGCAAGGTTCCTAGCAGAAGTAATTGAAGAAGGAGATTACGCCCACGATTGCACCCAAGTAACTGAACTATACTCATGTACTAGGAAAGTTGAAGAAAACGCACTAGAGGGAGGTGAGCTTTTGTTTATTGATGGGTCATCAACTATTGATCAAGGAGATGGGATTAGAAGGACTGGGGCAGCTGTAGTAAAAATGATGGAGGCGCCGGTGTGTGTGGCTATGAAGTGTGTACAATTACCACAGCATTACTCTGCTCAAGCGGCGGAACTGGTTGCACTCATATTGGCATTAAAGGAAAGTTTTAATAAAAGAGTGACCATATATTCCGACAGTGCATATGTTACATCCACTGTCCACTCAGGGCTATCAAAATGGAGAAGAAGAGGGTTTAGGAGAGCTGATGGCACTCCAGTACAACATGCCCTCTTGTTGGCTGAACTAATTGAAGTAATAAACGATCCCCAAGAACTAGCCTTAGTAAAATGCACCGCACACACCAATGGAGAAGACTATGTATCAAAAGGAAATGCAGCAGCAGACGCACATGCGAAATATGCTGCATATTTTGGTGAGATATGGAACCCCACCGACTCACAGAGAGGGAGAGGGAGGGGAATAGCGAGGGAGATGTTAATAAGAGAAGGGTACACCCATCTCCCAGCCACACAGATTATGGAGCTACAAGCGGCTGCACCAATGGCCGAAAAAGAAGTATGGGTGAAAAGAGGATGCACAATGTCACCAACTGACGCACTATGGCGCCAGGGTGGCACTGGGAAAGTTGTAATACCGTTGGCACTGTTAAATACCGCCCTGAGCCAATTACATCACCCTGCCCATACAGGCAAGGAAATAATTGCAGCACGAATTAGAGAAGATTGGTTTTGTCCCGAGTTAACCTCTCATGTGTCAAATTTTATCAGCAATTGCCTCACATGTCAACAGTTTACGGCCGGCCATACTTTAAAAGTGATAAGAGGTACAATACCCCGGCCAGAAGGGCCTTTTCGGCACCTTCACATTGACTATGTTGATATGATCAACATCTGTCAAGGCAATAGGTATATGATTGTAGTAGTATGCCCATTTTCTAGGTGGATTGAAGCAGGGCCCTGTTCACACCCTGATGCGTTTAGAGCAGCCAAATTCATAGTAAGGGAGGTCTTCCCCAGATGGGGAGTGTGCGAGGTGTTAAGATCAGACAATGGGCCCCATTTCGCAAACGAAATGTTCCAGCATATCACATCCCTGCTGAACATTAAACACAAATTTGCATGTGCATACCACCCACAGGCTAATGGTGTATGTGAACGCCTAAATGGCTTATTGAAGGAGGCAATTGCTAAAATACAACAAACAACAAAGAAAAGTTGGTTGTATTGCCTCCCGTTAGCATTGTTTGAACTTAGAAACAGGCCAGGGTCCGACCACCACCTCACCCCACACGAAGTGGTTACTGGACGCCAAATGCGCCTTCCCCTAACACCAACGTCAAGGGCATTCACCGACCACGAAAGTTCAGCGAATGTGTTAGGTGATGAAATGTATCAATATGTGTCTTCTTTGATTACTAGTGTCGTGTTTGTGTCTCAACAGCTCGAGCGCATACGGGGCGGGTCCACCAGCAATCAAGAAAAAGACGAAAGTACGGAATTGGGAAAGGAGAACTCCTGCAAACTTGCCAAAGGTGACCACGTACTACTTCGCAATTTCAATAGAAGGTGGCATGAGAAGAGGTTCACTGGCCCCCATCTGGTAGAGGACGTATCAACAAGAGCAGTAAAACTAAAGGATAAGCGTGCATGGAATCACCTACATGATGTAAAGATCTACAAACTGCAGACCCGCCCCAGCGCCAACGACAGAGCAATTGGAAGAACAGCAACCACATCCCCTACAGCGGAAGAAAGTTCAACCACAGACAACGACCCAATTGTTCCCTCGGAGACAATAACTGACGAAGAAGGGAGTGATCCCCATACTGCCCACCCCATGATCACTCGCTCAAAGAGTAAAAATACTTCCGCCATTTGAGCACAAACCCCCCCCCATTGACTGCTAAGTACAGTTGTAACTAAAACTGAAGGACATGATTGCACTAATACACATGTAAACACGTGAATGTTCTCTTTTTTCTCTCGCACATACAGGAACTGCGTAATATTGTATTGTTAAGAAAACTAATTAACAAATTCAGTGTGCAGGTGTAAATGGTGCTGCCAGACGATAACTACCCAGAAGAATTGTCACACCAATTTGTATACGAAATAAAGAGGCCAACATACTTAAAAAGGAGAAGGGTACGTGTGTACTACACAGCCTTCCTCCTGGCCATAGAATATCACATGCCCCACCTCCGCCCATACTTGCCAGTCCTAAAAGACCCATCACTTAGAGTAGCGTGGGAGCAGCTCTTCGCCTGGGCACTGAATGACTACTTGATAGGGAGAGCTTAAAAGTAACAAAACTAACATCTAATAACCAGCACTTTTGAGAATTTTCAGGCGGGCAACTGTAACGTCGCAAGAATAAGCTGCCAGGACCGCAGCAAGGTAAAAGCAAAATGCCGGTGAAATTAGCATATGTAATAAAAATAATAGGGATTTTTATGATCACCGGGTTCTTGGCTGCTTCTGTCTGGCAGTACAGCTATGCTATTGATTTTATTGCTGCACCCAAACTTAATATACCCCCGTCCCCTGCTGCAACAGGTGATACGTCAGGTGGTAATAGTAATTTTGCACCCAAGCAAAATAGAGTTAAACGCAGCACATACTCAGACAATAAAGGTATTGATAATTATGTACAAGACTCAGCACACGTCACAAACAACATATGGTACCAACACATGACCCGCATTGGTAAACAGACAACTGAGGATAGCTGTTACGTTTGCTCATTAATACCATACGCCATGAGCGCTTCACGAACATTTGTTGCCACAGAAATAGATGAAAAAACAGCACAGTGCGTAATATATTTGGCCCTGTTCCAAACAAAAGGAAGATTTCAAGGAACAGTAGTGCACATGACATGGAAAACACGAGACTCATACCCATATGAAAACAACTTCCTCAAGACCTATCTAAGTTATCACAAGACCAGTTTACATGCTGAAGCATTCAGGTACATAACAAGTGGCCCTGCAAAAGGAGAAACAAAGAAGGTAACACTGCAGTACCTACCATGTGATTGGTACGCCACTGAAGTTCCGGGTAAACAAGGATGTTGGGAAAGGCCGCTACTGACGATAACAGGAAAGGTGTTCCTGGGCAACAGCTGGGAGATAGGAGTGATTGGCAGCAACATGGTAACAAAAGAAACTATCTCAACTATCGAGACACACAATCATCGATGTTGGACGACGTGGATCAAGTATGTACCAATGCTCACATGGGTAGAAGAAGATGAAGACCCGATAACTATACTACCATTGACTGCACCCAAAGTATGCTATCAGCATAAAGGAGAGGTGGACGTAGGATATAACACCAATTGTGCAAACGTGATGGAGTTACCTGAGGGGGGAGCGGGAACAGCAGTAATAATGGACCATTATTGGGCCTGTGGGGAAAAGGCATATCATACATTGCCTCCCCTGTGGAATGGTGTGTGCACAATGGTACACGTCAATGTGCCATCACTAGTGGTACCTAAGAAGCATGTCGATGTGGCGAAATTTCCTAAAATGGATGAAGGGGATAAGAGAAGAAAGAGATCTGCGCCACTCCAGAAGGAGCAAGGAAACAGGACCAACAGCAATGATACTGTCCTAAACAGGAGAAAAAGACAAGGAGAGCCATTGACAGGAAATTACCTGTGGGGAAGATCGGAAACGGAACTAACATCAATACCGCCAGAACATAGACTATTCAGCAGAGCAGCAATGTTCTTCTCCTCAATAATACATCCGGGACTGCAGGCATACGCAAACGCAAAATGGCTCCAAATAACAAGGTGGGAACTAATGATGACCATCAATTCAACAGTAAATGGGTTCAACGCAATTAAAGAGGAGCTGCGAGCTGTAAGGATGGTTGCACTCCAGAACAGATATGTATTGGACCTCCTCACAGCAATGGAAGGAGGAGTTTGTGCAAAGATAGGACAATCTTGCTGCACGTTCATACCTGCCAACGATGCTGACAATGGTACGCTGACAGAAGCAGTTTCACAATTGGCCCAGATGCACTCCAAAATGATGGACGAAAGTAACGGTGTGAACAAGGATAAGAGCTGGTTTTCACTATTATGGTCATGGATGCCATCTTGGCTGTCAGATGGACTGAAAATAATAGTGGGATGTGCTATTTTGGCTGGAGCTGCCCTGATAATAATTAGGTTTTGGAAGGCCCGGAAGGCACGCACGACTGACGAGTTGCTGGAAATGGTGGGAATGCACCCCTTAATGCCAGCAGATGACGGCCAGCATACAGGTGTGATAATACAAGAAAGGGAGAAGCTGCGCACCCAAATTATCACCAATCATCTAGACCCACCATCAGTGAAGATCGAAAACCCAAGGAACCCCCGGAGCTACATAGGAAGATGGGTATACTGTACTCCTGGAGGGACATGTGAATACATGTATTGGTCATTTGAAGATCATGTAAACCATTATGGACATCTCGGCGGGATAACTAAGATATGGAGGGTAAGAGGAGATAACGAGAAGGATATGTTTGTGGTCGACAAGTCGACCAGAGGGGGGACTGAAGTGGGAGAATGGAAGACCAGGCTCCCGTCCTTCACCTCTCGAGCTTGGCCTAGAGGGTCACGGCCCAGACACCCGCCGCGAGAAGAGTTCGTCCAGTTACCAGACGACCAGGTACCATGGTACAGGAACATACGGATGTGTCCACCTGCCTGCCCAGCAGCCCGCACTGACCGTGCCGACACCTGCGGCTCGGATCAGCTAGACTAAAAACCACACGTCGTTAGAGATGCCATGACGACCTAGACAACGGGAAGCACATCTGTATAAATATACACACTTAACATTCCCACACCAATCTACACGAAGAATATACTCAGTGCTCTGACGTAGGCGACAGGCATATTCACGGACGTGCATCTTTATTATTTTTACATAGGCTTTCAGAGTACAGAAACGCAAGACGCATCATGAACTCATCTATAACGCTTGCTCATGCTTCCCTTGAAACCCGTTACCACCGTGAGAGGTATAATGGAAACACGATATTGGTCATGGAAATATATGCCACTATAATCTAAAGCACCCATGCACGAAATGGATCACTTATGCACCAGGCCCAAGTAGGCCTCAAGCAAGAGTTCCGTGGACATTAACAAAGCAAAAGTCAGGTTGCTGATCCTGCAGAATGAGCCTGGTGGAGCACCCAGCCAAGGTCGCAATGTTGCAAACCCACATCCAAGAACAAATCATCAAAGGCACGATGTTGCAACCTTGCACTCCGCGCACCAACGTTAGAATCATATCTACAAATTAAACCAGACACACAGTGGAAAAACAATATTAATTGTGCAGAATTCTGCCTCTAACACGGTCCCGCCTCACGTGACCAAGCCGAACCTGACGAGATGCCAAAACCCAGGAGAGACAGGGCGTCTGGGTCCCGCACTACGAGACACAGGCCGGGACACTTGAAAGGCTCCATGGACACCTGCTACAGTGGGAACGGTCAGCTCCCACCTATGAATAAATCCTCACATTGTCTGCATGAAACCATATTGAAACATTGTTGCAAACACGGGTACACCGAGAGCTGGGAACAACGGTGGTCCCAGGCTGGGGAGCTCACGGATGCACCAATCAGAACATGGGGCTCTTATCTCACACGTCATTAACATTAGCCAATCCTCAGGGGTCTTCATGTAACAATTCTTATGTATCTAATTGAAGGGACAACCCAAATATACCACCTGACTACACCTTGACCACTAATATCATTCTCTATATGTGTACTATACTAACCCTACCACTCGAGCAACCAATTATGAGTGGCGGTAGGTTTTTGTTAACTTTTTGAAGTGACGCAAGTAGCGCGTCATATTACAGTAAAAAGGGCCTGCGAGCCCCACGATTGTGTGTGTGTCAGGACGAACGCGTACGCTCCTTGACCCATCCCTGCCGTTTGCATAATAAACAGCAGAAGTTGCCTTGCTCCTTGTGTGTGCCTCATACTCTGTCTCGATCCGAGATATACACGGGAGGAGTTGGGGCCTCCCTGCCCGGAGGTCTGCGGGCGGCCCGGCCGACCCCGGCAGAATTTCCCCCCGACAGGGTGCTGGGGGACATGAGTGGGGGCCTGCTGGCAGGTGCCCCCACTGCTGTGGGGCGGGGGTGCTGGGGGACATGAGTGGGGGCCTGCTGGCAGGTGCCCCTCACTGCTGGGGGGTCCGGGTGCAGGGGGACATGAGTTGGGGCCTGCTGGCAGCTGCCCCTCACTGCTGGGGAGTGTGGGTGCTGGGGGACATGAGTTGGTGATCATATTGCAAGGCACCACACTGGATACACATTCCCCGCCCCGCTCTGACAGCAAAATCACGTGTGAAACTTCATGCGCACCCCAGAAATAAACGTACCCACTCCCACAGGGCCAATCGTGTGTGACACTTCCTGCGCACCCCAGAAATACATGTACCCCGCTCGCACAGGGCCAATCGCGTGTGAAACTTCCCACGGACCTCAGTAATACATGTACCCTGTTCGCACAGGGCCAATCGCATGTGAAACTTCCCGCGAACCCCATTAATACACGTACCCCGCTCGCACAGGGCCAATCGGGTGTGAAACTTCCCGCGAACCCCAGTAATACATGTACCACGCTCGCACAGGGCCAATCCATGTGAGACTACCCGCACAGCGGGGTACGTGTATTCGGAGGGGTGCGTGGGGAGTTTTACAGGCGTTTTCGAGGTTGTGTACCTGTGCGCCATGTACGGGATTTGTGCGCTGTACATGGCGCACAGGGAGGGGTTGGGGCGTAACTGGCGCTGCTGCAGGGTCGATGCGCCACTCTGCGCCACGGCTGGTTTTGGATGTTAAAATCCATGAATTTGCTGTGCGCGGAAATGGATTTTAGCACACGCAGCTGGCGCAGAAAGTCGCACATGCACACTGTGCACCAGCCCTGTGTGCCACTTATGCACTGAATTTTATGAATTACCCCTTAAATAGAAGGATGGCATCCCCAAGTCTAAATCACAGATGATGAAAAACGTCATCTACTCATCTCAAAACCAACATTGCCTACAATCTACTTCCTTCCAAAAGTACATAAAAACTTTGAAAAAATCCCTGAAGGCAGGCCAATTGTAAGCAGAATTGGCTGTGCAACGGAACCGCTAGCTGAATACATTGATAACATTTTAAGACCTAAAGTGTGTAAGGTCAAGGCCTATCTGAAAGACACCACAGCAGCAATAAATATGGTAGAACAAATACAATGGCAAGACAATTACCTACTAGCAACCTGTGATGTGAAAGCACTTTACACTTCAATTGGGTATGATCTAGCTCTAGAAACAATGGACTACATATTCAAATATAATTCAGCATCAGATTTCACCTATGTCTGCATGCTTAAAGAAATGTTAATGACAACAAGGGAAATCAATGTCTTCACCTTTAACAACCAATATTTCAAACAAACTAGAGGTGTTGCGATGGGCGTGAAATATGTGGCAGCCTTGGCAAATCTACTAATGGGAATGGTCGAGGACCTCTTCATCTATCAATTCGTAACATACCAAACCAAGGTAGTTAAATGGACAAGATATATAGATGATGCTTTTCTTATATGGAATGGAACACCACAAGAACTTGATGAATTCAAAGATAGAGTGAATGCCAATCAATATGGGTTAGAATTCACTGGAATAAACAGCACAACTGAAATTAACTTTCTAGACCTCACAATCTATGTATCGGGTATTCAGCTCAAAACCAAGACTTACAGAAAGGAAACGAAAGTGAACTCTACGTTTTTGCTACAAGCTGTCACCACCCACCAGTTATCAGAAACATTCCAGAAGGAGAGTTCATACGGCAAGACGAAATTGTGCAGAAACAGAAAACTTTAACAAGGAATGTGAACTACTAACAAGATTCACCGCAAAAGGGTACCCTCATAAATCAATCAAATCAGCTTGGAACAAAGCTCACAAAATGAACAGGTCACAAACTCTGAGCCCAATAATGAAAGAAACTCAACAAGACAAGACGGTACACTTTATTACCACCTATTGTGCTAACAATCGAGAAATCAGAAAAATACTAAAAGGAAACTGGCATTTACTAAAATTAGACCCACACATCAGAGAATTTATCAAAGATCAACCAACTGTAATCTACAGAAGAGCAAAAACATTGAGAAATACACTAAACCCATCACTATTACCTGAAAATGAGGAACCATCAATGAGAACTCGGTTACCATAACCAATCGTAGGATTCAGGAAATGTGGATTCTGTAAAATGAGTGAATATTCAATGCCAAACACTCACACCTTCAAGGAAAGAAATGGAGCAAAAATTCAGATTAAAGAACAAATAAATTGTTATTCCAAGTATGTAATATATGCCATAATTTGCACTTGTCAACTAATATATGTTGGAAGCACAATCCGCAAACTTAGAACATGTATCAGGGAACACACATCATCAATTGGGAGCCAAGACAAAAACTTGCCATTATCGCACAACTGCCAAACCCAACATCAGTTACAAGAGAAAAGAGAAATTAGGTTCATTGGATTAAAAAAGATAAGATGGGCAAAAGAGGAAACCAAGAACTACGACTTTGCCAAGAAGAAGCAAAACGTATTTGTGATTTCCAAGCGGTAGAAAGAGGTTTGAACTCTGACAACAAAATGGTGTCCTTTTTATGAATAAGTGTGATGTAACAATGTCAAAACCCAGTCGTTAAACAAACCTCTAATACAACATTTAACTTAGTAAGTAGCGAGATGAAAGACAGTAACCATAACTACCACGACCCCATGGTAGTGTGTCATAACTCAAAAATGTATTCAAAGTAATAGGAAAGGGGGAAGGGTTCAACTCCAAGTACCATAATGTATAGAGATGTAATTAGCATCACAACCGGTTTATGCTACGTGACATAGCTAACTGTAATTGAGGCTATCTTGTTAAGCTACTAAAGAATACTAACAAACTATACACCATGAATGAAACCTGTGATGCGAGTACCATAATGCATATTGACGTAACTGGATTTATAATCTGTTTGGGCCACGTAACGTAGCCGATCGTTAACAAATCTAGCGTTTTAAACTGTTGTGAACAACAAATCAATATTGCGAATGGAAAAACCTTGAACTGCACTAATACACATTGGACGCCACAAAACAATTTAATTCTCAACTACAACAACCATAATGCATATCGTGGAAATGTTCTGAATTCAAGGAAAACACATAATAAAAATAATGAACTGTACAATAGGTGGCAATCAGTAGACATATATTGGAGACGAGTTAAGTAATCTAACATTTAAACACTCTTTTTAAACTTAAAGAAAATTTCTTAGGCCTTTTACAAGCAAGAGGCTTACATCTCACCAGGACACATAGCCATACGGGAACAAGATGGGAAGGCTCAACCCAAACAGTGTTGAATAACAGAAACCTAGCCCAAAATATGGCCACGGCTCGAAAAGAGTGGAAATGAAGGTCGGACTACGCTCTGTACCCCAAGTAGGGACACATTAATACAACCGTTATTCCAGAGCTGCCGCCCTTGAGAAACGACACGTGATGCAGGAAACAGACTACTAATAGGTAAGCCCTAGGTTCTGAATGTACCCACCATGCAGGGGGACCAATCACTGCTCGCTGCGCTCACAATAGAACATGTGATCACTTGAATATATCTACTGGTATTGTGTGGCATTTAGAGCATGTAGGAACTCGTGGGACACTATGTTTTATTAAAGAATGAGGCACAGCAATTGTTCTTCATGCCGTAAAACAAACCACCCTAAATACGAGTGTCAATAAGGATTTAATTTCAATATTGTGTGACCATTACTAGATTTAGAACTCTCCATCTAAAATGCGTTGTTTTCTACCAGTAGTTGGGTTTCAACCCCAACTAAAGTAAACAGCACTGCAATAAAGCAGGTGACTTGGACCAAAAGGACAGGGGTAAGAGGCTGGAGACTTTATTGTAAATACATTGTATCCATGATAAAACGTATGTTTGGTGACTATTGACCAGGAACGTTTTGAAATCGCAAATTAAGCAATGAAGTGGGCTACATCCCTGGGCAAATGAAATCAGGGGGTAATGTATCAAGAGAGACTGATGCCTTAAAAATATGATGTACAATCTTGAAATGTCATCTTCATATATATTCAAAGCATATAGAAAATGAACTTTGAACTATGCGGACTACCTGGACTCCCACTCAACTCATGCACTTACGCAGGGGTTGAGATAATATCACAACATTGTGGATATAAGTAAAGGTTCATACAGGAAACATGTGAACTAAAATGGTGGTGGTATTGAATTACCTGAAACAATGTATTTAGGAACAAAAATATTTTTGATCACATGTCAAACAACTTTCACTTACTATGTTATACTATATTTTTCTTTATTATTCTTTTCCCTTTTTTTGGAATAGAAATGCCCGAATTTGGAAAAGGCAAAGTATAAGTGCTGAAAGACGTATCATCCAAACGGGCTTAATGATGAATCAATAAATCATAAAATAATTGCACATGAGACTGTGATTGGAATATTCATGTTTGCAAAAGTGAAACGACATATATTGAAAAATAAATTGGCGCAGGAAAAGGTATAAGCACGCATACAATAAAGACTAAGTACACAACACAGTGATATAACTTTGATGAGTGGGCAATGGGCCTGTCTGTCAGCAAAGAGAAATGTGTACTGTAATTTGCTTATTGGGGCATACAGCATCGCCAAAGAAGTAGGCTTGAATGGGAAAACATATTTTGCTGGAGGTTGCAGCCTGAATTGGTGGACTAGATTACAACAAACTTGTGCAGTGAGTATTAGTAAGGACCTGCAGGTATGTTTTCTGGAAATATGTGTTGTGTTTTATTTTTCCAAAGTGTAAGAATGTAAGTAGAAAAACTAGTGATATGCATTTAGTGTCTGGTTAGTGGACCTGGCTCTTGGCAAATGCAAACGTGTACTCAGAGGAATGTGGCATGGCTGATGCCTATACTCCATGGATTCAGAGAATTGCTATGGCTGCAAGCCATGCACACTGGCCATTGGTTACATTATTAAGGTATAGTGGACACTGAACTAGGATGCACGGTAGGTGCAGTTGTCAGTCTAGAAAAATGGATACCTCTACTTTGTGACCGCAAACGTATTTTGATGGCCGTGGGCCAACCGTCTCATGCACGATATGACAGAATATAGGTTTCCGAGTTTGCCAATGAAAGGCCATTTTGATGTAACAAGAATCGCCATTTTGTTTTCTAACCATTGCTCATTGCTTTCTGTTCTTATTGCATCGCAGTACATTTTCCTCTTACACTGCTCGACTGTGCACGTAAAAGGACAAGGCCGCAGGGCCGCAAGGATAACAAGAGTTCGTTGAAACACAACGTAGGAAGTGCCAGGAAGAATGCCCGGCTCCCTCCCGAATGTAGCCTTGAAGCAGAGCTGCAGGGCATTTAATAATTTCGCAGCTGCCAGCCCGTCTCGTTATTTGGTAGAATGTGTTAGAATAAAGCAGCTAAAGGATTGAATTATGCTCTTCTTACAGCCCCCCTTTGCTGAGTCCTGTTAGAGCGTGTCGGCTCCCAGGACACAAATAGCACCTCATAGATAGCATGGTCTGGAATGCAACTCTCCCCCCGTATATAGCTTGCTTCCAAGAACAAAAGCACTGTGTTCTGTTCAACAACTGAAAGATGCCTCTGCACTCGCAAATTGTTACTAGAATAGATGTTTGAAGGTGTCATAGTTGTCGAAAATGTCCAACATCACACCAAGTTCAAAGAAACCCAATAAAGGGGGGTGTTAAACATGTCATAGCTGATTGTTTCATATGCATTTTGTATATATGTATACATGTAACTGATGTACGTAATTCACTCTCTTGTGTCCCTCGAGGTCTAGGGATACACGTCATGGGGCGTGAGACCGAGTTGGCCAACTGAGACTTTTGCTATGCAATAAACCCTAGCTTTGGGAATACAACCTTGTGTCTGGCGTATCTATTGTGTGTGGTGACTCACCTTGTTTCCATAGACGTAAGGGACCCCTAGGGGCCCCTTTCAAGATGGCGCCCGAATAGGGACCCTCCCCCACTTGTTCCATCGCATGATGTTGTAAATGAGTAAGCCGGAGAACGGCGAGGACGGGACGATCGAGCCGGGATCAAGAGGTGTTCGGGGCACCCTGTAGAAGTGATGAGAGACTCCTTTGCAGATATGCACACATCTGATCCCTGATCGACGTGCCTGGCTAGAGAACAAGGAGGCGAGAGTCCCGAAACGAGGCGGAAGCCAAGAAACGCACACACAAGGAGGCGAGAGTCCCGAAACGAGGCGGAAGCCAAGAAACGCACACACAACGTCATTTGGTGCGTCAGTATGCAGACGACTTGATTTATCAGGTGAGTCATCCCCCGATTCAAAGTAATCCTGATATTGGTTGAGAGTCGACTTTGCAAAATTAAACGCCCTAGGTAAGGTTGATTAACCAGGGGGGAGGTTGAAATGTGCCTGGGGTATTGTCCACCCTAGAAGGGTTTTTCCGCTGTGGTAGACAATCTTTGGAAGATGGCCAAATTGTACCACCTGGGGGAACGCCGGCGTATGAGATGTATGTGAAGTTTGGAGTGGGTGCGATAATATTCTGTGAGACTTGGCATAGGAAAACCAGAAAGTGGCCGATTAATGGTAGTTTTGAGATAGCGAGAATAGATAACTTGGAAAGGGTGTTGATAAGAAAGAATGTGCGTCCTGCAGCATTTGAGACTATTAAAGACTGGAGAAGGGAAGCAATGCTTCGATTTAGAAGCAGAGCGAAGCATGCGCGCAGGCATAAATGGAAAGGTGAAATAGCGGAAGAGAAAGAAGAAGAGGAGTGTACTGAGAGTCTAAGAAGGGCAGGTAGGCGTGACCAGTTGAATATAGAAAAAATATACCCACAACGAGAATTACACATAGCAGATGAATTGAAAGAAAACATATTGACCCATACAAAACAAGGCCCAAGATCAGAAGTGAGGCCAGACACGTCAGTAACTATTGCCCAAACCCCGCCCGTAGCCCAACCTCTCCCTCCGGTAGCTCAAGCCCTCCCCCAGCCACAGACCACGCACGTAACACTTCCTATTAGCCAACCAGGCCCACAACAGACACTCCCTGTTCCCATTGTCCCATCCGCACCTCCCGCCTAAGACACAGACTCGGTACGGTCCGTTCCTCCCGGGGTTGAAGTTGAAACCACGGGGGCAAGAGGCCGGACTGAACAACGGGGATGCAAGAGGGTAACTCGCAGCGCGATCAGCAAAGAAAGGAAGGTGGAATTGCAGCAACAGGCAGAGATGTATATAGACGGGAATGATGGGACTGCAGCCTTGGCTTCGATGTATGACTTCCAAAGAAGCAACGAAAGACAGGTAGTATTGGAATGCATGGGTGAATATTTGGTGGAGAAATGGAAACAGTTAATTGGGAAATTACCACTGCAGCGATTGTTAGATTTGAATGCATTAGCACGCTGTAGGGAGAGGGATGAAGAAGTGAGAGAACATGTATATGGACTTTTTGAACTTAAAGATGAATTAGATAATGATTATGCCGAAATGTTTACTACACCTGTACATAGGGGCGACAAGTTAAAAGTATGTATACGAGAAGTGTTTACATGGATGTCGGATCCCAGTATCCCCACAATGGAGATACATGAGATATTTAATGAATATTCCATGCCCATGAAAAGAAAAGCACTGCAGTCGATGGCTAAACATTTATTAGACAAAGATATAAAAAACGATAAGGCCAGCCCACCCGAAATAATGGCAGTATATAGAAGAGCATTAGAGCGAGGGACAGGAGAAACAGCCCTATCGCTTGATCTGGGAATATTGTTACACATGAGAGAAGGGGGAGGGACAGTGAGTGGGGCATTTCCTATGAGAGAGGTCCCACCTACCTTTGTGCCCAAAGTAGAGGTTCCCGCAGTGGGCAATATAGCGGCACATGTAACACTAGCCCATTATACCGCCCAATATGTGCATGTCCCCTTTTCCAGACAGGACGTGAACAACATAAAGCAGACGATTCCTGATATAAGAAAGAATCCTGCAGGGTTTTACAAGGAAGTAGAGTCCGGCCTGCAATCATCCGTAATTATCATGGACACGAATAAAGCGGTTGGAGGAACACCGGGACCGACCCTGGTAGCATTACCAGCACGTATATTACAGAAATTAAAAGAAATTGTCCCAGAGAAAAGAATTCAATGGGACAAATTGACTGCATGTGTACAAGGCAAGGATGAGTTAGCTACAGATTATTTTAACAGATTTCAAGAAGTATTCACAGACTTCAGTGGGCAGGATGTGGGCTCGGAAGCGGGAAAAAGGTTATTTGTTGACAAATATGTGAGGGGGTTAAAACTTCCAATCCAGGATGTAATAATGACATCAGAGAGTGCATGGCAAGCAAAAACGCTGGGCGAAGTATTGCACATGGCCCAATATTATGAGCACAGAGTGACTGCGGCGAAAGAGAAAGAGGAGAAGGATAGGGTAAATCTGAAAACACGGGTACTACTGCAGAAAGTAGTAGGACACAATAGAGGGAGAGGGAACGCACAAGGAAGAAGTAATTCGAATATGCATGGGGGAACAGTGGGACAAAATCATTGTGCGTATTGTAAGGAGGAAGGACACTGGCGAGCGCAATGTCCGCATCTGCAGAATAGAAATGGGTCTGGTAAGAGGAGACAGCAAAGAGGACACCAAGGAGCGAATGGACCAAATAGGAATAATATGCAGCAGCACCACAATAACGGAGGTAATCAAAACCAAGGCCAAAACCAAAATGCCCCTAACCAGAGTCAGGGACAGCAAAACCAACAGTATGGAAATCAGAGTGGGAGAAATAGAGGAAAGAGTGGGAATGTTTTCGATACACAGCCAAACACGCATTACAGTAATAGCAATGATTACACATTGGACGATGTGTTATTTCCCCAATAGGACAGCCCACGACAGGGGTCAGAACCAGTGTCTATTCCCGTGAATCAGAGAGGACCCTACGTAGAAATGAGAGTGGGGAATGGGAGAACCGCTTTCTTGTAGATACAGGAGCGCAGAAGTGTTCAATAGACCATCACTTGATTCCGGATATACCACTGTCAGGGCAAAAGAATGTTTCTGTAGGGTTCGCAGGTACACCAGTCATAAACCCAGTGTCCAAAACAGTCCCAGTTACTATAGGACCATTCACTGAACATTGTCCTTTCCTTTTAACAGAAAATTGTGGGGAGAACCTGTTGGGATTAAATTTGTTGAAAAAATGAGGTTCCGTTATACATTGCGCGGCAGACGGGGTGTTCCTAACGATCTTGCCACACGATGCCCCTGTGTCACAATTCATGTCTGAAACTTTACCAGGAGAACTAAGTAAAGTGCCAACCTGTATATGGGCAATGCATGACAATGATGTAGGATGCTTGAAGATAGAGCAAGTAAAGATCATTTTGAAAGAAGGTGTTACCCTACCGCGAATTCCCCAATACAGAATTTCGGCTGAAGGTGAGAAAGGATTGAAGAGTATTGTTACAGATTTGGTGAAATTAGGGGTAATTGAAGAAATTACAGGCAGTACATGCAACAGCCCGATTCTTCCAGTTTATAAAAAAGGAGGCAATGAAGTACCATACCGTTTTGTAATTGATTTGCGCGCATTAAGCAAGGTAGTAGATCCACAATTTCCTTTCGTGCCAGATGTCACTACAATATTGACAATGATACCTGTTTCAGCAGAATATTTTAGTGTAGTTGATCTGAAAAAAACGTTCTTCAGCATTCCAGTGGACAAGGACAACAGATATTTGTTCGTGTTCACATTAGGAGGACGATCATTAACATTCACGCGGATCCCGCAAGGTTACACGGAAAGTCCAAGTATTTACAGTAGAGCATTAAAAGAGCAGCTGGACATGCTAGAATTACCAGTGGGTTGTGCACTCTTGCAATACATAGACGATCTATTGTTAACTGCTGACACAGAGGAGATTTGTAAAGAAATCACTGTATTACTACTGTCACACCTAGCGGCACATGGCCATAAAGCTAGTTTGAAGAAATGTCAATATAATCGAAAGGAGGTGGCCTATTTGGGCTACCTACTTTCGAAAGAAGGGAGAAGGCTAACGCCAGAACACATAGAAAGTATTTCTTGTATGCCTATTCCAAAGACACAAAAAGGAGTCAGAGCCATAATAGGCATGGCTTCATATTGCCGACAATGGATTGGTAATTTTGCGCTAATTGTGAAACCGATGTTGATTTTGACTAAAAAAGATGCGGTTATGCCGTTACAGTGGGATGAAGAATGTCAGAAAGCATTTGATCAATCGAAAACTGCATTATGCTCGGCTCCAGTTTTGGGCACGCCGAATTATGAGAAGGTTTTTAGTCTTTTTGTGTGTAAAAGTGAAGAATGTGCATTGGCGGTTTTGACACAGGAACAAGGTGGAAGAAATAGGCCATGCAGCTATTTTTCTTCTGTGCTGGACCCTGTAGCGCGCGCACTACCACGATGTTTGCGATCTGTCACGGCGGCTGCTGCATCAGTGAAACAAATGGAAGGGATGGTAATGGGGCACAATATAATTCTGATGGTGCCACATGCCATAGACGTTCAATTAAATAAGACAAAGACGCAACACCTCACCTCTGCTAGATTGACAAGATATGAGATTATCTTGTTCGCGCCCCATATCCAAATTATGAGGTGTAGCGCTTTGAATCCTGCAGAATTAATGCCACTACCCATAAAAGAAATTGGGGAGAATGAATCACTCCCCTCACGATTGCTTAATGGTCACTGAGGTAGAAACCAAGGGGAGAGTTGATTTAGGTGATACCCCACAGAAAGAGCCAGATGGAGAGTTATTTTGTGACGGCTCATGTTTTAAATTACCAGATGGCATGACAACTGCCGCATATGCTATCACTACCCAAGAGAGCGTTGTAGAAAGAAAATGAATCCCCTACAATTCGGCACAAGCCGCAGAGATAATAGGATTAACCAGAGCCTGCAAGATTTCTGAAAATTTGAATGTGAATATATATACTGATAGCCAGTATGCTTTTGGGGTGGTTCATAACGTTGGCCGACTCTGGGCTGAGAGAGGTTTCTTGACATCACATGGTGCCAGAATTCAACATGGCCCTTTGATTGTACGATTGCTGTCTGCACTCACGCTTCCAAAACGCCTGGCAATAGTGAAATGCGAGGCACATAAAAAGGTAACATGCAAAGTAGGAGAGGGAAACGCGTTTGCAGACAGAATTGCGAAACAAACTGGCACTGATTTAAATACCAAAATGATGACGGTTCAGACTGAGGAAGTACCCTGTATGATAGAAAATGGAGTTGCCACTGTTAAAGAAATGCAGGCCGAAGCTACGGCCGATGAAATACAAGGCTGGGCAGAGGTCTCTGCTGAGTTAGATCTGGAAGGTTGTTGGGTGGACAAGGGAACTAGAAACTGGATGTTGGCAAATTCCTATGTGACTGCAATGGTCACAATGGCCCACAGGCCTACCCATATCTGTGCAAAAAAGATAATACAGCACCTATCTACAGTATGGCAGAATGTAAACATAAAGAAGAATGCAGAGAGGTTGGTGCAGAACTGTATCACGTGTTTACAACACAATGTAGGAAAGGGAACAGTGACTCCAATAGGCAGTTTTGGCCCGTCCTCTATGCCATTTGAGGTGATCCATTTTGATTTCATAGAGATGGAGAGATGCCAAAACTTAAAATACGTCTTAGTGGCGATCTGTGCATTCAGTAAGTGGGTGGAGGCATATCCCTTGAAGGACTGCACAGCAATGAGCACGGCAAAAGTAATGCTTAAGGAATACTTTTCCAGATTTGACTTGACCCGTGTCTTATGGTCCGATATTGGCCCACATTTTGTGGGTGCAGTGGTGTTACAGATATGTGCAGGTCTTCAGATCGATAAGAGATTCCATAGTTCAAGGCATCCGAGTTCAGCCGGTCTTGTGGAGAGGCACAACGGGATTCTCAAATCAAAGGTCAGTAAGATATGTGCGGGAAGCAAGTTGAGTTGGGTGGATGCATTACCAATAGCACTATTATGCATACGTACGTCTGTACAGGCTAAAACTGGGCTCTCCCCGTACAAAATCGTAATGGGGAGGCCGGCAAATGTATGGTGCGCACCTCAGCCAAAAAGACTTAGAGAGGTAGAACATCCTGTGCTTAGTACTTATTGTGGCCTTTTAATGCAGAAATTGCATTTAATTCATCAGCAGGTGCAGGAGGCATTACCAGTGAGATACACCGGTCCGGGGCACGCGCTGGAGCCAGGAGACTGGGTGCTGCTAAAGAATTTTGAAAGAAAGTCATCATTAGCACCCAGGTGGCGCTGCCCCTATCAAGTACTCTTGGCAACACAGACGGTGATACGGGTGGATGGACGGAAGTCGTGGATCCATGCCACCCATGCCAAAAAGATTCCAACTTCACTGAAAGACTTGCCTGACCCAGATGATCGGAAAGAGACAGCGGTCCCATAAACGGAAGAAACTGTTGCCAGTAAGCAGCCACCAAATCTGCCCAAATGCGAAGTGAAACTCGAAACAAAGCCTGAGACGATTGCCAAAAAGGGGGAAGGCCAAAGAGTGCCCCAACGTTGCCCAGCAGAATCGACATCACTGTTGTCCGACACAAAATCTGCCTTGCAAATACCAGCAGAAATGAAACGTGTACCCCTTGGCGCTCACCAGCACTTGCCAGCATGCCAAAGACCGAATCTGCATCACTGGCGCGGTGCACAGCAGCAGCTGCATTAGCGCCACAGGCTAACTTTGAGCCTGAATCTGGAAGTGCACCAACACTGTTCACGGATCACACGATACCAGGAGTGAGGCGATACAATTTGCGGCCTCGAAAGACAAAGTGATCCACATTTCTTTGGTGTTTATGTCAACCTCTGGTTCTGCTCATGGACGGAGAAGGAACTAGAGGTGTAGAGGAGAGAAGCGTGAGAATTGTGAAAGTCGGACAATTCAAGACTCGCAGCTCCTCGGTGCGATCATAAAAAGTACATGTGTCAGGAACCAGAGCGGACAAGCTTGGCGCACATGGTACTAAGGCAATAGATAACTGATCAAGAGTCCTCCGAGCAGTATGAGAAAGGACAAGTGATCTTTCCTAAAAATAAATAAGCAAATCCAGGTTATAAAGGACTGGCAGAACTGAACTGTGACAATTCCGTTGAACTTATTGACATCATAGCATGCGCATCGAAGAGAGATATCCACGATGAACTGTAATAAGGAAGAAGAAGGACGATGAGAAACATGTCGGGACCGGCTCCAGCCTCCTCCTGCACCACTGCTGAGAATGAGTCAATTATAAAGACTGTAAGCTTAAGAAAAACGCATGGTAAAATGAATTGTATGCTGGTGCTGACAATAATTATGTGCTTTATGAGCATGGTAGCACCAATAACGACAGCCCTAATATTATGGTATGTGGAATCGATACACCCATTAGAAATGTTTTTACCAATAGTTAATATATACACTACTGAAAGCCCGGTTCAGGTGATTACTTATACCCTGCCCCCAATGGAAGAAAG
The DNA here is from genome assembly GCF_040938575.1 of Ambystoma mexicanum. Lineage (NCBI taxonomy): Eukaryota > Metazoa > Chordata > Amphibia > Caudata > Ambystomatidae > Ambystoma > Ambystoma mexicanum. The sequence continues at coordinate 645,042,678 of NC_090927.1, forward strand.
ACACAGGGAAGGGTTTGGGAACAACACGTTGTTATTAATAATGAACATGACACATTCAATTCTGAAGAAAACAAATTGCTGAGTATGTGCCCATTTACCACAGCATGCTGGGAAAGGAATGGGTGGTATGTACAGCCATTACCATTAAGTTCTGCATGTAGTGCATCTTTAGGTGCAATGTTCTATGGGAAATGGAACGAGAGTAGTACGGTCAATTAGACAGAACCAACATGAATGAGTTTGAGGAAATAATTATGAAGCCTGTGGGTTGTTCCATATTCCATAAAGCACAAGTAATGGCCCCAGAGCCCACGAGGAAAAGTACGCAAAAGATAACACGACAAAATGGACGAGATAGATTGTCCCCACCAGAAAAAACATCTGTAATGACGTTTCGTGTAAGAACAGAAGGGGACAAATATGCAACCCCCCCATCTTACACAGTGAATTATAGCCCAAGAACTGTCCCTTTTTGTCTAAAAAAGAAAGGCTCTTTTTCAGTCGGAACATATACTGGGTGCATGAATAAAGTGGTATTGAAATGGGAAATAGAACCAGTATATGTGGGAGATCCAGTTTATTTTATATGTGGAGAGAAAGCATATCCTTGGTTGCCCAGAAACTGGGGAGGTACATGTTACCTAGGTCTACTCTTCCCAGGAGTATTCCTCTTAGAAACAGCAGACATGGCCAGACTATCCAGACTATCCAGTCAAAAGGACTGACGAGGGTGTTTTGATAGCAACTGATGTAGCAAAATCATTCATTCCATTCTTAGGGCAGATAGTGAACTCCTATAATATAAGGCAGCTGTCCAGAATACTTAAAAATACCATAAACACAACGACAGATATACTATTTAACATGACGTTGGAAGAAAGAGGAATCAGGTTAATGACGCTGCAAAATAGAATGGCTCTCGATGTAATCCTGGTTGATCATGGGGGAATTTGCAAAATAGTGGGATCAGCGTGTTGTGTATATGTCGATGAGTATTCCCCTATGATCTTTGAAGCGATAAAGAAAATGCATGTTCTAAGCTCCGAACTCCCTACTGAAGAAGGAAGCTGGGGAATAGGGTCTTGGTTTTGGGGAATACTGCGTTCTTGGGGATGGAAGTTGATTTCAATATTGGTAATTGGTAGTGATGTTTGGAATATTCATAACGTGCTCTTGTTGCAAACACTGCCTACCAATAGTTTGCGCTGAAATAACTGAGGGATGTACGGAGGGATGTATGCATATGATGACAAGGAAAAAACAAACTCATGGTCGAGCTGACCAAGACACAAATGAGATGAAAACAGTAAAAGAGTTGATGGCTATAGATATTGATGAAGACGATGATGTTTACGATAGCATACAAAATTCAGACATAGGTACTTCAGACTCATCATCACTAGAGGAGGTTTCCATAAATAGATGAGACGTTTGGCATACGGCCAAAGGAGGGTTTGTCAGTCTAGAGAAATGGATACCTCTACTTTGTGACCACAAACGTATTTTGATGGTCGTGGACCAACCGTCTCATGCACGATATTACAGAATATAGATTTCTGAGTTTGCCAATTAACGGCCATTTTGATGTAACAAGAATCGCCATTTTTTTTCTAACCATTGCTCGTTGCTTTCTGTTCTTATTGCTACGCAGTACATTTTCCGCTTACACTGCTCGACTGTACAACATTGTTGTCCGCACGTAAAAGGACAAGGCCACAGGGCCGCGAGGATAACAAGAGTTTGTTGAAACACAACGTAGGCAGCGCCAGGAAGAATGCCCGGCTCCCTCCCGAATGTAGCCTTGAAGCAGAGCTGCAGGGCATTTATTCATTTTGCAGCTGTCAGCCAGTCTCGGTATATGGTAGAATATGTTAGAATAAAGCAGCTAAAGGCTTGAATTATGCTCGTTTTACGGCCCCCCTTTGCTGAGCCCCGTTAGAGCGTGTCGGCTCCCAGGACACAAATAGCACCTCATAGATAGCAAGGTCTGGAATGCAACTCTCCCCCCGTATGTAGCTCGCTTCCAAGAACAGAAGCGCTGTTCAACAACTGAAAGATGCCTCCACACTCACAAATTGCAAATTGTTAATAGAATAGATGTTTGAAGGTATCATAGTTGTCGAAAATGTCCATCATCACACCAAGTTCAAAGAAACCCAAAAAAGGGGGGGTGTTAAACATGTCATAGCTGATTGTTTGATATGCATTTTGTATATATGTAACTGATGTACGTAATTCACTCTCTTGCGTCCCTCGAGGTCTAGAGATACACGTTGCGGGGCATGAGACCGAGTTGGCCAACTGAGACTTAAACCATAAACCCTAGCTTTGGGAATACAACCTTGTGCCTGGCGTATCTATTGTGTGTGGTGACTCGCCTTGTTTCCATAGACGTAAGGGACCCCTAGGGGCCCCTTTCACAGTGAATAATAGGGGACGTTTGGTTCAGCTGAGGTCATGATGCAGCCTTATGCCATAGCAATTGAATGATGATTTCCTTCCCCATCATGCACTGCTAATAACAATAGACAAAGTTATGTTTTGTGAAACATGTTTCTTAAAGGAGCTTTACCGTGCTTTCATATATGTGAGGATGGCCCTTCTAATGTTCTGTTTAAAGCTTGGGAACATTAATTATGATATATTATGTGGTGCAAGTTTCCTGAAATTATGTGGATGATACATATTGGAAATTGCATGCGCACTACAAAGAATTAAATGCTTGGGGCTCATATATTATGTGTATGAAAATTGGCTGAATGTCACGTAGGTGATTCCCCCATTGCGATGACCCCAAGAGTTAATGAACCATTGACTTTGACAATAGTGTAAACTCCAGATGTTCCAGTTTTTCTGTGTGCCTATGTCTAAGTGTTCAGAACAATAAAAATCCCCTTTCAAAACTGGGGTGCATGCTTGAAATATCTAATCCAAGAATAAATGTACCCTAAAATAGCACAATCTCCTAAAACTGCACATCACTCTTATGTTATAAATATGTACCATATAGAGAAATTCTGAATAGAATGATATAATATAATTTACATTTTTATTGGCATATATAAACATTACTCAAAAAATACATTCTCCAATAGGTTCAAAAATTCCACAGCATCCGACATACTTGGATATGAGCAATGAACGATGATTCAGAAAGTTAATATAAATATTCGATTGCCTGTTCTAATCTACTGTTTTTCTATTTCTGATTCCAATTTTGAAGTGACAAGCTGGGGCACTATGTGACGCAGGAATGCCCCATCTGGATTTGGGTTTTATATTTTTTTAGGATTGTGTTCTATTAGAGTGGAGTAGTGATAGGGTCTTTATTTGCTCAGAAGACAGACTGGAATTTTGCAACTGAGAACAATTTCTGCCATGGAATGAGATCGAAAATGTGGTCACTCTTTGAATAGTTGCTATTTCTCATTTACTGTTTTTTTATTTCTAATTCCAATATTTGAAGTGATGAGCTGTATTTCTATCTACCACACAAAAGCAGAAAATGATATACAATGGCTAGAGGACAATTAGCCTACAGAAGATTTAAATACAAAGAAGTTGTTGAACAAAAAAAGACACAGAAACAGGAAATACACAACATGCAGCATTTTGTCAGTCCATTCTTTATGTATATGTAAAATGAGCCTAACAATAATATTTTTAAGGAAGTAAAATGTGTCAGCAAATACATATTAATTGTCTGTCTACTATAAATTGTTTATACAATCAACACAATTATTTTTAAAGTGTATTGTATCTTCAATTTGAAATATTGTATTGTAGTATGATGAATAATCAAAGAAGAAGCACTACAACAACTACTCACAAAACTAATCATGGATGAATTAAAACAATTAAAACAACTGTTAATGAATGTTGGAAAAGAAGTACAATCAATGAAAAATAATATAGAAACTGTAAAAAAAATTAGGGACGGTAAAAATCACATTGAGTTAAAAAACATGAAGATATGTCTTTTTTGTTATGTTATGTCACCAACATTGCAAACATGAACTATGATAAATAAACTGGTGCAAGTCTCCTGTGATGATGTGGATGATGTGTTTTGGAAATTGGACGAGAGGGTCTGGGTTATAGTGGGATGCAGCCTTTTCCGACTTATATGCAGTGTAACATCTTTACTCTATCAGTGAGCGGTGGTTGTGCAGAATCAGCCTCTACCCATTAATGGTGCTGCCAGCAACAGCTAGAGATGTACACCTGTAGCAGTGGAACACTCTTTTTGAGGAGTTTTTAGAAATGCTAGAGAGGTTCGGAGAGCAGGCTTTTCATGAAGTGTTTACAGATGTGGTGCTCCCATCGCCAGTAGTAGCACCTAGATGAGTGATGACATTCCCAGGATATTTTCATTCTGATGCAATGCATCTATCGGATGTTTCCATCCACTTCATCCCGGGGTGCTAATTGTGCCTTTATTTGGCTTCAGACACACCAGCATTTTGCAACTAAAACATGAAAAAAGAAGATGTAGGCCAGGGAATGGGATATGAAGCTTGGGAACTTCAAGTAAGATAAATCATTTGGTGTGCGTTTACTGTGGTGATGTTGATGATGTGTATTGGAAATTGCATGAGATGGTCTGGCCCATACTGGGCTGTTGTTTTATGGCTTGCATGTGGTCTTATATCTTCATTGTAACTGTGAACAGTGGTTTTGCATAATCACACTCCATCCATTAAAGGTGTTGCTAGCAACAGCCAGAGTTTTCAAATACTGGCAAAACTGGAACACTCTATTTGAAGAGGCATTAGAAATACTAGATAGGGTCAGAGAGGAGGCTTAATTTTTTGTGGGATTGTCTAGAGTTGTAATGTTTGTTATTTAATATTTTGCTCACCAGTTGGACATTGGAACATGCCTAACATTGTTTCAGGAAACAGTAAGGAAATGTCATGAGATGGTCTGGACTATACTGGGTTGCAGCATGTATTTGTTTATATGTGGTTTTCTATCTTTAGTGTAGCTGTGAGCAGAGGTTGTGCTGAATCAACCACCACCCATTAAAAGTGCTGCTAGCAACAGACATCTGCACCATTGGAACACTCTATTTGAAGAGATATTACAAACTGTAGAGAGGTTTAGAGAGGTGACTTCATTTTTTGTGGCATTCTCTTATTAGAGTTGTCATTTTTGTTGTTTTATATTTTCGTCACCAGTTGGACATTTAAATATGTCTAACATTGTCCAAGAAAACAGCAAGAGGTAGCCCTTCTAATGTTTCTTTTTTATGTTTTGTGTTGTCATTTTTATTGTTTTACATATTCCTTCCCGGTTGGACATTGCAACATGTCCGATCACAAGAGTACCAGCACTGATGATGTTATCATTTGGTTTATACATTCATTGCCACTGAGGAAGAAGGAACTCAGATGAATAGCACTGCTGGGAGTTGGTGCTTCTTTAAAGTGAACACTGAGACATGGCTTGTGTAATGTTCTGTCAGAAAGATTGGGAACACCAATTATGTTAGGCCATTTGTTGCGAATCTCCTGGAATGATGTGGATGATATGTATTGGAAATTGCATAAGATGTTCTTGACTGTACTGGGCTGCAGTGTTTGTTTGCTTATATGTGGTCTGATATCTTTCTTGTAGCTGTGAGCAGTGTTTGTACAGAATTAACCTCCACCCATTAAAGGTGCTCTTAGCAACAGCCAGCGTATTCAAACACAGGTCGCACTGGAACACTGTTTGTGAAGAGTTATTCAAAGTTGTTGCGACATCTAGAAAGGAGGGTTTTCATGAAGTGTCTACAGATGAGTTGTTCCGACCTCCAGTATTACCAATTGGATAAGCGATAGGCCTTTGCATGATCTTTCTTTCTGATGCAATGCATCTCTTGGAAGTTTTCATCCACTTCATCCTGGGCTTAGTAGTGTATTTATTTGGTTGTAGACAATCCAGTATTTTGGAAGTGAAAAAAGAAAAAAAGATGTGGGATGAAGCGCTTGGGAACATCATTAATGATACAGTATTTGGTGAGAGTCTCATGGGATGATATGTATTGGAGATTGCATGACATGGTCTGGACCATACTGGGCTGCAATGTTTTTTGGCTTATATTTGGTCTTATATTTTCATTGTAGCTGTGATCGGTGTTTGTGTAGAATCAACCTCTAGCCATTTAAGGTTCTGCTAGCAACAGCCAGAGTCTTTAAACACTGGTAGCACTGGAACACTCTATTCGAAGAGTTATTACAAATTGTAGACACATCCAGAGAGGAGGCTTTTCATGAAGTGTCTACAGATGTGCTGCTCTATCTCCACCAGTACCACTTGGATGAGCGAGAATTCTTCACAGGATCTTTTCTTTATGATGCAATGCCTCTGCTGCAAGTCTTCATCTACTTCATTCGAGGGTAATACTAGTGTCTTTATTCGGTTTGCAACTGAAAAAATAAAAATAAAGATGTAGTACATGAAGCTTGGGAATATCAATTATGATAAATAATGTGGTGCAAATCTTCTGGAATGGTATGAAGGATGGGTATTGGAGATTACAAGAGGTGGTCTGGTCCATAGACTGCAGCCTTTTTTGGCTTATATGTGATCTCATATCTTCACTGTAGCTGTGAGAGGTGGTTGTGCACCCTCAACATCCAACCATTAAAGTTGCTGATAGAAACAGCCAGAGTCTTCAAATACTGCCAGCACTGTAACACTCTATTTGAAGTGTCAGTAGAAATGCTAGGGAGGTTCAGAGAGAAGGCTTCATTTTTTTATTACATTGTCTTTTTAGAGTTGAAATGTTTTGTTTTATATTTTCGTCACCAGTTGGACATTTGAATATGTCTAAAATTGTGAAAGAAAACACTAAGACATGGCTATTGTAATGTTCTGTCAGAAAGATTGGGGACATCAATTATGATATATCAGTTGTGGTGAATCTCCTGGACTGATGTAGATGATGTGTATTCGAAATTGCAGAGCGTGGGCTGCACCTAACTGGGCTGCAGTCTTTTTTGGCTCATATTTGGTCTTCTATCTTTACTGTAGCTATGAGCGTTGGTTGTCCATAATCAATCTCCAACCGTTAAAGGTGCTGTCAGCAACAGCCAGAGTTTTCAATCACTGGTAGCAGTGGCGCACTCTTTTTGAAGAGTTAATAGAAATGGTAGAGAGGTTCAGAGAGGCGGCTTCATTTTTTGTGGCATTGTCTAGCTGTGTCTGTGGACAGTGCAATCACACATTCAGATCTATTGACGCGGCCAGATCATGACATCCATGCATACAACACCAACCAATCAGCGGGAGCCAAAGTCTGTAGGTGTGAATAATCACCATACCCACAACAAAAGAACTTTACATTAATCATTGCTTTCTGTATTTACTAACAAAAGGCTTTTTCACCAACTGCAATCACTTTTGTCATTATTATTTTTAACCACTTTTCCCCTAATACTATTTTTCTTTGTTTTGTGATTTGATTAGTATTCCTATTTTTTTTTTTCATTTTTTGAGGCATTGTCTTCTTTTGGGTTGCTATTTTTATTGTTTTACATATTCCTTCCCAGTTGGACATTCCAAAATGTCTGACCACGAGAGTACCAGCAGTGATGACATTATTATTTGGGTTCTGAATCCATCACCAGAGAGGAAGAAGGCAACTGGGATGGAAACCACTGCTAACAGTCATTGCTTCTTTAAAGTAAAAGAACACTATTCTAGAAAAGAGATAGAGGAAGTACTTTACACTTTCTGCAACACAACTCTCTGGGCCTTCCAATGTTCCATCTCAAAACCTGGGAAGATTTATTATGATTAAGACTTATTATATATGATTATGATTTATTATGATTAATCATGTAATGTGATTCCACAGGGATAACGTAAATAATGACTATCGGAAAGCTCACAAACATCATGACATAAAAATGCATGGGTTCCATTCTTTGCGTAGACGTACATCAGAACCACTTGCAGCACTTCCATTCACCAGTGCAACAATATTACAAACAGAAAATAAAGCTTCAACTTCAGCAATGGTGTCAACTGCACAGTCAGCACACCCAAAGGCCGTGGCCACTGGCTAGTATTGTGTTGAAGACCATGCCTAACATCTGGTTAGTATATATAATATACAGTGGACACAGTCAAAGGCCATAGCTAGTGGCTGGTTAGTGTTGTGTAATACACAGTGGGCATGGCTGAAGGCCATTGCTTATTCCATTTTATTCTTTTAAAACATACAGTGGACATGGTCAAAAGATGTACAGACTGCTGAAGGTCAACATTTATATGTTAGAACATATAGTGGGCTCAGTCAAAGATTGTGGCAACTGGCCTGTATTGTGCTAAAGTCCTTGACTGATGCCTGTTCAATGTATTTAATATACAGTGGACACTGTTGAAAGCTGCATCCACTGGTAAAGGGCAAAATCTATGGTTGGTAGCTTGTTAGTGTTTTAAAATATTCAGTGCACATGGATCAAAGTTGTGAGCACTGTCCATAACTGAAGGCCATGACTAGTACCCATTCATGTTTTCAAATATAGATGGCCATGCGCACTGACCATGGCTGAAGGCCATGCTTAATGCCGGTTACTGTTGTAATGTAATTAGTAATGTCATCAGTGATGTGATCTCTGATTTCATCATTGTGGTCTTAGTCTGCGCCACAGGGGGCGCAAAGTTAAGGTGGCTTTAGTTGAATTTCCCAGGTTTTGTTGCATTAAGTTCTCACCTAAACATCCCTCCTGCAACTAACGTTTTTTTCCTTGAATATATTTATAAATAACACCTTGAACAGTTTATTGGGGCCAGGTGCACTCAAATTACTAATCTTATTTAATACTTCAATGTTTTCGTGATACAATATAAGTTACCAATTATCACTTAAATCTACTAATTCTGTACAGAACATACAGTCTGGTGGGTTTGAGTGGATGGTATGGACATTAAGGGCCTCTATACTTGTATCCCCCAGGAAGAAGCCATTGAATGCTCCAGGGAATGGTTAACTGCAGATCCTCAACAAACAGGACTCCTGCAAATTTCATTCTGGAACTAATGACCGTAGCACTCTACAGAAACTTTTTTACTTTTGACAATTCTACATATCTTCAGATCAAAGGCACCGCCATAGGCACAGCCTTTGCCCCAAGTTTGGCAATTCTCTTCATGGCCAAATTCGAAAGGGATTTTGTACTTTCTAATCTTAACAGCTGGCAATCTCAGATCAGTCACTCGTATTGTTATATTGACGACGTCATCTTCATTTGGACTGGCACTCTACCTCAACTCACAGCATTTTGGACCTGGCTGAATACTTGCAATCCCGATATCCAGTTTACTATTGACCAAAGCAACTCTAAAATCAAATTCTTGGATTTATCCATACGACCCAAAAATGGTAATTTAGTATGTGATCGGTACCGAAAACCAATGGCCAGAAACACTTTAATACACTACGCCAGCAATCACCCGGCTCACACCGAAGACAATTTACCGTACGGACAATATCTTCAAATACGTCGGAACTGTACATCCCCCGAGGACTACAAGTGACACTCTGAGAGTCTATTAACTCGACTACTAGCAAGAGGATACCCCAAATAAACAGCTAGAACAGGCCAAAAAAAGAGCTTTCAATAGCAACAGAGACACCCTTCTCCAATTGCAACGAGAAGACACAGACTCTAAAGAAGATTGCTTGACCTGTGTCGTTACCTTTGGGACCTACACCTCAAAATCAAGAAAGTCATCAATAAGCACTGGCACATAGAACCCTGAACTTACCAGATGGACCAATCCCAATATTTCTTATAAACGAGCTAAGAATATCAGAGAACACCTTGTCCACTCTCTGTTCCAACCAACTAAAAATGCCACTCACACCTTACGACCCCTACAAGGCCATTACCCCTGTGGCAACTGTGTCGCTTGTCAATTAACAAAAAAGATGAGTACCTTCCAAATTGGAAGACGAAAATGGACACTCAGGGACCTTACCAACTGTAAGAGCCAGAACATAATTTACTGCATCGAATGCCCGTGTGGCCTCCGCTACATTGTCCACACCACACAAGCATTTAACATCAGAATTTCAGAACACAGGTCAAAAATTAGATGTAAAAATTTAACAGTGCCCCTAGTGGAACATTTTATGATGGCCAATCATACCCCTAATAACGTCCTTTTGTGGGTGGTTGAGAAAATAAAGGGAGGCCCTGACATCCAACACAGCCTCATCAGAAAATAATAACAATGGATACACAGGCTTCACACCTACCACCATGGCCTGAATGAGATTTTTCAACCTGTACTGTAAACTATGCTCTTGCACACTTTTACCATCATAGAGCATTTTCTCCACACCCATAATTTGAGCCCTGGTATCTGAGTATAGCATCCAATGCTTCTAGCTACAACTCCTGACACACCTCGACCAGGCCCCAATGCATTACTATTAGCCTGCCACAGCCTGCCCCTCACCTGCACCTAATGGGGCTTTTCAAACCATGGTATTTACCACTCATTAGATGGCGTCACACCCATCCATACATGCACTCTCGATATTACTTGCACTTTACACACCCAAGATGCTCCTACCCATAGATTGATTGGCGCCCACTTGCAATCATCAACACTATGATTGCCCATCACGGGATTTGTAGGCCTTCTTACTTTCATTTACAAATATTTCCATTGGCAGCAGTGGCACTGGCATGCTCCATGCCCTGCTCCCCTCCTTATCTGAGTTCATCTGGATGAGAATGCATGGTTCACGGTAGCACATGTGATCTACATAACAACTCAGCACAACAAAAGAATACGGTCACTGCGCAAGCGTGATCTCCATAACAACGGGCTAAATGCCCTGTGGACGCCACATGTGCACACTGCTCGTTCTGGCAAAGGCGAGACAGCGCGATTACCTCTTTCATCTGCTTGATTCCAGCTGACTCAGGTGGCTGGTTACATGCTCGAAAAGTTGAGTAAGGTAAGCCCCGGGGCCTCCTGCCACGCGCGCACATCTGACAATTCTTGTAATTTCGGCCGCATGGGCCAGTCAGCGTGTGCCCGCCGTCAAAGAGCCCTCCTTCCTCCTTCTCCTGCATGATTTTAGATGTTGCTCATTCCCTCATGTATTATACATACTCACCTAAATGCAGAGCAAGAGGCAAGCCCTGGCGCATTTCTGAAATAATTAACAAACGCCATGGCTACCTCTGTTTCCCATGCTACAACTATGCACCTTAGCATCATGTTGGTTCAGTGTGAGCTCAGTGTCAGCATTTTACCCTCTTAACATTCTGCTTTGCATTCAAATCAAAAGCAACTAGCATACCCTAAATTTCCGCCACTACTTTCTTCCTGCTCTAATTTCACAAAGAATTTCTTAAAACAACTATTGTAGCTCACATAGCTGTTTCACAACAGGAAAGCATTATTAAACCTTATCTAAATGAGGTTCTGGTATCCTGTGCTAGCTCCCTGTTTAGGAGTCTACTCCAAGGACTGACACCAACACTGGCCAACTACCAATATCTGTTGCACAAGGCCTGATGACACTGCATCCTGAACCACACAGGTACCAGTTACCTTGCCAATTGTTCTCTTTTACTATGAGCCCATGGGTGTATCCCTTGTTTTGCATTAAGTTACCGTTGTTGTTGCACAACACCACATGAGATCCTGGCACCCATCTCATGTAGCTTCATTTTCTTGAAATCCCATATAGAAACACCCTTTTGTAAATCAGACTGTGAACCTTCACAAAGTTCCTGTTATCTACATGATTGGTCCTGGTGTCTGGCACCTTTCCTGCGTGGGGTGAATCTGAGCACTTGGGATCAGAAGCATCGGCAGGAAAGCGTCCTGACCGGTGCTGTGAGAATATATCCATATAAATAGTGCCCTAGCACTACGAGCACCCACAGCACAATTCCACTCACTATATATCTATGTACCCCCTAGAGGGTCCCCGATTAGGAGCCCTGATGAAGGCGGATTTACCAGAGTACATCACCGCCGAAACATGAAGAATACAGGGAACACATGAACACCTGTACCCCTGTTCTTTGACTCTTTTGTTTAATTAACAATTGCCACGTCTTATTGAACTTTTTACATGCATTTGAATCCCTCCCCAAGAATATTGTTAGTGACTTAACTACTAAACATTGCCTCTTTGTTTTTGTTGTATGCATTTTCCTTAAAATTCTTTTGTAATTTTGTTCATCACTGTAATTGTATCTAACTATATGTACTATGTTGATTTTTTGTTATACCAATTGTTGAAAATATATGATTGCACTTTTTCACAATTTATTTTTGGTCTGTAGTTTTTTCGTGCTTAGATATATATTCTAGAAGCACCATGTATAATCATTAAGTGGCTGGTAGTCTGCATTTAGCGGCTGATTCATCCGGAGGATTTCTACAATCAAGAAACCTGATTTCTTTACAAATATATTAGTGGACAGCTCTAGAGACTAAAACACCTGTCCACCCTAAATTTCTGTGGTTTTAAATAGAACTAGTAAGGGTACACTCTTTGTTTAGGGGTTCTGAGTGGAAACAATTGCTTCATAATGTGAATCCCAATCTTTTTCTGATACTGAGTTAATCTGGAAATCTGACGGGGAGGCTCCAAATCCGTTAACCAATTTCCAGAAAGTAAGGAAATCTTTGCTATGTAGAGTAGTTATCATCTGTTCCACATCCCTCTGGATCCTAAGTGCTTGATTGCCTCTCAAACAATTTGTACAGGCTAATTTAACCGTTTTAATATGACTCAGTACAGTCAGTGCGTATAGTTCAACCACTAAACTTAAATTTCTAATTTGAGTTGTAAAGTCGCTCTTTTTTCACAGCGACTGATGAATCGTATGCATACAAGTGTCTCTTTGACCATCTAGAAGAAGGTTCTTTCAAATAATTTAGGGAAGAGCTCAACGTGTCTTCCAGTAAACAATCAACATTTCTAACACTAAACGTAGGGTTTTTTCAAATAACCGAAAATAATTTAAGGCATGCATCAAGAATACCATTAACTTGATTTATTGCTTTGGAGTTCCATGTAACCCTATTACCAGCTGAGTTGTTGTAGGTTCACGCAGACCATGTACACCTTCAATTCACACTCAGCAATCAATGAACTGTGGTCATTTCATACAGATTCTATGGTACGCAGGGACTTACATCTGTCAAAAGGCAAGTGACCCACAAAAATATAGTTGATGGTAGTGGAATACACCCCGTTATGGCAAGTGTAATTACTTGGAATATCTCCTCTAATTGCCCCATTCAAAATTCAAAGCCAAAATCCAAGCCTTTTAAACAATACCATCCATAATAAGACTTGGTGCTCTTATTTTTTAGCATAGATGCCAAGTCACACGTAAGGTCAACATCATTACAAGACGCATTCAAATCACCAGAAACTATTGCATGACCTCCTATTTCCGTATTACTCCATTAATTTGCAAACAAGACTAAGTGTTCAAAGTTACAAATCCCCATGTGCCAGGAGATGTTTAAGAACAGCACATTCAATACACAAACTCCTGAAGAAACTTTGACATGAGTAGCTAGAACACCTGAACAGATATTAGTGGAATGCATAACCTCAAGCTCCCCACGTGATCTTACCACTGTCAGTAGCACCCCCCACCCCCTTCCCCTGATGCTCTTTAATGCTGACTGGAAATTAATGACATATGCCTTAAAAGAGTGGCAATCCACTAATCAGATAATGCTGCACAATTTCAATATTAAACTTAAAGAAGGATTAGTTAATAGATTGTTATACTCCTGCGTATTCCATGAATAAAGTGTTAACAGACCTCATGAGCTAAGGATGTTGGGCAGAGGGAAAATGTTTCCCTTGCCCTGAATGGTACAATGCTCCTGTTAACCAGGAGCAGTCATGTGTAGAGGCTACCCCAGGGGCTTACATTGAGCCAACTGGATCCCCCTTGAGGCTCCAACACTGAGATGAAAATGTCCTTGAAATTGGAAGGTCTCATATTCTTTCCTCTTACGGGCCTTAAGGAAGACCCATCAGATCATATGGGGATAAATCAAACCCAAGTTGTCTCAATGGTTGCAATTCCTTTAATAGAAATTCAAGAACAATTTTGAATGAATGTACATTAAGGCTCGATCAGTCCTATGAACATCAATAAGGTCCACCTGCTCAATATCTTGCATGGATATGGCCCTCAAGATAGGAATTTCTCTTAAAAGCCGGAGAATGTTAGATCAATTTAACAATACATTTGTGTTTTCTGGTAAAAGACTCTCTTGGAGAAATGTATAAGGTAAACCAGTGCTCAGCCCGATACTAATGTGATGGCTGTCCCAATTCCCAGTTGGCGTTGGACCATGGGGAAAATGACTCTCTCGAAAGCCAGTAACTGAGTCAAGACCTTTTAGAACCCTTAAGGACACAATAGACTTAGTTATTTCCTTTCCCTATGCCACAAACACACACTTGCCAAATGTTTGCTTTAGAACCATTTTCCAGTAGCGAACTCCTAGCCATATCTGGGCCAGAATCAACATTTCCGGGGACCAAACCAACCGTAGATAGAGGAAATTCCCCGCCAAAAAGGGCTACCTCTTTCCTTGAAGAAAGAACTGGTGCTGAAGGAGCCATGGTAGGTGAATTGAAGGGGAAATATGTTTGCATTGAATGCAAAATACACCGTTTGTCAGCCAAATGTGTTGCAGTAGGAGAGACTATCACCACTTCGAGCTCACGTTGATGATCTTTGGCCCCTTGTTTCTGATTTTGTCGAGTTGGTAGAGACGCTTTCTCCAGGACAGCCTTGACTGTGGGTTGTCTTGTGATTTTGTGTAAAAATGTCCTGGATGATTGCTTAGCAAGATTTTGTGTAGGCTTATTCTTTGTTTATTTTTCACCTGAGTGGCCTTTCCTTCTTTTACTTCGACTTCTGTTTCTCCTGAAACCTCATTGATGGGATTGGAAACTTCGGGCCTAGCTGCAACACTATAGTGAAGAGTAGATTTACTAGAACAACCTGTAATTATAACTTCTGAATCCGTAGAGAAAGGAGCACATGAGTTTTCAATACATTTTTCTTTAAAGGGGGAGTCAACACCCCTAACCACCTCACTACTCCAAAGAACATTCAAGCAGACCTCCATCCTGATCTCTCCTGGTAGGGCCACAGGCACCTCAACCACTTCAACCACCTCAGCCACCTTAGCCAATTCTGAGGGAGGAAAACCACTTGATGTACAGCCCAATGACCGTTGGAGCACAGAACCTCTTTCAGTTAAGTGTGCACTCCTATATTTTCAAATTCAAACAGTAGGAACTCTAAAATATTTCAGTGAATCAGTGAATTTTTGACTCAGCTTTTAAGCCTTCATATAGTGAAACAAGGACGGGCAGCATCTGATTGATTTCCTGCAGAACCCCTTTGTGACCATTTGCCAGCTGATTATTCAATTGTTTTAACTTTGCTTATAGTCTCCTGGGTGGAACAGCTGCTAGAGTGAAGCGTAAAATTAAATTGAAGTATCTGAATCATGCAAGACCACCTTTGAGAGATTAGCTAGGGTAACCAAAAAAGACGGATGCTCTTTTTGTCCATGTGCTATCTCATGTACTACCCAGCAGTATTCACAATATCAGGAATGCTCAACATTACTTCATCCGGTATTGAAAGACTTGGTGTACTGACGGAATATCACAACTGGATTGACTTATTACTCTCATCGAATTTAAAGGAGGAAGAGCCACAGGTGTAAAAAAGGGTAATTTTTGACAGTTTCAATATTTTCAAATTTGAGTTGGGAACAGGCATTGAAGAAGTAACAGTTGTGCCTGACATAGTTGACGTGCATTCACCTGGTGACAGTGGCAGAGGTAGAGCCATTGCCATTTGAAGAGATGTCACATAGTCTTGACACAATTAAATCGTTGTTGCTGCTACTTCTTAGATCATACATGCACTAGGGTGTACACTGAAACGTTAATATGTTAAAAATAAAAAAGTGAAGTATACTCACCGACATTCACAGATTAAATCGAGTTGTTACCTCCAAGTAACATCCTGATCACAGCAACCTAATTGGTGGCCTGCTTTCTTGTCTACAAACTTCTAAACTGCCAAACTGTATTAGCACACAGCCGCACACCGCACATGCTCCGCACAGCATCTGAGCTTTTTAAGAGTTTAATGAGGTCCAACTCCAACATTAGTAACTGAAAGCAGACTTCACAAAGGAAAGGTAAATCCAATTTCTCCTGCCAAACTGCATTAGCACACAACTGCACACCCCGATTGCTCCACTCAGCCTCTGAGTTTTTAAAGAGGTTATGGAGGTCCAAACCGGGAGGATAGTTCAGGGGCAACATGCTCGCCTTGGAAGCAAGACAACCTGGAGCAACACAGGTTCGATCCTCAGGTCGCACTTAGAAACCTCTGAGTATTAAGCGTGTTATAAATAACCAATTACAATCACAATTCCAACAGAAGTAACAGAAAACAGACTCTACATAGGAAAATTAAATCCAGCATGTCCTGCAAAACTCTATTAGCACGCATCCGCATATCGCGTGCACTCTGTGCGGCGACTAAGTTTTTGCAGAGTTTAGGGAGGTCCAAACTCCAACTACGACAGCAGTAACGGAAAACAGATTCCACACAGGAAAGGTAAATTCGGCGTCTCCTTCCAAACTGTATTAACACACAACATCACACTGCACGTGCTCCTTGAGGCTTCTGAGTTTTTAAAGAGTTTAGGTAGGTCCAAACATTGACACCAACAGGATTAATGGAAAACAGACACTGCACACGAAAGGTACACCCAGTGTCCCTTGCCAAACTGTATTAGCAGAGAGCCGCACACCGTGACAGATCAATATCAATGCATTATAATACCAAACAATACAATAAAAACAAGTTCATGGTTTTGATAAAAAAGGTTAAAATTAACAGGAGTATGCACATATGTCAGACTCGCACAAACATATTCTACAAGATTGTTTCCCCGCTCCTTTTGCACCTTCCACTTTGATTGGCAAGATCCTTTCCCCCCTTCCCCACCACCGGATTATTCTTTCCTTTTAGCTCACAAAGGTTTGGTTTTGAAAATTAGCCATTTCTCTGACAAACGTGGGTGCTCAGAAACTCCGACGGTGGTGATATGGTGCAGCTTAAAATCATATTAATATTATTAGCATCATTTCCAACTTAATTCTCATTAACGTACACCTAACTTCACTTTCACACTGCTCGACAAAATGTACGCCAACACCTGTTAGGTGTAAGTTAAACAACATGAGCATGTTTTGAAAGCCATGTAAGTTAGCACTTTTTTAAGTTCCACTGAGGCAACGAAACAGTAAAGGACACTGCTTTTCGCAAATTCCAGTTAGGAGCTGATCATGAAAAATGTATAATTTGGTCAATTTCCACGGATATACATGCTCTACATGCTCTCGTGTGTATCTAAAGCCTCGGGCATGCGTCGCATGAATCACGCAGAAGTTCTGCAGTTGTAAATTACACCTTTTCCAGATGGGAGCTTTACTTACTAAAAAAAGAATGTGAGTCAGCTTTTCTTTCTGCATCTAAATAACCATTGCAGACATTCAAAATAAATGCTGCCTACAATACACAGAACTATTGTGCTCAATTATGAGGACAAAAACGGTATTCTATTAAAAATTAAAGCTATTATTAATGGAAACAGTCAAAGAAATAAGAAAATCATGAGCAGGCCACCATGTTTTTTTTCTGTAGTAAGAACCATAATGAGCCTCTAAATGCACACTTAAGTGCATCTTTCATTAACACATGAACACCGTCATGTGCAAATGCAGGTTCCCAGTGCAAAACCAAAGTTGGATGAACTGATTAGCAATATTTATATTGTTTTCTCTAAATAAAAAAATAAAAATAAAAATCGTCTACTGTCAGATATTGGGTTTTGCAAATTGCCTTTGTTCATTTTGGTATTAGCTACTCTTTAAAATGTGTTATTTTATGCCCAATTCTCCAAGGCGAAATATGGATTCTCAAAATGTTCAAAGTTATAATAATACTGTGGCAGGAATCTACATTATTGGTTTCTCAATACGGAAACAGTGTTGAACGTCAATAAGTGGCTTTATTAAAAGTGTCTAGTTTTCAACAATCCCCTGAGGCTTTTGCTTTAACATTAGAGTTTGATGTTAAGTATCATACAAAGATTTTAAGCATGTCGTGTGTGACAAGAAAGACACAAATCCCACAAGATGGAAAGGCTCGGAAAAACGCTTCATCTGCATCCAGCTACCAAAGCAAATCAGTTAATCAATGTGCATGCTATTGCTTTCACATTTAATGAGGCAAACACTGTGGAAATTATTCTTTCTAAGCAACAGCAAATCTCCCGTATATGCATTTTAATGAAAACACTGCTCTAGTACAAGATTGTTCCTTAATTAGAAACAGCAAAACAACAAGAAGACCAATTATAAGGGAATCAAAAAACTGTTCTGTTTTACATTTGTCCTTGAAATAAAAACTGCACTTTGCTGAATGGGATTTACTAGGTTTTTCTGAGACGCATTGTCAACGCTCAAGTGTTGTTTCATATTCTTACAGTGCTCGTTTTCTCCTAAAATGAAAGACATATTTTGGCACGGAAAGTTAGATGCACATTGTGGAAATAAAATCAGGTCATCAGCCTGGTTCTTAAAAGTCGTCTTTGGATACATGAATTACAATTAAGATGCCTGTGGTCTGCATTGCATGACTAGACATTATTCCAAAAAAGGATATGTGACAGCAATTCTAAGATGGCCAGTTGAATGTTGCATTAACTTTGTTAACACACTTGCAAATGTTCGTCCAGCCGTCGCATCTGTGGGCCAAATGGGCCAGCACAAGCTGCACAGCGGTTTATAGTTCTGACAAAGTCAATTAAAGTTGTTGTTTTCCAAACCTTTTTCTTATAAATACGTGTGGTTTGCAGTTATACTCAAAAAACTCATTTCGTTTGAATATATAATCAAGACCTTTCACTCGAACACAAATATAGAATTGCACATTTGTCTGTAGCATGAACCATACAGGACAAAGCAGCCGAAAATGTTTCCTCAAACGTATCATCATAATGGTACATTTCAATACGATTACATATCTGACTTAAGCGATTATGAGTAGCATCATACGACAAGACGATGTTTTTTTCACTGTCTACTCTACATGTACAATGAAGGTACTCAATGAGTGGAAATTCCACCTATTGTCCTTGTCAATACAAGGGTAATTGCTAACAAGTGTATGCATGTCGTTGGACGTTGAAATGGAAAGCAGTTTATTTTAATATAATGCTATGCTAATGTTTATAGTGCAAGAGCTCGGAATGCAGTAAGGTCGATTAGCCAGTAATTATTTCCATAAAGTATAACTCCTTTATCATTCACTGAGAGAGCACTACTTCCAAAATTCCTTTCAACAACACCCAAAGGGTGCCAGGAACTGGCAAAAAAATACAGCACCTTCCATTTGGGTGATGTTGATTTGATGTGATTTTTTATTTGACCAATAACTCTTCACACGGCTTGTTTTTCAGGTCAAAAACAGTTACAAGCTCCTGAAGTTGGCAGCACCAAAGTTTGGTAATACAGTTAATGTAAAAACAATTGTGGCAACAGGCAATTCATGAGTTCAACTCTGGTTGCTGTTTGGGTTACTTTGGCAGTGTTTCCTGTTCCATGATGGGCGCGGACAGCAGGTAACAATCCTCTGCAGCAGAGATCTGGAAGCTTAACATGCAGCAGTCACATGAACATTCAAGTAAATAACAGTAGCCAGAACAAATTCTTAGGCAGGTGGACCTGCATGAGTCAGCACATCCAATGATCCGGGTGAATAATCCTCACAAATGTCTCATACTATAGCAGCTAAAATGGCGGGAGACAACGGCCCAGACATTTTGTCTCAATGGGTGAAACGAGGAGACGATATACTAACAATCCACAACATCAGTCTACAAACCATCCACTCAAACCCGACAGCAGCGAAAGTGAAGATATGGCACGCCGATTGGATCAGCACAGGTAGCGAGCGCCTGCTCGCTAGCACTATGAAAGATGCCCCTGTGGAAGCGAGAAGCTACAATGTATTGCAACCATACATGAATCGCTTCCCAAACTCAAAAGCATGCAGGCTATTCATGTTATTCAGGCTGAATGCATACAAAATGAAAGACCACATCAGGCTTCGAGCAGGAGTTACCGACCCAAACTTTACCTGCCGCTTCTGTTGCAAGGAGCGGGAATCCCTCAAACATCTTGTGTTATTCTGCCCCTCTCTAAAAAATGAAAGGTCCATTCACTTGGGTCAGTGATATGGAAGCCATCCATCAGTGAGTGCAGAGGAGTGGTGGCAGAATCTGTGGAACGGGATGGATCAGAAACGAATTATGCCCCTGGCCTCATTTTTAGCAGTAATCGAGGAGATGATAAACAAAACTGATCCATAGATATTGACAAAAAAGTAAACAAGGGCCGACTGCATAGTGGGAAAATCACTTTGGGGAGTGGTCCCCTGTTAACATTGGAAGGTGCAGAAGGGATGAAGGTATCAGGGGCATTATTAAGATGTAAATGTTAAATGTTGTTTTGTTTTGTTGTGTAATATTTTAAAGGTTTGAGTTGAAAGCAATAAAATAAAAAAAAAAAAAAATAGCAACTAAAACAGCACACATACCCCATAGAATATTAAAGTCAAGAACATGCCTCAACATTTCAGTGGCTGATAAAACAGCTACACGCCATTGTTGAAATTCTACAAGATTCTAGAACTGGCAGCTGTGGAAGCAGTAGTTTAGGAGCCTTGTTCCAACTGGCTCTTAGATACCCTTAAACACAGATGCATGTATTTATGGCTTTCATGCCCCCGTGGGAGGGCGGACATGGCTGGTAATGGCCCACCTGCTCGAGCCATGGAAGGCCCAAGAGAAGTGAAGGTCTTGGCTTAGTCAGTGAGATGTTAACGGCCATATCCACACTCCCACCAGGGCATGACAGCCATGTGCATCCCCAGGGTTCATCCAGGGTGTGAACGACTTTCTTTTTTTTCTCCGGAGAAATCTCTGAAGGAAAAGAAAAAAAAGAAACAACGATTACCACCACCAATGAGAAATTGGACTAAGTTCCTTTTCCATTGTATGGTGGTGGCCGGAGAGGGAGGTTCAGCGGACCGGAGCTCAAAGTTCTGGTACCACAGGTAAATCTATCTTATTTTATCTTAGTAATATTTATAAAGTGCATTGGTCGCACAAGGGCATCATGGTACATACTCTAAAATACTCTCAAAAGTGTATGCACAAGCTGAGTACATGCCAAATGCTTATAAAGCTTTCAGAGCCTGCCGAAAGGGAAGATAAGCCTCAATGGTACAAAGGCAAAGAGGAAGGGAATTCCATGTCTGTGCTGTGACCACTGAAAAAGTACGGCATCCAACCCAAGACAGCCTCATTCTAGGAAGTTGAATAATAGAGTATTGAAGTGCAGCACTCTTGGAGGAACACATGGGCGGAACTTGACCTGTTGATATTCTGCCCCTGTTTTGTGAAAGGCTCGCTACACCAAGCACAGAGTCTTAAACCTCACACGCTGCTCAACTGGAAGCCAGTGGAGTTGCCGGAGGAACTGTGTCATATGGGCACGAAACAGGGGTGAAGCACTGTCCTCGCTGCCATATTCTGAAGCAGCTGTAGGGGGCAAAGCAGCCATTGTGGGCGAGCCAAATAAAGCACATTACAGTAATCAATTCCACTGATTACCAAGGAACACACTACACGGGCATAACATTTAGAAGGGATGTAGGGAAGGACCTTTCCTGAGGGGCTGTAAGTTCAAATGTCCCTTTTGACAAGTAGACGACACCTGTTCAGACATGGATAATGATACCATGATCTTAATGCCTAGATCTTTCACCGACAAGGCCCGCAAAGGGGCTAAGCTTGCAGGACAGAAATCTGGAGTCCAAAACATAGAGGAGTTTGCAGTGCCGACCACCAGCACCTCTGTTTTCTCACCATTAAATGTGAGCCAGTTCTTGGCCATCCAACTGTCCACTGCCCCAGGCAACTTCTTAGCCAACCAGTTGTCTCCAGCTGAGAGAGATCAAGTTGCACGATAATGTGTGTATCGTTGGCATAGGAGTAGCATAGGAAGCCATGAAATAGTGAGGAGCCCTGAGGAACTCCACACAACAGAGGGAGTGGCTGAGTTGACAGGGTGGCAAGGACACCGATTGTGAGCGTCACACCAGGAAAGAGGAGAACTAGGCCAGAACCTGACCAGAGAGCCCAGCAGAAGAGAGACAGGAGAACAGGGTGTGGTGGCCCATGGTGTCGAATGCCGCAAAATAACCAGCCAGATCAGAGCTCCTACCCCCCTCCCGGTCCACCTGCCATGCCAAATCATCAACCACTAACCCCAGTACTGATTCAGTGCCTCAGCCTGGCTTGAAGGTATGGTATGGGTCAACACAATACCAGACCCTGAGTGTAGGTACATTGCAATGAAAATTATATTAGATGGATTACTGCTCATTCTTTTGAATATGTATGCCCCAAATGCCGACCAAGGTAATTGCTATGTGGAGATAGGGAACATTTTTGAAACATTGCGGGGAGACAGAATTATTCTAGGAGAATATTATAACTTGGGTTTGGAAAATGCACTTAATATGTCACAATGTAGTCACTGTCAGATTGAAGGTAGAGCTGTTAAAGAAATGAGACATGGGGATTGAAAGATCCATAGAGAAGTTTGAATCCAATAGTTAAAGAATATACTTTTTATTCTAACTCCCATAATACTTCCTCACACTTGTACTTTCTTTTTATTCTCTTATAAAAGTTCCAAATATTTTGAGTACTCATTTGGGGAACATAATCATCTTAGACCATGCAGATAGAGATATTAGCGTGTCACTAGAATGCTTAACAACTAGATGGAAAACTGAAAAGGGGTGGAGGCATAATCATTTCTTGCTCTCTGATGCTGCTTTGAAGGAGTCATAAGAGAAGACCTTTCACCTTATATACATGAAAAAAGAGAATCTTCAGTGGGCCTATAGGTGGTGGCCAGAGTTAGAGAGAAGCCAAGAGAGATAGTGAGCCTGCAGTCTAGGCATTTGAAAGAGGAGTAGCACTGAGTGGGTATGGTAGAGGCACAAACCCATGTAGGGAAGGTGAGGGCCACTCCGCCCCTGGGCCAGTTGGGCCTGGGATTGGAGAACATATTTTAACCATCAGGAAGGAGAGTGTCAAAATCTGTGACAGTGCTAACCGTGAACCAAGTCTTGGTGACAGGAGGGCATCTAGGTTGAGGTCATCAAGGAGGTGGCATATGTCAGAGGAGTGTTTGACGGAAGAGCAAGAATTTAGGGTAGCTAAGTGGCGCGAGTTACCTTTGAAGGTCTTCTGAAGAGGGGGTACAGGCGTGTAGTACACCTGTTATAGGTGGCAGAGGAGGCAGCGGGATGAGGGAAGGAGGGGGGCAGGAGAGGGGAGGAAATTCATGAGAGACAGGAGACACCTATCATGGAGGAGGATGTTGGGCTGAGAGCCCTGAGCCATGACAGTGCCATTCTTGTAGATATTAGTGAAGAAATGTGGAGGAAAGAAAGGATGCCAAGAGTACCTTCAAGTGTGTGCCACTATTAATGGGAAAGGAAGAGACAGAGGAGAGTGAAGAGACAATGTGGGGAGTCCAAAAATCTGGAGAAGGATTGACAAGGAGGATGTCAGTGAAAGTCTGTCTGTAAGAAGCATTGACACATGTGTCATTGATGGGCAGTTTAGGGTTGGAGAATAGGAGTTCCTTCTTGAACATTTTTCTTCCAGACTTTGACAGAGGGATAGGATAGGTGACAGAATAACAGTATGAGAAGATCGGGGAGATTGAAAGGACCATGGGGGTGCAGCAGTGAGAGGAAGGGAGGGGGAGAGGAGGAGCTGTAGAGCATAATCCAAATAATCACAAGGTAATGGAAGATCAAGCAAAGTGTTGTAGAATTAAGCGATAGATTAAAACATACAGCAGAAAAGCAAGACAGTTAGTGGTGAGAGCAAGAACAGAGAAATCAAGGAAAAGTGATGGGAGGGGAGGACAAAGCTAATAGATAATTGCAAAACAGGAAGATTTGACTTTTCATAGAGAAGTAGAAAAAACATACATCTAAACAAAGTAAGTGATTTCAAATAAACAGATTTGTCTTTCATGGTGAAAAGGACATAAACATACTTCAGAAGACAACAATTACAAAATAGGAAGATTTTACTTTTACCGAGAGGGGTAAAAATGCAAATTTCTGATATAGCTAACAGTTACAAGGAAGGCAGATTTGACTTTCACAGTGTGGGGTTATAATGCACATTTCTGATATAGTGAACGTTACAGGCAGGCAGATTTGGCTTTCACAGAGAGGGGTAATAATGCACATGTCTAATATAGCCAACAGTTAAAGGCAGGCAGATTTGACTTTCACAGAGCTGTGTAAACATGCACATTTCTAATATTGTCAGCAACTTCAAGACAAACAGACAGATTTGACAATCATTGTAAAACATACTTTTGAGTACAGTAGGAGGTTGCAAAAGAAAGCAAGCCTATTTGTGTTGTGCAGGGATTAGTATTACAGTTTATAGCCAGATGTGGGAAACTGCTGAGTGCAGACAGAGAGTTCAAGAAACAATTTATGGTAGAAGGAGGTCAATAAGAAATGGAGGCCAGTGTGAATGGTTTGTGGAAGCAGCGAGGCAGGAAGCCAAAAAGGATATGGCCCGTTATATGCAAGAGCATGGAGGTGGAGAGAGCAGGGTTAGGTGTGAATGTCGAAGGAGAGAGGTAACAGCCAGCTAACAGGTTGGGGTCACAAGGAGAGTGAAGGCAGTGAAGGCCAGTGAAGCACAATGGAGGGGGAGCGAGGGAGACAGTGCCCAGGATTCTGTAATAAAGTGTGGTGGACTTGAGAGGCTGCAACAGGTGGAGCGTTCTGCAATTAAGTTAAGCTGACCTGTGAATGGGGGCTCTGTGACAGCGCTCAAAGGAGATTGGAGTGGGACAGTGGAGGAAGGGGGATCTCCTTACCAGCACAATTCAACACGCTGGGGTTCACCACTGATTTAATCAGTGGGGCCGGAATAAAAGAGCAGAAGGTTGCAGCTCCTCTAGGGCCCCTCCAGAGCCCAAACAGGTTCAGATAAGGTCTACACAGCCCGTAAAGCGGGCCCTTTGAAGGGGAGTCATTTCCTGCCGGCTCCTGGATATGGTTGCAATTAATTGATGAAATGAGCCCATCAGGCAGAGCTTCAGAGTTCCTTGCAGGTGTGCCATAGTCAGATGCCGAGCTTGGCAGCCATGATATACATGCTGCACTGAGGGGATCTCCCATGCTGCTCCATGCAGTTTGGGGGCTCCTTGGCAAATGAACTGGCCCAAATGGGGAAAAATAGAGGCAGAACTGAGGCCAAGACAGAGTCTACATGACCCCTATAGGACGGGTCCTTTAGCCCCTTAGCATTTCCACCAAAAGTAACAAACATGAAGCCAGATGTTAGAAACAACTCTATCCTGGTTTTATATGTCTTCTGTTCCCAGCCACATCCTGAGTTTGAACCTCCTGTTCCCGAGTTAAGTATCAGTTGAGATGAAGCAGTGACAGGGATGACTCCTGGTTTAGATGGAATTCTAAAACTTGGGTTGTAGGATGGACGGATCAGTGAAAACAATGGCCATATCTGGTGCCAACTGTCAAACGCCTCTACAAACATAAAACCAGCACCTTCCCTAATCCTTTGGTCCAAGGCAATGGTCACCAAAACAGTACCCCCTGTGAAAACACAATGGATATCTACACCCTCAAAGGCTCAAAGGTAGGTACGTGTGGGTGCCCTAACACAGACAAAAGGTCCCACAACAGTGAGATAGACATAGTGGTTGGCCTCTGAATCCCAAAAGCTAGGAAAAGGCATACAACATATGTATCTATCCCTTGCACCTGCTACCACGTTGACAGGATTTAATAGCTGCCAGCTGGAGCATCAGTGTATAAGGGGCCAAGTCCACATGACAACCTGAGTAGATGAAATCGAAAAATGCCCAATTAATATTGGTACAAAGATCGTGCTCTCTACCACTGCACAATTTTGAAAACGAAGATCATTGGTGTTTGTTTATATACCAGAAGAGTCGGTGAATGACTAGACTGATGCAGCTCCAGGGCCATTTCCATGGGAAATACCTAAGTCCAAGAGACCACACAGTTCAAGGTCATCTGACACAGAATGAAGGGTATTAAGGGAAGTAGAGCTAATTTCTGAGGCTACGGATACATTGGTAGCTGCAAAATTGAGAGAAATATGGACCAAGGGTGCACACCACATGAGCCCTACCCAATGGATATTCCTGATGACCTAGTGGAGAATCAGGAAAGGAGGGAGAGAAAAAAAGAAGACTTGCTAGCCGGGCATGTGCTGTTCCTTCATATCCACCATCCATACTGAAGCTATGCATACCAAGGAAGCTGGGAATGCTCCTCTTAAGAAGGGGATTCTCTGAAGCATACAGATCCAACTAAGGGCAGCCCCAGTGAGCTACTATCACCTTGAACACATGTGGGTATAAAGATTACTACCAGCTTGTTCTAGGTACCTGGAAGATAGTTTGCTTCCAAATGCTGGAATGGTGCTTCTCACCATATCAACAGTTCTGCTGCCACTGCTATCATATGTTCACACTGATGTTTAACAAAGGATTTGGTGACTCAATTTGCCATTTGCACTATCACACTTGTGTTCTCGATCTGGTGCTGCAAATGATGCAAGGTTCTCAAGACTGCTGTGATCTCTGTCAGAATTCCTATCTGGTGCAATGTTATTGGATCACCATGTCGTCTAAGGTTCTGCTTAATCCTCTTGCTAGCATATTTGCAAGAAGCCCTGTCACTTTTGGGTTAAGAAGACTCCCTTTGCTAGATTACTTGTGTTTGCCTACCAACTGAACCAATACTTAATGGGAGGTGAAGGATGGATGTGAAGGCTGTGGTTGCCTGAAGCCAGTTACCACCATGCCAGTTCGAACTACTGAAACAGTTTCAGATGCAGTAGAGCCCAAGAAACCATCAATGTGCATGCCACCATATGCCCTTGTAGGCAGAACCAAAATCTATTTGTCAGAATGAACTGTTCCTGGTGATTCTGCAGGGCTTCAATCCAAGCTGGCGGAATAAAAAACAAACCTTACCTTGAATAGTATTGAGGTGCATTCTGATAAGGACTGCATTGGAACCATGTTGGATTTCTTCCACTTTATCAGGTATCTATGGGTTTGCAGAACAACATGCACTCTTTTGAAATTAATTTGATGTAGGTGACATGATTGAGCCGGCACCAGTCAATAGTCCATAGCGGGGCATGCAGAAATGTCCTCATAAGTAATGGCCCCAGAATTGGAAATAGCAGGTTAGTGAACACTCGTTCACAGAGGTTGAAGTCAATCCAAACAAAAGGACCCAAACCAGAATGCTGGCTTCCCTACTGCACAATGGAGAAACCTCTGAATAATCTTTTGGGTAGGAATCAGTTCTCTGGAAGAACAGCACATATCACTTGCTAGAGGGTATCCATCTTGAATGGGTGGTACATAATCCACTTGTTGAGGGATACAAGATCAAGCCCTGGCCTAAGTCTCACGATGGTTACTTCACCAGGAAAAACAGGGAAAAATAACCTTCTGTAGTTCATCTGAACAGATGCTGATCACAGCAAAGTTGTGAAGCAGAGTCTATATATCTCCAAACATTGACTCCCTTTGTTGTAGATTTGTGGGGACAGTGGGTCATCATCAGCTATACATATTCTGGGAGCGTCTTGAATTCTAAAGAATATCCTTTGTGCACCACTTGCAAAGCCAAATCTTTTGTATGTCCTGTGTAACATGGTTGCCTGCTGGGATTCCGTGGTGACTAGTGCAGTAAACATAAAAACGTCCAGGTCAACTACACATCACCTTCTCCTCACGGCAGGGGTAGATCAAATGTCTCAGATGGTGACCACTGCTCCACCAGAGACTACCCCACTTAAAAGATTACAGGTCTGTAAAGGAAAGAATTGGAGTAAGCACTACCACTTTTACAATGTATTACTTGGTCCAATAAAAACCTTGCCTGGGTCCAAGTAAGACAACTAGGGTTAAAAGAAATAGACAGACCATAAAAGGTAATGCCGCATTAAAGCCCAGAAGGCTAAAGGAACACCAGGGAATTATTGTTCCACCAATGTCAATCATGAGGCTCCCGTAGGATCAGATGGGGATGACTACATCTCCCATAATTTCCCTGTTTTTAAGGAAGGAAACCTGTGCCAGTAAAGAGACCATGCTCATCATTACTGGGACAGGAGTGCCCTAAGGGAGAGTGGGTGAACCCACTGAAGGGCATTTAAACCCATGGTAGATATTCCAGGGGATCCCCATCTCTTGTCCCCAAAATGGGAGAATGTGTGTCATTTTTATTCACAGAGTTAAAGCATTGGAATTCCAGCCTTCCCCACTCTGCCTGGGAATATATCATATGCAGGCCAACCTGGGGAAAACAGGACAGCACCAAAGACAGCATCAGCAGGAGAAAACATCCCAGAAGCAGGCGTGAAGTAAGATCTGCAGACAGCAGTCAGATATGGACAGCATATGTAGACTGGTGAAGATCAAGGTGGCTGTGTTGCCTCTTATAGTCCCTATCTCACTAAGCCCACCCTCAGGGGACCAACCAGACAGAATGTGCTGTAACCAATCATGGAATCTTCCACTAGAGTCACAGCTGTATCCTGCTGCCTGAAACAACAGCCAAGGGGTGGGGCCAGACCACAATAAATACAACTCTAAACCCAGTCCATTCCTGGGTTGCTGGAGTGTGGTACAATCAGTGTAAGGAGATTGTTTGAGACTGGAGGAGCAGAGTATGGTGGAGAATTGATAACATCCTAGAGAGAGAGAAAGCTGTTAAAATGGGATTGGTGAACAGTAGCATGATGGAGGTTTTCAAAATAGTATTGCACATCAGGGGTGCTGCTAGAGTTTACACAATGAGGAGGGGAGGAAGGCTTAACAGCATCAGAGTTGGAGG
Organism: Ambystoma mexicanum; assembly: GCF_040938575.1. Taxonomy (NCBI): domain Eukaryota; kingdom Metazoa; phylum Chordata; class Amphibia; order Caudata; family Ambystomatidae; genus Ambystoma; species Ambystoma mexicanum. The sequence continues at coordinate 645,071,816 of NC_090927.1, forward strand.
TGGGTGGAAGAGAAGTATTTGGGAATACATTACTGTCTGGAGGGAAAGAGTTTGGGGAAAATTTAAGGAGAAGATTGCATTGTTATCAGAGGGGATGGTAGATTCAAGGTAGTGGATGGAAGGAGACTGCTGGAAGATGTTAGCAAGTTGAAGGAGGTTAGGGAATGTAAATATGTGGGAAGATTAACACAGGTGTTTGGACGACAGTAGAAAGGGGGCTTCTGTCAAGGAGGAGATTAAAGAAGTTGGAGGAGAGATTTGTTGGAGGGAGGGGCGTTTCACGGTCGTGTCACTGGGGAGGCATAGAGAATCAGCCTGTGTGAATCAGGAAGTGAGGGCATGGGCTAAGGGAGAGTTCCTGATCTAAAGGGGAGGAGCCTGCAGCAGGAGGTAGCACATGCTCATGGCATGGAGACAAAGATGGCAGCATCAGCTGAGGAGCCAGGGTATTTGATAGAGGAAACTCTAGGGTTGGGTTTGTCAGTCAACCACCCACATTCTGCTATAGTTGGTCCCAAGCTCTTTTGGAATATAAAATGTAATACACATGTTTTTTTCAGCAATCATTTTAGAAATGAACATCCTGTTGAAACATCGCCAAATTTAGCATGAGTGTTTTGATTCTGTCGTAAACAATTGGTCTTTGATGAACGACAAAAAATGTATAAAGGAAAGCATTTTTGCATTTTCATGTGTAAAAGTGTGATCTAGAAATAACACTATAATACATGCATATCAGTAAACAAACATTCCTAAGGGATTGTCTGAAAACAGTGCAAGATTTAAAAAGTTATACATTTGTCATGTATGCCTTCTAAAGCAGTCATAACTGCACCAACACCATTTCAAAACTACCATAACTCAGCCGATCATCATCAAGAAAACCAGGTCCAAATGGCCTTACCAACTCGATATTAAAATCGAATGATGAACTCTGGGCATCTCTCTTGAAGATTGTTTTCACAGAATTCTTGAAATCATCTACAGTTCCCCTATCCTGGAAGTCCGCTATTTTAATAGCTATCTATAAAATGGGTGACTGGACTGATCCTGTTAACTATCCCTGATCGCCCTTTTAGATGCGGATGGAAAGATATTTGCAGCAGCAGTGCTAAACATATGGAAGATTGGATGATAAAAGAAAAAATCCTATCAAAACTGCAAATAGGTTTCCGAAGAGGCCTCTCTACCTCTGTCAATGGCCTAGTTATGCCAATCCTTTCACAGTCAGCAGTGGATCACATACTTAACAGAGCCTTGCTGGATCGCTCCACAGCTTTTAACATTGTTAACATAGAGTGACTCTGGGCTAAATTACACCTCTGGGCAATCCGGAGTGGCCTCTTAGCCATATAAAAAGGCCTGCATATGAGCACAAATCTCTTGTCTGGAGAGGTGCCCACTAAAATAGGCGTAAGGGAATGATGTGCCTCATTACGCGGTAGGCGGTAAGGGATTACCGGCACCGGTAAGGGCACCAGTAATCCCTTACCACCCTGTTCCTAGGTCCCTTAGCGGGTCCCTTCCTTAACGCCTGGTTTTACCAGGCATATGGAAGGGACCCGTTAAGGGACTTCAGAGCTAATAGCGGTACCGTAAATTGCGGTACCGTTATTAGCTCCATCCACATTGCCATTGAGCCCTATGGGGGCTCAAATGGGAATGGGGAATGGTTCCCGGAATGAGGACTTACCGGGTCCTCCAAGGTTGGAATGACCCGGTAAGTCCCTATTTCAGAAACCCGGACCCGGAATGCGGTAAGGGGCTACCCATGGTGCTAATCGTGCCATGGCTACCGCCTACCGCGTAAAGAGGCCCGATGTGTCCTTACTGCATGCCTCTTCAATATTTACCTGGCTGATGTAAACAAAGTATTAGAACATCATTCCTTAGCAAGCCGCAGAATCGGTAAGCAGCCATTAAACTGGATCGCTTATGCAGACAACGTGGTCTTCCTCCACTACTCTCATACAGGACTACAACGCCTCCTTTAAGCATTTGGCACTTATGTAGAAGCCAATAATTTAATAGTGAATCCCACTGAATTAAAAAAGCGTGTCATTCAGGAGACCCTATATGAGCTCTATACTTTGTAAGTGATCCCTCCAAGATCAGATTGTGCCTGTGGTCATGGAACTCATTTACCTGGGTATTAAACCACGCTCACTTCACACAAAAAAGTCACTAGAACAAGATATTGATCTCAAGATAATCCTGCTCTTGGCACAGATGAAAAATATCTATAGCCCCTTCTGTAAATTCTCCATATGCGCATTAATAACATTTTATAAAGCAAAGGTCATTCCATCTTTGCTGTATGGCTTGGACACAGTGCCCTGTTCCCATACACTAAATTGGACGCGTCGCAAAGGCAGAATTTGGAAAACAATTTTCTATGCCCCATCTAGCTAGCCCTCACCATCTCTGAGGTACAAACTGGGGCTGCACACCCTAAAGACTTACCTCGTCTGAGAGATACTAACACTCTGTAGGTTGATATGGTCAACAGATGAAGATTCCCTCTACACAGACATAACAGCTGAGCTCAAAAGAGGAACTAGTCAGTTTCTACAAGATTTATTCATCCAGGCAACACAAATGCTGGAGCAATGTGACCACTCCGTGGACGATCTTCTCCAAAATCCCACTGGCGTAAAACAAGGTCTGCTACAAAGGGGCTGGATCCATACCATTGAGTAGATGCGGGAGCAAACAACATTCTGCTCTTTGTCCAGCTTCGACAAACTAGACACTAACCAAACTTTCCAAGTGCCAAACAGAGATCTGAATTCCTTACAGTGAGACTCAATCTCGTTAGAACAGGGGAGATTCAGTCGATTCATGACAATGAAATACCAAAACCAGCAATATGTTCCTTACGTAAAGGAAATGATGTACTGACCCTGCACCATCTACTGACTTGTTGTGATGGTACCAGTGACACTCAGGAAAATCTTTTGGGTGGCTTTGTCAATGAAAAGAAGAGGATCTCTAGGAGCGCATTCTGGGAAAGACTAATAGCGGGCCATGAAAGATGCCTTATCATTGCTGTCTTAAAGAGTCTGGAAAAATTAGGTTTCATTGGGCCTCATTACGACCCAGGCGCTAAGTTACCGCCTGGGTCGTACCTTTACCACCATGGCGTAAACTATGTTTACGCCATGGTGGTTGGCGGACTTACCGCCCCATTCCGAGGTGAGTGGGGCGGTAAGTCCCCATTAACCCATTTACCCTTCCCCATTCCCATTTTTGCCCCAAAGGGCATAATGGGAGTGGGGAAGGCGTTAATTACGCCACCGTAAATTACGGTGGCGTAATTAACAACAAGGTCCCTTAGCGCTATGGATTTTAACACCTGCTAAAAGCAGGTGTTAAAACCTCCATGGCGCTAAGGGACCTCGGAATCAGGCGGTAAGGGTCGGCGCTGTTTACGCCGCCGTAAACCCCTTACCGCCTGGGTCCTAATGAGGCCCATTGTATTGAAGTAATGTATTACTCTTCTTTTAATTGTATTTTCTTTTTCTATACATTTGTGAAAAGTCATAAAACGCAGCTAAACACAATAACAAATAAAAAAACAACTCAGATAATTATACTTTGACATGACATGACTTTTGGCCCCTCCCCGGCACACCGAACCACCGAGGTGTATGGCCATGTCCTGTCACTAAAGGGCCCAGGTGAGGGCTTTCATGATTGTCCCAATGTTCTTTAGACATCCTCATGGGCCATGCCTATGGCATCTTTGACTTGGAAACCCCAAACCACACTATGGGCCCATTGGCATGTCCTGCCTTCTGGCCCAGTGGCTACATTTAATTTACCATGGCAGAACCCCCATACAACTCAATTGGCATACCCAGCATGGTCTGCAGCTGTGCCCAATGACTACCTTGACCAAGGCAAAGTGGAACCACCTGATGTGTCCACTGGGCATTGCATGCAACCATAACTAGTCAGTTCTTTGAGTGGCCATGTCCTTGTAACACCCAAATACCTGATGGACCTAGAGGGCATGGCCTATGTCTATGGTCGGGGCCACTATGACTCGCCCTGACTTTGGAATCACTAACTCACCTGATTGGACCACTGCACCCTCGAGAGTCTGAATATTGTCACTGCCATTTGGTCCCTCCCAGGACTCCACAGTATGAAGTGTAGTTTCATTTTTTTTAAAGCGTGAGTTCAATTTTACTCCTTTGGGGGGATTGATAGCTCAGGAGGAGACAGAGGATATAGTGCATAGGGTAATTTGCCCTAATGCAGCTAATAACCCCAGGGTATTGGAATCTGAAAATAGCGCCAATCAATCGGCAAAACTGACAAGATCTGGACTACCCAATCTGATAGTAAATGGAGAAGGCCCAAATATAGAGCTCATCAAAGAGAAGGGAGGTAATTTAGGAGAAGATTCCGCTATGGATTCAAACCCCTTTGTGATATCAAAAATATGGGTCCAACACATTGGCCCTCATTACAACCCCGGCGCTAAACCATGGCGCTATTAGCACCATGGTTGGTGCCGGTGTTGTAACGAGTCCGCCATGGTGGACTGGAGAAATACCGCCCCATTCCAAGGTTGGCGGGCAGTTTTTCCCCATTTCACCATGGCCCTTCCCCATTCCCATTTTCACCCCATAGGGCTCAATGGGACTGGGGAAGGCGCTAAGTATGGTACTGCAAATTGCGGTACCGTAATTAGCACCGAGGTCCCTTTGCAGCACCCTACTTTAACGGCTGGTAAAACCAGCCGTTAAGGTTGGGTCCCACAAAGGGACCTCGTAATCAGGCGTTAAGGGTTTAACGGCGTCAACACCTTTACGGCACCGTTAAACCCTTAACGCCAGGGTCGTAATGACCCCCATTGTTGCTAGAAAAATGCATGAATTAATGGAAGTGAAATCTTGTCGATATTTCAGCAAGTGGATGAATTATTCCTGCTTTCATCTCATGATATTGAATATGTAAAATTCCCAGATATAAGAAAGAACAACATCTCTGAAATGGGGTTAAAGTCCAGATTAGGAGACAAGGCAATTCTAAATGCGGCCCCAATACTAAGGGCTATAGGAAATGAGGGCTCAGTGGTGCATTTTAGTGAACAAGGAGAGATAGCGGGTTAAAGCATAAAAAGTCAAGAGTCTGAAGGACATACAGTTGGTTCAGTAAAGACCAATAAGATAAGTGAAGGCCAAAAAACGATTAAAGCATCACTCATTTCACCATCTAAGCAATCAAAGAATCCAAATACTTGGTCTATGATCCCGGAGATAATCTCTCAGGTCTTTCAGAAACTGGGACTGGCAGAGACCTCACTTTAGTCTCAAGAGATCTGAAATGGTTAATGGAAAACTAGGGGCTCTAGCTCCTTTAGAAATAAGGAACTCAGAAATAAAATCTTTGATATATACAATCCAATTGTATTCCAGGAAACCTGGCTAAAAAGTTCTCTTAAATTAGATGGGTTTACAATAAAAGAACAACTAGCTACACACCAAGGTAAAGGCATGCCTGCTGGTGGTCTGCTAATTGCTATAAAGAATGATAAACTCTCCAATTCAGAAATAATGAGTAGGGACTTTCCGGGCATCCTAGCGATAAAAACAAAAATTAGGGACTCAAACGTTGCCAAGAAGCTATGGGTAGTTCATCCTTAATCTTCTTTCTGAATAATCTAGCGCAAGTTTTAACAGACCTAAAAATTACAAATGGAGCGTGTAGTATCATCTTGTCGGGCACCCTAAACGCCCAGTGTATTAAAACCCACATAGCTGTAGATATCTGGAAGATGCCTTGTCTGCTAGGATTGAAATGACAAGCTTTTCTGCTGGAATGGAATATCCTCATGGGAAATGGGAACATCAACGGGGAGGTCTCCACACATCACTTGGTCAAGGGGTGAGCAGAGCTCTACTATTGACTATGTATTCTTCATAAGGATCTATTTGACAAATACATAGACCTGAAGATTGTGAACATGACCTGGACTGATCATCATATCATTTTGCGGTCAATTGAGCTTGTCGTGGAAAATATTCAAGGCCAATATCTTTCGGAGTTGGAAGTTGATAATGCGGGTAATCGTCTGATCAAATTTAAGGTGGATGATCTTCAACTCAATTGTGAATTCATGAGAAAGTTGAAAGCACGTTGGTACAAGAGCAGAGGTCCTATACAATTCGGTGACATTTGTAGAATCAGTTTGGAAGGCAGAAATGCCCAAATATGTAGGAGTCCATCTATGGCCAAACCATCAACACTCCGTTGGTGAATTGAAGCTCGTAAAGAAGAGAGAAGTACGGAAATAACTCAATAATAAAGATCTGAGTAAGATGAGTTAAGTGTAGACAAAAAGGAAGATTCGCCAAAGCTATAAGGATTGGTCAAAATCTCACAGACACATTACGCTACAAAGTGATAGAGAACAAATGCTAAGAGCCCTGGGGTCCCACAATTAAAGACACTTCTGGGCAATTGTAAACAACAGAGAAAAGAGACAGGTGTCCACTCAGAGTAATGTTATACAGGAGTCTGAATGGGGGAAACATTTTTCTGATCTATGTGGTCCAGAGGGTGTTATTCTGAACCAGGGCCAGGGTTTGAGTAGGTGGAGTTTAAATCTTAGTAGGGACCATTAAGAAAGCATTGGGTTCTAGGGTCTAAAGACCTAATGGTCTTATAAATCAGATCTTTAAACCTAATGATGTCGTGTGGTCAAATCTTCTTTTTAACCTCTTCTCTGAGATAATTAATACCAAAACTTTACTGGATTCATGGAGGGAGGCCATAGTCATACCTATATAAAAGAATGGCGATCGGCAGATCCTACCAACTACTGTCCAATCTCCCTTCTTGATGGTAAAAATCAAATTGGTTTTAGAAGGGGCCCATCAACAGCCTTGAATGGCCTCATCCTTAGTACAACATCTAGCAAGAGCATTGTGAAGGATGGTCCCCCGTTGTTTGGGGCCTGGGTCAATTTGTCTCAGACTTTTGAAACTGTAGACAGAGAATGGGCCTCATTATAATGTTGGTGGATACGGTGTAAACGGTGCCGGTAATACCATACCATACCGCCAAATGATGAGTTCTGCTTGCGGGTGCCTGACAGCCTGCTAGATCTGCCCTGGCAGGCTGTGCGGCACCCACAAGCATAACTCGTAATTGCAAAAGCACCATTATCAACGGTGCCATTGCAACCATGCTCCCCAACCCCATCGGGAGCCTGGCAATACTGTCACCCGCGAATGGGCAAGGACCGGCCAATTCAACTCGTAATGGGCCGGTTATTGCCCAATCTCAGTTAGCAGTGCTGGTAGCGAGTTTTTCGGTAGCCATGCCTGTAAAACAGGCAAGGCTACCTCCAAATTTGTGCTGAGGCCCAATGACTTTGGGGGAAAATGAGGCTCTGGGGTATCCCAGAGTCTCTTGTATCCATCATAATAGAATTACATAATAAGTCTGCTCTGAGGGTAAGGCTAGATGCCAGAGGAAACGTATCCATTCAATCTAGACCTATAAGGGAGTGAGTCAGGGGAGTATGGTGGCCCCTTGCCTCTTTATGATAAACCAACGGGCTTTCTACCAGGCTACTTGGGGCGATTTCCCAATGCTAAAGGTTGGTCTGATGTTCTCTGATTTCGCTTGAACATCTTACCTACAAGGGAAATTCTCCACTCAAGGCACAGGGAAATGTATAGGGATATCATGCTCCAATGATGCACTAAAATTTTGGGTAGATACCCTACATCATGTTCCTATTTAATGTCCAGGTACTCGCTCTGTCAGATTGGAAAAGTTTGCTAACTGAATAAGGCTTGTTGGTTAGAGTCCCATCCCTTCTGGGATCATCTTAGGTCTGTGCATGAAATTATACTGACTTGGGCTGTCATAACTTTCTCATGTGAGCTCAGTCTCTTAAAGTAATCTTATGAATTGAGGTGTGAACAATGTGAATTGCTTTTCATTTTTTGTCATTTCTTTTTAATTTTCATTTCTATTGTTCTTATTTTAAATGTTGATTTCTTTTAAAGGATGAAATTCATAAGAAATGTGATATTTTTAACATGTAAGGATTTAGATTTTAGGTAGAAAAGTCCCTTTTGTATTATTATTATAGAACTTTGTGAAAAGTCGTAATTGTAATATTTACATTGACTGCAGCACAATCATTTTTAAAAAAGTATAATTTGGTCAATTTTCAATCTAACTGGCCATGGGCAAGTGCTCCTGTGACTGAGACATGGCTTCCAGACACACTTCAAGACCTCTCAATCCCCCACTGAGCACTGCAGGGTGGCCACTGGCAAATGCATGGTACAAGGAAGAGTGAGCAGAGAACCCAGGGCCTATAGACATACTAAACCCCTCCTCAAACAATTAAAGTTGATACAAACAACAGAAAAGGACTAGGAGAAAAGACTTGCAGGAAGGATTCATATGAAGGGCTGCGCTTAGGATAGTAGAGAAGGAGTGGGATGAATGAGTAGGGTAAAGGACTATGAGTAACTGTAAATGAAGGAGCAATGCAAGGGCAGAGGTGAAGGACTAGGGTTAAAGACTGGGATAAGGATAAAGGACTATTTTGAATGACAATACAAGAGAATAAAGGATAAATGACTAATACAAAGAACAATTATGATGGACAATAGATTAGGACGTTAAAAGATATGATAGGATGAACTAGAAGGTCTAGGAAAAACAGAGGGAAACTTAAAATGAAGGACAGCGTTGAAAGATTTCAAATAAAGTGAGAGACAAAGATGAAGGAATTGAAAAAAGGACCAGGTCTTAAATGAGCTTGATCAAGAAGAAGAAGGACAAATATGTAGGACAAAGAAGAATGGAATTTTAAAAAAGTAGTTGGACTAGGATAAAGGAGTATTAAGTAGTAAAACCATGACAAAGACCAGGATGAAATCTAAGTAACATTACAAGGGATTAGGATTAGGAATGGAGAAAAAAGGACTAAGATAGTGAAGGACTAAAATGATGCGGATTATGAGTTCTAGTGAAGGACACTGCAAGACAACAAGCCTACATCCTAAAGGCAATGCCCAGTTTTCAATTGCCCATGTTGATCTCTAATCAAAGGTACATTCGGAAAAAAATAAAGCTAACTGCAAGAACCTTTTCAGTTAACATTCAACGATTTGCTGAGAGACAATTTCTCAGGAACAATCCTTAATAAGGCCTCAACTGAAAAGACATTAGGGAAAAAGTATATTAACTAGGTAGGTTGTGTAGCTTTAGACCACTCAGTTTTGTGTGTTTCCTTTCTGATACCTAGATGATCACAAAGACGCACATCGCAGTGGTGCTATATATTTAATTAAAGGTTTACCAACTGCTCCTGGGCTACTGAATAATATTGTTACTCACTGCACCTTGTCTGCCAGGGGCGTTGTGGATGTCCCGAGACTGGGTGGAGAACCAAGGAGCAGAATCAGTTGACTTGGCAGCGAGCCTGATTTCACTACGACCTCCAAGAAAACAGGCCTCCTCAACTTGAAGCAACTCTTTTTTACGATACATCCCTCTGTTCTAGAAAGACAGGCAGAAGAGTTGATCACACAAAAGAGCGGGGAAAACATGCACCGCTTCTACCAATGCTGCAAAGAAAGGACAAGAGTGACTGATACTGAATTGAAACCACAAAACAATATCCTAACAACTATGATTATAGGATACATGTATAGTTGTATGAACAGATATTCTGAACCTGAAGTAAGAACCAAAACAAGCTGTAACTATATATAGAAATCAGCAGGACCCAAACACAATACCCTCCCAGTCAGTGCTCAGATGATCTTATCACCAAAATAGTCTGGAACCAAGAAAGTACCAAATAAATCAACGACAGGATAAAATAACAAAAATGTAAGTTAGTCTGGAAAACCTATCCCGTGCTGCACGAGTGACGCACTGGAATCGGGATGGTGCACTGGGCAGCAGAGCGTTCGTACATGCACGTTTCAGATGAGTCTTAATGTACTGTAGTAGAAAGGGCCATGATTCAGTAGAAAAGGTAGTTAATGAGGTTGGTTAGGGTCGAGTGAAGTTGGAGTAGGGTGTTAAAGAGGAGTAAGGAAAAAACCCCAAGAAAACAGAACTCTTGCAGTATTCCAGGAGAAAGGTGGGATCGTAAGAGGTCCGTAGTTATAGTTCCAAAAGCAACGCTGTAACTAAATCAGCAGGCAAGGCAGGGTCGAAACGCGGTCTGTAATCAAAGTTCCAAAAGCAATGCTGTAACAGAATTGACAGGCAAAGCAGGGTCGAAGCGCGGTCCGTAATCAAAGTTGCAAAAGCAAGGCCATAACAGAATCGACAGGCAAAGCAGGGTCAAAGCACGGCCTGTAATCAAAGTTCCAAAAGCAAAGCCGTAACAGAATCGGCAGGCAAGGCAGGATCGAAGCGGTCCGGAGTCAAAGTTGTGCAGCAAGGCTTAAAGAATGGAAGAGCTTCAGAGTAGAAGACAGAATGTAGTGCATCAAGAGCAGCAGAAACAGTACACACTGGAAAAAGGACACCGTAACGCTCAGTAGAAGTCCTGATTTGAGAAAAGGAACTGGTTTTATGCTGTAGCCTATGGCAGAGCATGCGCGGGAGCATACTTCCGCAAAAGCCATCAGCGTCTCACGTGACACGGGAGGTATGCCTTTGTTCTCAGTCTCCAAGGCAACCTTAATGTCTGCAAAATAGATGTGTTTATGCACCGCCTGAGACCATGGAATGGCTGTAAGCCTCGGGGTGTATGCAAGCACTGTGAAGCTGGTGAAGGTCCACGTGTGACAAATACATGCCCCAAGCGACAGGTAAGTATCATCACATATCCAGGAGTTGAGCTCAACGCTCCAGCAATTTCAGATCCTATGAACTGGAGAATGTCCTCCTTAATCCCATCCCAAAATCTCCACTTTATCAAGCACAGGTTTTTGACATGGAAGGGGTTGGTCTGCCTGCCAAAGTTCGAGAACTGGTCAACCTCCGTTAAGCCATGGTGAGGATGTTTATTTGTGATTGCAGAGAGACATGGTTGTTCTGATCTCTTGAGGTCACTGACACCTCAAACCTTTAGTCACACACAGGCAGGTCCCTATCGGGGACCAGCTTGATTCCCCCATTCCCCTCTGCCTGTCCATCGGACCAGCTCTGGAATGGTGGTTGGATGTCAACAATGAAAGAGGTTTGGTTGTCCCCGTCCTGTACAAGGCGGTGGCCATGGATGCCAGTGCACAGGGAAAGAGGTGCTACCCTGGGGAACCATAGGACTCACGGCAGGCAATGCCAGTGTGAGACAGCCAGATCCTTGAATTGGAAAGAACTGGTAGAGATCTCCAGAACATACCAATACTTTCAATCCGACCTGCAGTGTCAGTGTTTGAAGGTCCAGACGAACAACAGAGTTGCCATGGGGATCTGCAAGTGGGTGGGGGCTCACATATCAACATTGTCAGTGATTCACATCGGAGAGGTGGACAATCAGGTAGCAGACACACTGAGTCAAATGTTCCCCCCACCAAAGTCTCTTTCCCTATCCTTGCAGATTTTTACAGAGGATATGTGCCATGTTTAGCCCACTGAGCTAGTTTATTCACCAACTCCCACAATGCAAAGATATCCTGGTGCTGCTCGAGGTTTCGAGGACCCCCAGGCATAGGCCCTGGTTGCCATGACAGGAAGGTGGCCCCCGGCCCTTCTATATTCATTGCCCTCGTTTAGCCCGATCTCTGCACGTCTGATGTGGATTTGGAGGGAGGGGGATGGTTCACATGATGATTGTGGTGCCATTTTGTTAAAGTAGTTCCCAGTTTCCATTTCTGAAAACAATGTTCCAGACACCAACATGTACCCTCGCTTTGCACCCCTTGCCACCAGACTCCACCAACAACAGACCAATTGTTGCTCTTGAGGATGCACCTCTCAGGCTGGGGAGTGAAATGGAAGGGCTATGACAGAATTGATTTTCCAAAGATCTGGCCACTGCAATCCAAATTGCCTGGTGCCTCTCCTCCCTCCAAGCACACTTGAGGTATTGGAAATCCTTCCCTGAAAACATGTGTGCTTTGAAGGTTGGTCCTTTTCAAATTCTGACATTTTTACATGGGCATTTCTTAGTGGGATACGAGTTGAGGTGGGGTAGGCATTTAGGAAGCCCTTAAACAATGGTTGAAGTGAGCAGGAACGTTCGGGAGCGCATTCCACTACTTTTATGTTTTACTCTTAACAGTTACACTACTTTTTCACAATTCTCCACTTTAACACCCAGTAGCAGTTCCGGTTACAAATCGATCTGTTTCAAATCAATTGGCTGTCAACTAGCATGGCTGCAACCCTTGAAAAATGTGTTGCACGTTGCTCACTTCCTCCTTACTTCCTGCCTATCTGTCCTCTGCTGGGGTCACAGTTCCACTCCCCTTAAGTGACCTTACTCTTATTACTTATACCTCTAGGCTGCTTCATAGTGTTGAACTCCCCAGACCCCCTGTTAAGTTGGTAAGACAATTTATCCCCCATGAGATCTTCCTCCTTTTTATAGCTGCAACTCTCTCCTAGGTCATGTTTGGCATGGCGGGTAGGGGGCCACGTCATTTCTCTGCACCTTGAGCAAATGAGTCAGAGCTTCCAGTGTACATACATACACAAAGGCTGGTGTGCCTCTTCCTCCTTTGGGACAGGGACATGGTGCTATCAGGGGAGGAGGGGGAGGAAACAAGGGGGATCCCGATGCAGGATGTATGCAGGGCAGTCACATGGACCTCAGCAATGAGGTTTCAAGGGATCATTTGTATATAGATATTTACTTTCGTACAGTAAGGGTAATGGAAATAACCAGATAGTATAATATCATAATACTCAGGCCCCCATTGACAAGAAATCAGGAACACACAAGTATAAGCTGTATGACAAAAAAACTGCTTAAGTGCATTCATCAGATGCAGGTTATAAAGCAACAAGTGTGTATTGGGTCATACCATGATCAGATAATTCTTGCCACGACAATCAGCACTGTGTGCTCTGTCTAGAAATGAATGTGAAATGAGGGCTATATAATTTGGATTATTAATAATATCACATTTAATAGCAAATTGTGAAATGTAAGGTGATTCACGTGTTTTAACGGATTATATCCACCACATCTTTATTTATTTATTTAATATATTTATATCATTTTTTGAAAGCACCCAAAACTAGAAGTATCACAGTGCTAGTTTAGATTGCAGTACAATCAATACAGGATGAATGCTCGGATAGCAGTTAGGCATATTTGTTAAACAGTACAATTTTAAGCTTTTTGCAGAAGTTAATATAGGAGGGATCTTCTTGGATACATGGTGGGAGAGCATTCCAGAGAATAGGAGCTATGAAAATGAGGCTTGCTCCACCTGCTCTTTGTCTAGAGAATATCGGTGTTGCTAGGGAGGTGGACGTGGATGATCACAGGCAACATGGTTTGGGATTTTTGGGATGCAATGGGTGAGGAAGGTGGGTTCAGTACTGTGAATGCATCAGTGCGTAATTGAGAGATTTTTTAAGCCCCAATACGGGCTTTGATTGGCAGTTAGCAAGCTTTGTGCCTTACTAGCGCGATATGGACGATTGTTTCATGCTCCGAAATACTGGAATGGCATTGTATTGGATAAGTTGTAATGTGGCTAGGTTTTTGGTAGAGGTTTCTGTAAGGATGGCATTACAGTAATCCAGTTTACTGCCGACGATGTCCCTGGCCTGTGTTAAGCAGTTGTTAGGGGACATAGTATTTTTCTGCTGAGATTAATAAGTTTAATAGAGTGACTGCGGAGGATGCAACAGCTTTAAAATGTTTTTGCATGGTTAGTTCTGAGTCATGATAGACTCCTAGGGTTTTCACATGGCTAGACATGGGGGTTATGTTCCCTTTAATGGAGAAGGAGGCAACATGTATTCAATTATTTATTTTTGTATTTATTACAGTTCTCACAACTCTGCGGGATCTAGGTGCTAGATATATTGAGGGAAAAAAAGGGGGAGGGGGCGGAAAGTAGGAAATGCATTAGGATGATTGATGAGTCTTGTGATCTGTACTAGTTGAAAAGCATGGAGTTTTTGCAGGAGGTCCAGCAGGCCGGTAATTTCTGAGGGCTGGTGGGAGATTGTTCCAGAGTTTGGCGGACATGACCAGGAAGCTCTTGCCCCCCACGGAGAACCGACTGAAGTTGGGGATCTTGTGGAAGTGAGAGTATGCAGATCTAAGAGGTTGGACAGAGGAGTATTTCTTCATGCAGCATGAGAGGTATGTCGGGCTGTTTTGGAGAGGCATCAGTGGAGTAAGGATAGTGTTTTGAATTTGATCCTTTCTAGGATGAGTAGCCAGTGTGCATTTCTCCTGGCTTCTGAGATCCAGTCATATTTGGAGAGACCTACGGCTGCCCAGAGGGCAGCGTTCTGAATTGTTTGAAGTCGTTTCAGTTTGCGCTCAGAAGTGCCAGTAAATAAGGCATTGCAATAGTCGAATTTTGCTCATGTGATGTCTCTTGCAATGGAGAGGTGGTTGGAGTGGGGAGGAAAGGCTTAATGGCAGGTAGCAGTTTAGTGTGTAGGGCTGATGAGGTGATAGAGTTCACTTGCCGCGAAAGGTGAAGGTTTGAATCCAGGCAAACGGCAAGGGATTTTGCTCCAGAGGAGGTGGGAATTTCCCGTCATGGTAAACTCCTTGTAGGCTGGATCTATGTTGTGTAGTGTGGAGTGGGAGCTGATGGTGAGGATTTTGGTTTTATCATCATTGAGGCCAAGTAGGTGAGATGCCTTCTAGTTTTGTACAACTTCATACACATAGTTGAAGGAGTCCTGAGTGCATGAACCAGAAAGGGGGATAAGGAGCTGTGAGTCATCAGCATAGTTTGTGTAAAATATGCTGAGTAGGTCAAGGTAGTCGAAGAGGGGTTTTGTATAAATGTTGTAGATAAAGGCTGGGTCTAGGTGTTTGCGTCGATGTGGGGAGCCTACGATAAGGAGCTCTGTTTTATAATCATTCACACATAAGTGGTGGTTAGCCATCCAGGCTTGAATGATGCTATATACCCGACTGATGTTAGTGGAGTCTAGGCAATGGTTACCAGTGAGTTTGAAAAGTACTTGTGTTTCATCAGCAAGGTTAGTGTAGGGGATTTAAAGGCTGTCAAGGTGATCAAAGAGTGGCTTGGTATACATATTGTGGAGCGTGGGTGAGGGACATGAGCATTGTGGGAAACTGTATGAGCTCAGGATGGGCTCAGCTGATTCCAACCCCTCAAAGATTCTGGAGGATCGAGCACTCAGGAAGGATTTGATCCAGTTGGCTGCTTCATTGGAGAGGTTGAAGGTGGATGAAAGATGGTTACATAGAATATTGTGGTCCACAAGATCAAATACCGCAGATAAGTCTTAAGAATCTTAAGTTCAAGGAGAGCTGACTCTGTACTGTGTCTCAGTCTAAATCCATATTGGCTCATGCCAAGAAGATTGTGGACTTCCAAGTGAGTTTGGAGATGAGTGTAGGTGGTGCAGTGAAGATTTTTCAGGAGGCTAGGCACAGTTGTGATGGGGTAGTAGTTGGTCGGAAGCGTGGGATCAAGCTAGGGTGTTTTAAGCAGATGTGTAATCCAGGCTTCTTTAATGGTTTTGGCCACCATACAGGAGATGAAGGATGCATTGATACATTTAGCAATGATGTGAGTGAGGGGATCAACACACATCTTAATTAGGTGGCACAGGCAAATGTCTCTTTTGCAGTTAGATATTTTAGGCAGTGCATGGGGGTAAGCATGTCTGCAGGAGAGATGGGGAGAAGTGAAAATGTGGGGCCGTAGGCACTAAGTGAGCCCCTGTGATGGAAAGAGACACATCCTTGGTTGGAAATAAGGATTTTTTAAGGATGGTTTTGTCTCTGAGGTTATGGGTTTTGTTGGCAAGCGCGGGCTGGATAAGGGAGCACCAAGCGTTGTCTTTCGGGAAGCTATCAATTGGAGGTGCTGGGGATTCAAGCTCCTTGAAGATTTTAAAAAGGTTCTGTAGTATTAGAGCTGCCTTTTGAACCTTGTATTGTAGATGCTGGTGTCGGTGGTGACAATTGCAGTTTTTTAAGACTTGGCAGTGGCGAGAAAAGCATTTTTGTGAATTAGGGACAGTTTTTTTCTCCATAGGTGTTCCTGGGCACTTTTCTGTTTTCACAGGGCTTTTAGTTCCTCTGTGAACCAGTTGTGATTGTTGCATTTTTTTCATGTCATTGTTTTAGGGGGTCAAGTGCATGCATACGTGTGGAATTGTAGGATGTGAGGATGGTTTCTGGGCCAGTACTGTAAGGCAGCAGTGCAAGGGAGGCACAGAAAGTTGGTTCCAGTATCTTTTTAGTAAGCTTGTGGGTGTGTCTCACTGTGATAGGGAGATGGTTGCCAGGCTTTATGGGCTGCAGTTGATGTAAGGGACATGGTAAAGCGCATTAAGGAATGGTCTATTCAAAGCAAGGGGTCAATGGTTGTGACCTTGATGGGCGTGTTGATGTTCAAAATCCAGTCAAGGATCCGGCCTTGAGGGCTGTGGCCTTCTGGTCAGATGAATCATTGAAACCTTGGTTGAAATTGCAGAGAAGTATCAGTTTGGTGTTGGGTTTGAGGATTGGTGCAATCAAAAGGGGGATGTCAGTGTCCAGGGCACTAAGGTTGTTTTTTTTTTTTAATTAAAATTTGTTTTTGGTGCAAAAGCACCTTTACAAAATGTTACAAAATTGAACCACAAAACACTTAAAAACAGAGCAATACATTATCTTCATAATTATTAACATGTTACTATGAATGTTTTGTTATAACTAGCCACATATTACCAAGATGATAAACAACGTCTCATTCTACATTGTTCCTCACATAAGGAACCATGACATTTTAGAATTATTGAAAAGTCAGCTACAAACCAAACATGTACACACCCATACTCGCATTATCTATGCCAGATATTGATTAGTAATTGACTTCCACAAGATCACATTGTATTTTGCTTATACAAAGGCAAAAATCCATGGCTTAAATTAGGAATTACCATTTCACTGAGAGAATTTGGTTTCTAGTTATAGTTCATTCCCATTGAATCTCAAGTTCAACTTCAATGTGGCGTATTAGTCGTACAGTAGCTAAAATGATGGCATTGCTCCTGCCCCACATACAACCCATCCATATAAAGTTTCTAGCAGCAGTTGTAGAGTCCTTCTGAAAAGTTTTAAAGATAAGGAGATGAGTTTCTTCAAAATGAGGACAGAAAAGAACGAGATGTTTAATCATTTCACACTCATTGTTACAAAATCGGCATGCTGAATTATAGTTTAATTTTTCCTTATTATTACCAATGTTTTAATCGTGATTTAGTATGGATTAAGTCTAATCGGAATCTCATATAACTGTTGTGAGAATTATTGCACGGATATAAATCCAAATATGGAAGGCGGGGTGATTGAATGTGCCTAAATTTTGTGTATTCTGAAAACAAGCCATGCGTGTTGGTTAGATCCGCACAACAAGCCCAGTCATTTGCGAAGTGCCTTTTTTTCGCAAGTCTCCTCTGCAGTTGGAGATCTTCTGGCTGTATATTAATGTTTTCTAAGAGAATATGCATGTTTACTTTGAAGTGATAGATAGATACAGGATGCTCTTTGACAAGCATATTTGCAAACTCTTCATAGATAGAATTGAGGGGAGGAAAAAGCATTTTTGTATAGTAGAAAGACATCTCCAATTGAATCTGGAGGGCAACAAATTCAACCCTAATTCGTGCCTCAAGATCGCATTCAGCAAATACTGTGGAAACCCAAGAGTAGCCTTCTAGATTTTTAGCATGTTTAAATATGAGTCAATTTTAGCTAGGCATAAATCCAATTCATATAGGTGGACTGCCTCCACTTTTTTACAATAGAACTCAAACAAATATGTTAATGAAAATTTACAATATTTAAAGTAAATTAGTTTCATTTGACCCAATAGAGGGTGAATGTTTTCAGAAAGCGACTCTTGCCACCGCGTCAAAGAGGCATTTTTAGATAGGTCAAAAACCAAGTATGTGAGATTCTGAACAAGATTGATTTCAGTTAAATTAATGATCCATTTAAATTTGCGCAATTATTTGCGATTTGAAAATATGATTTAGTCGATTAACTGACAGGTTGCTTGTATTGCAATAAGATAGAAAACTTTGTAGCTTGTTTTGCAGTCCTGATTGGGTGCTGTCAAATAACAGGACATCATCAGCATACGGAAGCCATGCAATACGAAAATCCCCCAATCACAAAGAGAAAGACTTAGCTATGTCCCAAATGTGGTCGATATCAGCTAGATAGAGGTTAAACAAAACCGTTGCAAGATTACAGACCTGCTTTATGCCAATCACGCTGGCATTTGGGTCTCTTAGCAAGCCATCCTGATTGATTTGCACCTTAAAGTTGGTGTTACGGTGGAGCAGAGCAATTAATGCCACCAGATATGGGGGAAATTTGTAAGATTTTTTTTTTCACCAAAGCACACTTCTGATCACACTGTTGAAGGCAGATTTAAGATCCAAAGATGCCACAAAAATTGAGCCATTTGCGGGAAGATGGGATGCAGCGATGTTATGGGCTAGAATACTAGCATTCAGCTGCATCCCCATGGCTTTACGGAACCCCACTTGGGCTTTTCATAGGATGGTGTTCGTTGAAATAATGTCATACCTTCTGCTCATTCCACCAGTGAACCCAGGTCCCCTTCAGCCCGACTGACCCCACAATCCCCACAACTCACTTCACGCAACTCTCACGGTTTCCGGGGCTCACGTTGGCAATGCGGTTTGGCCCGCGGACGGGCGCAACATCGGCCCAAGGTTTGCACCCTGCATTCACGCCTACAACCTTTTCTTCATTGGCAGTTGCCCTGGAGACTAGGAAGCAGCAAGCTTCGAGGAATGCATCCTCGTCGCGTTGCCGTTTCCATCCATTCACGTGACCCAGAGTCTCGGTCACGTGACACGTTCTCACGTCACATGACCAGGAAGCGTTCAGTACAAAGGTTGTAATTCGCTTTCGTACCGCACTTCACAGCTGTTTTTTCTTTCAGAAACTCTGTTTGGCTCTTGAGATTCCTTTGTTTACTCTTGGAACCTGTACCCGGCTTCGTCTCACGGATTATGTTTGGATTACCCTTGGCTTTGAATTGGAACTTAGAATTGTTACTTGCCTGCTGACCTCGGACCGTTTTATGGACTTGCTTTTGGATTGCCCCTGGCCTTCGTCCTACTGACTCGTAATTCTACGGACTCTCCTGCTATCACATGCTCTTGCCAAGGACTAAGTCACCCGCTCAAGGAACAAGCCCAGGTGGGGTTTCATGGATCTGCAGTTGGCTTTCCTGCTGCTTCCGTGGCATCTTGAACCTGTCCGCGTGAGTCCTGGAACCCTTCCACACCCCTAGGTTTCCCTCAGTGCTTCTGATAACACTTGGTAAGGTCTCTTGTTTTACCTACCTTTGCACAAGTTATTCCTGCTTGCTTGGTATTTAACCTATGTTTCTTTTCAGCTTCCTTGGGGTTTCCAGCACTCGGCGGCATCAGACTT
Source organism: Ambystoma mexicanum (assembly GCF_040938575.1). Lineage (NCBI taxonomy): Eukaryota > Metazoa > Chordata > Amphibia > Caudata > Ambystomatidae > Ambystoma > Ambystoma mexicanum. The sequence continues at coordinate 645,091,401 of NC_090927.1, forward strand.
CTCCACCTGTGTCCTCAAGGGTTATACAGGGAGTAGAATTATATCTCCCTGTGTGACAGTTGGGGACGGAGGTCTCACATATCTGCACGACAATCAAGGTCTAACAAATAAAAGTTTCTACTTCTTGCAGAATCAGTAAGGCAAACATTTTTGCCGTAACATCAATCAATGCTATGAGACAAAAATTGTTTGGGTTATCAATTTGTCCTTTTTTATGTAGTGGAATCATGATCGAGGATAACCACGAATCTGGGATGATTTTGGTTCTAAAAATCGATGAAAAAGTTCTAGGAAGATGTTCGCCCAAAACATTGGGTCGTCCTTGTTTACACAGGGTGGAAGGCCGTCAGGCCCAGCACATTTAGAAGGTATGAATTTGAAGATTGCAAGTACAATATCTGCATGTGTCCAAGGGCAAGAATCAGGAATATAATGACATGCTGACAGCACATTAAAGGGCGTAAACGCTGGGGGCAATGAATATGTTTTCTTAAAAAAGGTGGTCCAGGAGAGCCCATCAACAGAAGATTCAATAGCCAAGTCCTTAGGTTGATCAGTAGTTCTTATTAGTTTCCAAATTTTCTTAGTCTTGTGTTTACATAAATAGGATACCATCATTTGATTAGCTATGAGTGAGCTCTGAAGTCAAATTTTCCGACATGCTAGTTTATAACGGGAGAGGATCCATTTTTTTGCGTAAATATTTATTTGCGGGTCGATGCCCATAGCCACTTTTTTTGCCACTCTAAGTTCATAGTTTTAATTTTTTTTAAGAATGGTTATCTCAGGGGAGAAAGGCGAGGAGAGCGACACACTCGGAGAGATATCACTAGGAATAGACTCAATTTCACAAAGATGTGCTTTTATCATCATTATATTCCAATTCAAGATTTATTCCCAATGTTACAGGGGTTCGTTGGAAGGGACCCAAAGATCGCGATTCACTAAGAAGGATAACCTTCTACAGGTGCGAGCATTCCACTTTATGGAGAGCATCTTGCGATCTACCTGGATTAAAACAAGCGAGGGATCACACAGAAACTGTTTACAGACAGAAGTCAATTAATGACGTAACAATCATTAGATGGTCTCCATATCTAGAGGAGAGGTTGAAAATGGGAGAAAGACGCCCAGTAATCTCACTTGTCGCCACTATGTAGTCAATTGTGGATGAAGATGATCCTCTCTGCCAAGTGTGATATGTGTTTGAAGGGAAAGGTAACACTGTGTGAATGTTCCACTCTTTCAGACAATGTGTCCTGAGCCTTCCATTCTGAAGCAATAGTTTAAGATGAGTAGAATGGGAGCTTTTCGGCTCAAGGAAAGACAGAGGGTAGAGAGTAGCATTAAAATCTCTGCCGATTATTATTTCAACCTGATGACTGAGAAGATAAGCCTCAAGAAGTGCCTCATGCAGCGCTTCATAGGCTTGAGGGACAGAGGAAGAGTTCCAATACAGTGATATAAGGAACAAAGTGCAACAGAACTGTACATCAAGATCTACATCTATGATAAGGAATAACTCAGATTCATAGGTGTGTTTAACAGTGAATCTCAAATTATTATTTAGCAGAATTGTTAATCCACCCACTGGTCTCCCTGCGTTTTTCTGTACTGCACAGTGGGAAAGGATGTAAAACCATCAAACTGTAGCTTCATTAGACACATTGGGCCTCATTCCGAGATTGGTGGTAGTCATGGCGCTATTTGCGCCATGACTGCCACCAATAACGGGTCTGGCACCGGTCTAGTTCAATGGGGACTTACAGAAGTAGTCTGACCTTTGCGGGACCGGTAAGTCCCCATTGAAAATGCTATTCCCCATTCCCATTTGAGCCCCCATAGGGCTCAATGGGAATGGGGAGGGCGCAAATAACGGGCTTGTGTATGTCAAGCACGTTATTTGCGCCCTGGTCCCTTAACGGGTTCCGTCCATAACGCAAGGTCAGACCAGGCGTTAAAGGAGGGACCCGCTAAGGAACCTTGTAGTAGGGCGGTAATGGATTACAGGCACCGGTCTCCTTACTGGTGCCCGGTATCTCTTACCGCCCAACTTGGAATGAGGCCCATAGTTTCTTGAATCAATAGGACAGACAGAGCCACATGATGTACAGAGTTGGACATCCATTAATATTATTAAACCCACAACAGTTTCATGAGATAATACGTAGGTCATTCAATTATTATGTGGAAGGGGGGCGTCATTGGCCACTGCTGTCTTTATTCGCGGTTCTAGCCACGTAAGGCCATTTAATGCAGTAGTTACTGATGCAAGTTGTTCTATCATATGAGTGTTCTGCCCCCCTTTTATGGAAGAACTCTCCTGTGTCTCATGAGGAATAGCTTTAATTATGGGCTGGAAATCCAGAAAAGACATTGCTTCCTCAAGAGTTGCCAAAGCATGTATTTCCAAACCCAAAAGGCCTAATCGGTTTTAAAGTCCTATAGCAATTTTGCTATTATAGGCGATTGGACATTGGCAAGCATGTGGTTATTATTCAAATTAGGAAGCCTAATCCATTTTAAGTCATGAGTGACTAAACTACGTAGGGAAGGGATTTTGAATAGGGCATGCATTAAAAATGAACGGTTTATACGTACTGACCCATTGATATTTACATCGCTCATCTATCCAATAATGTTTTTCATCTAATAGGGAATACTGCGAAAGGAGGAAAGACAAGCATTCGTTATAACCAAGGGGAAAGGGGGTGGTTCTATTCCAACAAGGTTCGCAGAATTCACGCGGTTTGCCTCCTGGGAGGCATCTACATCAGGCCGCTGTGGCTGCCTTTGTCCTGGTATGGAATCTGCAACATTTGAGGAATTAGTTTGGTCTGCAAAGCTTTTTGAATTTATCACGATGTGTATGGCCACAGAGGTGGATGATGTTGCAGCTCCGGATAAGTTTGAAACAGTTACCAAGACCTATCCAGGAGCAAGTACGATGCGGCATGCCTGGTGCAGTTCAACCTGAGATGGAATAATCTCATGAGATGTGATTTTACTTACAACTGTGTTAAGTCTTGTCTCTCGTGGCTGCATAGGAATCAACATAGGAGGCTTAACCTTCATATCCTGTGCTACCACATTCTGTAAAATTGTAGTTTTTTTGTTAGCTAAGGCAGGGAAGTAAGTGTCCATATTTGCCTGTACTAGGCCAACCTGATTCTCACTTACAACAGTGGAGGACTGCATGAGGGAAGGAATTGAATCATCCCCCAGAACCGTAGAGGTTTGATATGCGGGGATAGGCTCACAGACAAGAACTCTTTGTGAATTATTAGCAGAACTTTTTTTACTTTTGTTGTTAAGTTGACTCAAGTTAAGTACATGTTCCTCCTGTTCAGAGTTACCAGTACTTTCTATTGTAGTCTTGTTCTGTTTTACCTTTAGAGAAGTTTGACCTGAGGATTTATTCTGCGAGACCTTCACAGTCACTCCCTCAGTAACCTTCGCATGGTGGCGTTTTTTTGCTGCCTTTTGATGGTATTCTTTTGCTCTTCTAGATATATGGTAGAAGTCAGATGATGGCTCATCTTTCGCTCTACATAATTATTCACTCGCAGCAGCAACCTGTTCCTGGTCTAAGATGTCATTAATGGCTGAGGGACTATCAGGAGAGTCCTCATAAGAGAAAATTCAGGACCAGTTGGAGGTGCTGTGTAAAAAGATTGGGGTACTAACTATGCATTGTAAAGTATTTGTTTGACTTGCAAGAGCCTCTTGTGATGGAGTTTAGTGAGAGGAATCATGTCAATAGGGAAAGAGGGGGGGTGCCTCACATGTAGGGGGATCAGAATTAAAAACCACCTTTGCAAAGGTTGTCGGAATTCCCTTTACCAACAGAAGATCATCAGAGGTTTGGACACCAGAGTTCACCCATGGGGCCGGGGAGACCTCCTTGGCAAGTTCACTTTGTACAAGCAAAATAGTTCTCTCCGGACATGCGAGATGAAACCTATGACAGGCTTCTTGGGTGAGTATGAAGCCCTCCAGCTTTGAAAGTTTTTCAGTATTGAGCGTAATGCATTCTTTCATGTACTTTAATAAGGCGTGAGTACATGTGTATCCTCTATCCATCAAATTGAGGATGTGTGTTAATACAGGAACGTTGTTGATTTCTTGTTCCAGAAGCAGTTGAGAACCCGCTTCAGGTAAGGAAGAGGACTCAGGGAACTGAGTTGCGTTCAAAACTGCAGAGGCTCCATTTCCAAAGCTCTTTTTATCAAACACGTGTTCAAGAGTACTCTGGTGTAAGATATCATCCATCCTGTCAATGTCTTTGACTAGAGAACTAGATGACATTCGTGGGGGATGAAACGTTTGCGGTAACTCACACAGAATGGTAAGGGAACGCGCATAGAGAGTGCGCTAAAAGGTTGTTTTTATGAAAATTAACCTGTTCGCGAAAATTGCTAAAGGTCAACACAGGAGTAGAGGGTCCGGGAGAAAGGCATATTCGTCTATCCAAATCGGCCATTACTACAGGTGCAAGCATAGAAATGTCACATAACGGGGTAAAGTTATCTTCATGTACAACCACTTCAGCAACCTGCACAGATTTTGAAATATCTTTCTCAACAATTGCCTCATGAATTACATCAGCATTTATGTTCTTCAAGAAAAAGGGTATGTTTTTATTAGAGATGTTAAGTTCACCGTGTGTCTCTACTTGCTTGAGGTTATACAGCGATTTTCTCTGCAGAGGCTTCCTTCATATTTAGATGCCATTTTGTATATAACTCATGGCACTCACCAGATGCCTTAAGTTACTGGTATCATGTTTGAGGAGGGATGGTAGTTCCTTCAAGCTGAGGGCTGGTTTCAATGGTGCTGGAGGTTGTGTGGCACTGATAGAAATCTTTGTATTTATTTGCTTCACTGAAGTCAGTATACAATGCTGCATTTAATCATGATTAATAATGAAATGCATATCTTGTGGGACCAGAGAGTAGACTATCAATCTATTTGCAATTAACTTTATTTTAATGAAAGTTGTTATAATGGATTATTGAGACTTGAAATATTTGATATCTTAATCCATGTCACAAAGAGTACTACTTTCCCAAGACACTGATTCACAGTGACCTATTAACCAAAGGGATTTTCTGTGACTTCAGCATCAGATTGAGCACCACCATCATGTACATCCTTTATCTATCCTGTTCTCGCTCCGTCATCACCATTAGAATGCTGACAACCAGATTTGTCCCAAGAAATATTAACGTCTCACACACACACAGACACACACACACACACAAACACTTATTAGTTATTTAACTCTTAACTGTAAGAGTATAATTAATTATGCCAAATGTGAAGTTACCAAAATGTTCATATTTCTTTCATCATGAGTCAAGCTAGGTTACTATTCCATCGTCCTTAGAATAGACAACAAGGACAAAGTGTTTATTGTTTGGCTTGTGAAGTGTTCCCGTGAGTGCTGAATGGGAGCTCTTTTGAGCGTAAAGCCATGAAAGGTAGTGTTTTTGTTGTGCCTACCCTACACCAGAGAAGTCACAGAAAGCATTTGAACACAAAAGGACTTTAGGAGCAATACCTACATTCATAAAACACTTTCTCCCTCTAGGGGATTTAGTACCATGGTCCAACCCCTAGTAATCTTATACCTTGAAGGTGCGAATGCCCATCTCGCTGGTGTTGCTGCCACATGCCTTGTTGCAATAACAGCTGTGATCATGCCGCTGCATGCCTTTGATTTACAGAATCAAAGACATGTACCCATATCACCTATTTCCTAAGATAACTGAACTGGTTACCCATCTCAGCCGGGGTACTCTTCAAATTATACAAACCAAATTAGGCAACTCGCGCCCAGGCGCTCACATACTGGAACAGTATCCTGGTCATAATTAGGATGACCCCAGTGCTCTTGCAGTTCATGAAGGAACCCAAGACCCTGCTCGTTCGGGAATACCTCTGTAATCTCAGGCCCGCAGCTTGTTGCTGCAGAAGAAAACCACTGAGTGGGCCAGGACCTCCCAGATCCACAGTCATAACTTGTCCCCTTTGAGGCTAACATACAAATTTGTTGTAACCCTCAACCAATTTTCTATCGTGCTTCCTAGATAGATGTGTGCTGTATCATTAGACATTTAGGGGCAGTAGGTTCAGACCCACATTAGGAGGGAACTATATGATACATGTTTTCAAACATGTGTGAATCTTTCGGCAGACTTCATGACTACAGATGAGGTCCTTCATATAACCTCAAGCAAAAAACAGAGGCAATTGTTTTCTGCACAGATCACAAGCATCACTACATGGCTATCCCATATCTCTACTTCATGATCCAGTGGACAGAGTTTAGTGCAGTAACCATTCAGGGCTTCAAACAGAACCCATTGTCAATGCTCTCTTTGCTAGCATAATAAATGCACACATGAACCAACATTTCCATCTCCAGAAAATAAGAAAAAAAACATTTACTTACTTTGGTGGAGCAGTGAACACTGTAACTTCCTTACCATTCACTACCCAGGGGAGACAGATTCTATCCCTGGGGAGTCATAGGATTGGGCCATGAGTAGCCTTTCCTCAACCTGCTCCCAAATAGACTGAACTCACCTGGGATTCTGGATACGTCAGCAGAATATTTCAATGAGTGTTTTTTTTATTTGTTGGTATGATTGTGAAGTTTTTAATTTATTGTGTTTTAGTATATAAACTTTGCACATTTTTCCATACAAACAGAAATAGAGTTAATCTAAAAATGCTTGTATTAAAAATACATTACAATATATCATAGCATGTCCTTATTTAACATACATAATTTAAAAACTCAAATCGTTAGCTCACCATAAATCAGCTATGGACATTATTACCCCATACTGAGGTAACTAAAAAGAAATTGCCCAAGGTGTCTCGTTTAGGCCGATTAGATCATACTAATATTCATTATATCACATCACTGTATTACAATGCAGTCTATAATCCCTGTCTGACTGTTTGCCCGCACAATTTATCTGATGCTGTTAACCAAACCCTGCAAAGGTCTGGTATGCAGTTTTTTACTTTGTGTGTTGCAGCAACATCACCAAAAGGCGACAGTTTTGATAGTGTCCAAGCTGTGAACTTGATCACCCATGTGCTTCATATATATTGATTGATTGATTGATTGATAGATTGTTTATTTATTATGCACTTACACACACAAGTGTTCCAAAGCACAACCATGCATGGGAGGGGAAGACAAAGGGAAGACAAGACAAACAATTGTATGAGGCATGGTACATTCAGATTATGCAGATGTACAGAAAAGGAAGTGCGTGTGGGGGAGGGCAATAGGGACAAGTGTGCCCAGTCCCATCAGAACATGGGTTAAGTGCAGAGAGATACCACTCTCATGGGTCGTAACCGAAGTGCAGTAGTGCTGTGGCAAGTGCAAGGCCCGGGGGCAAGTGCAGGAGATTGGTGAGGAAAACTTGGGGCCTGTGAGGCTGTGAAGGTACACCAGGTAACCAGTCAGTGGCCCTCATTACGACCCTGGCGCTAAGGGGTCTGCGCCAGCGTTAGCTGCGCCGACCCCTTACCGCCAACTACGAGTTCCCATAGCGCCATGGTCATTTTTCCCCATGGCGCTATGGGACCTCGGTGTTAATTACGCCACCGTAGTGTACGGTGGCGTAATTAACACCTTCCCCACTCCCATTGAGCCCTATGGGGCCGAAATGGGAATGGGGAAGGGTAAATGGGTCAATGGGGACTTACCGCCCCGCCGACCTCGGAATGGGGCGGTAAGTCCGCCATCCGCCATGGCGTAAAGGGACTTTGCGCCATGGCGGAAAAGTCCGCCGATGGCGGTAAAAATCCGCCAGGGTCCTAATGAGGGCCAGTGAAACTTAGCAGAAGTAGAGGAGAGGGAGCAAGAGAGCAGAAAGAGGTGGTTAGCAGGGGAGAGGGAGAGAGAAGGAGGAGGCGAAGAGGGAAGTCTTGAGGAATTTCCGGAATTTAAGGCGATCCAGCCCAAGACAGAGAGAGGCAGGAAGGCTGTTCCAAGGGAGGCACCTGCAGAGGATAAAGATCTCCTCCCAAGCCTCTGCTTGGAAAAGCATCTCACCGAAAAGAGTTGGAGGAAGACGAGCTGAGGGCTCGAGAAGGCGAGTATATAGGAAGAGAGCATTGCAAATATAGTAGCCCCAGGCCCCAGAGAGCCTTGTGGACAATGCAAAGTGTCTTGCACTTAATCCTTGCAGCCACAGGGATCCAGTGAAGGGATTTCAGTGCCGGAGAGATGCCGTCTCTGGGCTGGAGGCCAAGGATAAGTCTTGCAGTTCTATTCTGGATGAGTTGAAGAGGATGGAGGGTAGAAGAGGGCAAGTTGAGAAAGAGGCTGTTGCAATAATCCAGCCAAGAAAGGTCCTGGAGGCAGTGAGCCTCTGTGGGAAGGCAAGAAAAGTAGAAAACCTCTGAGACGGTGCAGTTGAAAGTGAGACTTTTTTGAGATGTACGCAATGTGAGACGAGAATGAGAGTGAGTGGAGTCGAAGATAAACCCCAGATTTTTTGCCTTGCTGGTAGGTGGTGATGCAGGGCCAAGGGAGGCCGGCAAGAGAGAAAGAGGGAAGGTGGGAACAGGGTTCCCAATGAGGACAATCTCTTACTGGCATTGACACAGAGGTCATTTGCAGCACACCATGACTGAATCGCGGACAGTCAGGAATGAGAGAGGAAGAGGCTGAGGGTAGCCTAAAGGAGAGCTGTGTGTCATCCGCCTAACACTGAACGTTGGAGGTGAAGGTGGCTATCATACAGGCTAGGGGGGCCATGTATCCATTGAAAAAAACAGGAATATAGGTTGGATCCCTGGAGGAAACCGCAAGTAGAGAGAGTGATAGGGGATGGAAAGGCCCCACTTCCACCTGGGATGTGTCCCAATGTCGGACACTCAGTTAGAATGTGTTCTTGAGTCTCTAGCATCCGGGGATTCCTGCAGATCCTACATGCTCTTTCAGCTTTTGGAACCTTCAGTGATCTACCTGTTACTGAATACACTGGTAAACAGTTTAAGCATAGAAGATGTATGAAACAATGTAGATGCTTAGAGGGACAGATGACCAAGTTTGGCTGAGGCTTCTTACAGGTGTAAAGCATGTCTGATATAAAACCATAGCTGTTTAATCTAGACAAATGATGGAGGTTTGCCCCCCAATCCCATAGATCTATTTTGTTTTATAAAGTTCCTTTTTCAGTTTGTCTAACCCTTGATCTGGAGACCAACCCAATAATACAAACAGTTCCGTAATGCTGGATTCATAGGCCATCTTACATTCATCATTATGGACAGCGCATCCCACATTACACAAAAAAAATGTCTTAATCTGCAGAAATATTGATTCAAGGCTAGACAACCCAAGTTCCAGTCGAATAATGGCTATGCTAGGCAGTAAACCCAACATATTTTTCCAATATTTACCCTCAATACGATGTAACCATTCCAGATCAATCATGGTCAAACTTTCAAATCCATAAATCCAATACATAAATAATAGCAGAAACAAGTAAATATAACAATCATTCTCCTTTCAAGGTATTACAAACTGGTGCAACATAGACGTACGTTGGGCTGCCTTCCTAATTCAAGCATTTTTACACGTTTGGTAGCCCCTTTGGGTTTTCAATTCAACTCCCAGGTATCTATAGTCTGATACGTACTCAATTATGTCACTCATGATAACCAGAAGTGTTTGCAGAACTTTTTGGGATATAAATAAAATTAACTTTGTTTTAGTTCCGTTTCTAATTAACAAGTTCTGTTCAGCATAGTTGCACACGTCCTCAGCAATCTGCTTTAGCCCTGCAAATGTGTGATCCAGCAATACTAGGTAATCTGCATAGGCCAATACATGGCATTGTACGTTGTCGATCTTTGAGGGACAACGTGCTGACTTCACCACTATGCCCTGTATGTCTACCAAATATACATTTGAAAAGCAAGTGGGCCAAGACACACCCCTGCTTTACCCCAACATCAATGAGAATAGGTATGGTGAAGGATCCCTCATCATCCAACTTGACCCTTACTGAATTGCTCAAATGGAGTTGTTTTACAAAATACAAGGTCCTAGGTCTGCAGCCTAAACATTAAAGCTTCTCCCACAACCTTGCTCTATTTACCAGGTCAAAAGTGGATCTAAAATTCCCGAATAGGGCGTAGATATTGGGTGTCTCCTTCGGCTGTGAACTCTCCGTTTGATAATTCCTCACTCTGAGGTTATGTGATGTGGAATAACCGGGACGAAATCCACTCCGGAATGGATCCAAACATGCAGGTATCATCTAGCCAGCTCTGAAGGCCTTTAAGTAAAAATGAAGAGTACAGTTTCTCAGTACAATCTAGCATCGATAATAATCGATGGTTATTGTAAGAGAGAGGAGAACCCTTCTTTAGTACTGAGATCATAATTTAGGTTCGCCAGGACAGATGTATCTAACCTTCCATAGAGATTTTGTCAAAAATAATTTTAAGTAAAGCCGCTCAGAAATCAGGGTCCTGTTTGAGAATGACATTGGCTAATCCATCTGGTCCAGGCACCATTGAGGATTTTAGTCAGCCAATTGTGTATTTTATGTCATCTTCATCGATCTCAAAAAAGGAACCCCTTATCTCGGTGTAATGTGTATCACCCCTTAGAGTCCCTGCCAAGGTGTCTGTCACAATAAAATGCTGCACCCATGCCTCCTCATTTATGGGATTGAGCACCGTCTGTAGCCTACAGCCCTTATCTTCCCACAATTCTGACCCTATGGATCTCTTATTGCCAGTTGCTAATACCTTCACCATTCTTTGCCGTTGAGTGCAATGACGGGACAATCACCTCCAGTGCAACCAATTCCGATATGCAATTTTAACTGCCTTCATCTTAGACAGTCTGTTGGTGATATTCAAAGGGCTGATTTTAAGCCTACGAAGATACTGTCTAAGTGTGCGCTTCCTGTCACAAATTTCTTTATCGTAACAGGAATATTTATTCTCCATTTGGATATTCAATGCTTGACTCAAGCTGGCATGCTGGTTTGAGAATTTGAGAGTGACCCATGCCTCAATATTTTTGATATCTTTAGCCAAGAATATAGGAATCAGGGTAAGGTTGTATGAGTTTGTTGCATCTTAAGCTCTCTGTATGTTTTTATGTGACTAGCTGATTTGATTACCTGAGTGATTTACATGGAATTTTCCCATCGGCCTCCTATTTTCTTTTAGATTGTACTCTAAGGTTGATTTCATCGATGCATGGTTGCTCCAAATGTTACATGGGGCATACAGGCACCTTCTTTTTCAGAGAACTGGAAGGTATGCAAAACAAATAGTCTACAGTGGCCCTATATTGACCTTGTCTCCATGTGTATGCCCCAGGTGTGTCCCCTTCCATACATTTAAGATCCCAATTTCGTATTAACTCCTTCTATAGATGGCCTGCACGATTAGAAGTAGTTTGCCTCATCTGGTTCAGAGCACGTATACTGATCCAGCCAGTCAATACTTGACCACAAGTACAATGCGCATTATTATAAGATCTTCTTTGTCTCCTAATGCCCATGATATAAATAGATCCTGCAATACTGTTTGTATATGTTCACTTAGTTTCCGACCAGGAGGGACACAGACTTTAACAATCAACACTGGGCGGCCAAACAATACACCCGGGAATTCAACCTCTATTGCTAATACTATTTCTGGTAGGGATTCTGCAGGATTTACGGAATTGATTGACTCCCACAAAGAATCCACCATAGGGTCTCCCTTGTTCTCCTCTGTGCACCCTAATCTGATACACTGTGAACCCATCAATATATATTTCTGACATTAGCCATGTTTCTTTTAGCAGGACAACTTGATTTTGAACTAATAAATCAGCAGAGCCATTGGCTTCAAGAAGATGGGTAAAACCCTCAGTATTCCAGGTCGTTATGGAAATGACTCAGTTTGGACAGAAAAGCACTGCAGGAAATGATTCAGCTAGCCACTTCAATGTTGATGTGATGTCAGACAATTGGACATTTGCAGTATTTTTATTCAAGCACGAATTAGTATGTTGTGCTTAGCCTATATATGTTGAGTTCACAAGGGCGAAACTTAGATTGTCAGAATCTCTTTCAACATTGACCTTGATCCCCAGGTTTTAGAGGAAATCCTTGAGGCTATGGAGCAGTAGCACTGTTCCTGCATTTTTACAGTGGGTCATGGACACATTCATATTGTTACAGCTCAAAAGTTGAAAAAAACTTGAAATTGCGGTATCCCACTAAAATGTTTTAGAAATATAGAGCGACTTCACCAGGAAGATCTACTTTTCTGATTCAGATATTTTATTAAGAATAGATCATCAGTCCGATGAAGGAGCTCCGTTGTCTTTTTATCAGCTTCAAATGGTGTCTTTATTACATGTTTGCCAGAGACTTTAGTTGCAAAGTTAGGTGATGTTGGACATACATTACTAGGTTCTTCTAGCTCAGTAGCACAGTAGATATCACTTGATGAGTCATTTGTCTCAATGTCAGCCCCTTCATCCTCATCTGGTTTTGAGGGCTTAAGCCAGTTAGTCAAGTTACCAGCTTTCAGCTGTTGATGCTTTTTGTTTGTTTACTGCAGGGTATAGACCAGGTTTAGTAGGGAGTGGGAAGGAGAGGGAAACAGAGGGAGGACAAAACAGCAATCTTACTAGGCCTTGTGTAATTCAGTTTGTGCAAGTGCAGGGAAGTGCAAGAGGAGAAGTTCCGAGGGGGTGGACGAAGGGAGAAGTGCAAGTAATGCAATAAGTGCAACCAGAGAGTGGCTCATAAGTGCAGAGAGAATGGACTGTAGGGTTGCAGATACAAACGATAAGTGCTAGTGGGTCCCGGAGGCAGTGCAAGGGCAACTGGACATGCAGGAAACTGGGCCTGAGTTCAGGGGGTAGTCAGGTGACCAGTGCATGCATCAGTCAGGACATCAGCAGGAGGGAGGAAGAGAGAAAGTGGTAGCGAAAAGGAAGGTCTTGAGTTGCTTCTGGAACCAGAGGTGGTTCTGCTCAAGTTTGAGAGAGGCAGGTAGGCTGTTCCAGAGGGAAGTCCCAGCCGAAGAGAGAGATCTGCCCCCAAATCTATGCTTGGAAAAGCGTCTGACCCTCAGAGAGTTGGAGTGGATGAGCGGAGAGATCGAGAAGGGAGATGTTTATGAAGAGAGAGTTGGAGATGCCACAGAAAGCCTTGTGGACGATGCAAAGTGTCTTGAACTTGATCCTTGCTGCCTCTGGGAGCCATTGAAGACATATGAGATCTGGGGAGATACGATCCCTGGGCTTGAGGCCAAGGACAACTCTTGCAGTCCTGTTCTGGATAAATTGGAGAGGTGGAGAGTAGAGGCAGGCAGATTTAGAACAAGGATGTTGCAGTTGACCATCCTAGAAAGGACCAGAGTTCTGGAGACAGTGAGATTCTGGGGGAAAGTGAGGAAAGGAAGAACACCTCTGAGGAGGTGCAGATGATAATTTGACTTCTTAGAGATGTCAGAGATGTGAGGAGAGAAGGAGAGCATGGAGTCAAAGATGACACCAAGGGAGGGCAAGTAGAGGCCCCAGAGTGAGCAGCCAGAGAGAGAGAGGAAAGGAGGGAGCTGGTGTTTTCCGATGAGGAGGATCTCAGTCTTACTGGCCTTAAGGCAGAGATTATTAGCGGCCCACCATTCCTGAATTGTGGCCAGACAGTCTGGTATGAGAGAAGGGGAGGAGGTGGCTGAGGCAAGTCTGAAAGTGACTTGAGTGTCATCTGCATAACACTGGACGTGGGAGAAGAAACTAGGGATGCAGTGGGCGAGAGGTGCCAGGTAGTGGTTGAAAAGCCTGGGAGAAAGGTTAGACCCCTGGGGAACACCAAAAGTAGAGAGAGAGAGAAGAGAGGAAAGACCCCAGTTAGACCTGAGAGGGTTGGTCACTGAGAAAGGAGGTCAGCTGGTCCAGGGCCTGATCAGTGATACCCAGGTTATCATGGACCCGAATGAGCAGGATGGCATGGTTGACCGTATCAAAAGCAGAAGAAAGATTGAGGAGAATGAGGACAGAAGGAAGGTTAGAGTCAAAGGTTAGAGAGCATGGGTGTTCAGGAGAGCAGTTTCCATGCTTCTGGCAGCTCTGTAGCCAGAGTGGTGGTCATGAAGACAACCATCAGTTTCAGTGTGCAGATTAAGCTGGGAGATGGCCAGCTTTTCTAAGAGTTTTCCCAGGAAAGGAGTGATGGAGATCAGGCGATCGGCAGAAGGCTTCTTTAGAAGGGTGTGCACAAGGGAGTGCTTAAGGTGGTGAAGGTTCTTGTGACAAATGTGTGATTGCAGAAATCGTCCAAGGCTGGTAGCAGGATTGGCCAGCTCCTTGCAGATTTTGAAGAGTTTGTCTGAGTTGTTATATGCTGCAGAGACACAGGCTTGGATTTGGGCTCTCTTCTTAGGGAGGACAAAGAGTCTGTAATGTCTTTGGAGCAGGCGGCAGGCAAGATTGTCAGCGGGTGCTGCTGATGCCTTTTACTTTCTCTCAGCCACCCTACACTTGCATTGAAGGGTGACGAGGTCAGAATCATACCAAGAGTTGCACTTGGATTTGGGCTTCAAACAGATCCTCGTGAAATTGGCAAGGACATCAAGAGTGGTAGAGATAGAGAGATGAATGTTAGAGAGGGCTGTGTCTGGGTGTGATTCAGCCAAAGGTGCAGAAACAGGAGTGAAAGTAGCAGCGAAATCCTCTACTGACACACGCTTCATGGGTCGGATGACCGAGAAGGTAGATGGCAGTGCTGGATTCGGCTTAGCATGACAGGTGCAGAGGGAGAGGTTGGAGCAAAGTTGAAAGTGATCACTCCAGGAGAGAGGAGTGGGGAAAGGGTTAGAGAAGGTGAGATATAAGGAGATCAGAACATACAGGATGTGCCCTGCAGAGTGAGCTGGCCCAGAGGGATAGAGAGTGAGAGTCGGAGAGGATGCAGTAGAGTCCCAGTAGAGAGGAGGAGAGGTCAGCCCACTCAGAGAGTAAGAGGGCAACCTAGCCAGGCGGCCTGTTGATAGTGTCCACAGTGAGAGAGAGGCCTGGAGAGATAGAGAGCCTACAGGACAGGCATTCAAAGGAGGAGAAGACCTGCATTGGAATGATAGAAGCAGGGATACACTCGGGGAAGATCAAGGCTACACCCACCTGGTTCTGGGTTCAGAAAGGATCTTGTAGTCATCAAGAAGGACAGTGTCAAAGCCTATGACCAAGCTGGCCATGAACCTAGTCTCAGTGAGACTGAGTACATCCAAATCAAGTTCTTCCAGGAGACAGCATGTATCAGAGGAGTGTTTGACAGCTGAGTGAGAGTTGAGAGTAGCAATGTGGAGCAGGTTGCACCCTTTGAAGGACTTCTGTGGAGGGGTACAGGTCAGAGGTATGCCCTGCGGAAGTGTTGGAGGTGCCCGAGAATGGGCAGAGGAAAAAGGAGGAGAAGGCAAGGTAGCCAGGAAGGAGGAAGCGGGTGCCAGTAGGGAGGCGGAGGAAGGAGGCAACAGGGCAGCCAAAGAAGTAGCAGAGGGTGCTGTAGAGGTGGCAGAGGATGGAGGTGACAGAGGAACCACATAGGGGAAGAAGAGATAGCAGGAAAGGAAAGGAAGTTGATAAGGCCAGGGAAGCATCTATCAAAAAGGAGGAGGTTGGCCTGAGGACCCTGGACCAAGATGGTGCCGTTTAAGTATACATTAATGATGGTCTTTGAGGAGTGTAAGGGGGCCAGGATGGCCTCCCATTGGGTGCCACCATTAATGGTAGGTGAGGAAAAAGAAGAGAACAGAGACCATATGGGGGGGCTCCATAGACCTGGAGAGGGAACGACAAAGAGGATACCCACTAGAGATTGTGTTAATAGCAGCTACACTAAGGGTGGAGTAACCTCCTGCATCTCCCCAAACAACCTTAGCTGCCACACTACATAACATGAAGAGTATACATCTTCTGAAACCTGTGGAACTGAAAGTATGACTAAACAGCTACAACTGGGTATCCAGTCATATTATCGAATAGAAAACAGAGATTAACACTGATAAATAAACAATACTAACAAGGGAGGGGTAAGGGGTTAAAACGGTATGGGGGTTGGGTTGGGTTTAAATGCACAGGGAAATGGGAGCTTTGTGTGGGTCTCAAAAAATCGATATGTTTTCGTTATAAAAGTGTAGTTGGTATTTCATTCTCTCTTTGTAAATTCGATAGAATCACATAGATCCTAGCAACTGTAGCCAGGCGATATTGCTTACTGCTCCAGGGACTACCCTGAACTTCATCTCTGAACGCAGTGACCTTATGTCATCTTTATCATATTTTTGCAGCTAACATCCTAATGTTGGGAAACCACTATGAATAGTTAGACACCTAGGAGATGGGTTCAGCACATGAACTTCTCAGGACCTGGAAACAAAATGTGCTGCACTCAGCGTGTGCAGTATCTCACTGATGCTCACAGGGATACCCTCGATGACATATTCATGCACAGCTGTAACATCTCCATATCAGCAATCCTGCCCATGTTTCTGACCTTATCATTAGTTATTAAACTCCATACTCCATGCACTGGTCAACAATGCCCCCAAAACAGTGACTCAGAGGTGCAATCCTATAACTTTCACAACAGAAAGGAACGTTTTACCAAAGTCTTTCAAAGTAGAATTCATGTTCAGGAAGTGTATTATCTACGACCTCTAACTCTTTACCATGTGCATCAGTGACCTTGTAAGAACTCTCAAAAAGTGGGGTTTGCATACACCCCAGCGATGGGAAGAAGGCCAATTGCAACAATCTTATTCGCAGATGAAAATATCCTGGTGGCCACAACAGAGTCGAGTGCCTGAAAACCACTTTGTGGCTTGTAGTCATTCTATCAATGGAGGATGCTGATGATCAACACAGGGACAAGTATTTCTGTATTTATTTACTTATGTTTCTATATTTATTTGATGTTTTTTGCATCACATGAATACAGGATGGCTCAGGGTGCTTAGAGTGAAGGATCATTACGTGCATTTAGAAGTTTCAGATTCAAGAATAAGGATTTAAGGTCTAGTTTGGGAAAACATTTCAAAATAACGCAAAGGAAAGGTTCGCATGTCCGTATTTCACTTGCAATGTCGGAGAATGCAAACTGTGTGCACACAAAAAGGCAACCCTGAATCTTTTAAAGTTAGTACCATCTCAAAGCATTCAGTAATCACATGTGTAGGCAAGATGAAACTAATACGGGCTCACAATTAAAAATACACAGGGCCATCAGGACATATTTCAAAGCCGAAAAGCAATTTACAACACTGCTTTTGCACGTGAGACAATGGGATGTTTTGGGAAGTTGGCAGTGGAGTGGAAAAGCGATCGACACAATCACACTGTTATCAAATTCAAAAATTGTACAGAATTCTAACTCCTAGTCATATACATATAGGGATAGCATCAAGGCTATCACATCATCATTATTTCCAATGTACTTCAATAGCAATGAATGGGTTGGCACTTTCAGCACTCCCCCAAAGTTGTGAAATCATCATAAGGCTACGTAGGGAAAAGGAATCACCTTTCACACAGGATGTTTCTGAAGTGAACGACAACATTTAAACACATGATTACATGATTCTGTGAACAGCAGGCTAAGATGCAATGTGAAGATACCTCACAACGACCCCAAAAACCCACAACCCAATAAATGAACGAGCTAACTTCACACCTTCACTGCAACATTTCAATGACTAGCATACGAACACATGATTACATACTCAGGTAAGAATGATAAGAATCTGTTGTATTAGTGTACATGTGTCGCGAAACGTGGATTAAAAACTCATATGCATTACATTTTATTTATGATTCATTGTACCTGCATGTCCCTCCCTAGTCATGACTTTATCACTACAACGTCCTCCAAAATAGAATTGCTATGCTTTTCAGAAATGATTGATACAACTGTTGCATCAATCTACAACTTTTCCAAAGGTGAGGTACACAAAGTCAAACATCAAGGTGAGTAACATATTTTTAAGGCATTGTCGAGGAACAAGGATGAATTTCTATATAAGATATAAATGCGCTGTAATGAAATTCTGTCTGTTATGTTAAACAACATGACTGAATCAATGAGACTGTATATCCATACATTTACTGATAAAACGTTGGTAAAGGGGTGTTATGGTTAGGTTGCACTAATAAAAACTTCTGAAATTCAATGAAAAAATGTTGTTAAGGAAACGTTATGGTTACAAGTAAAACCAAAATAAAAAACTGAAATTCGCCAGTAATGATAAGCTAAGCAACTATAACTTGCACCACCACTGTGTACTACTAAGACTAATACCCAGGACATGAAAAGAGACATCACAAATGCCATTGATGACCTCTCTGAAGACATCACATATCACAGGGGTCCCCAACCTTTTGTGCGCAATGAGCAAAATTGGCATATCAAATTAAATGGTGAGCAACATCCATTTTTTGATGTAACATATCGGCGCACAGTTGGCAGAAAAATGATTGCAACACAAATTAGAAATGTAGCAAAGTTAAAACTGCGTATAGAACATTTCATTTGCAGTACTTAATAGTTATCTAGACCACGTGTTAGTGTAGTCAAGGATATGTGCAAGGCCTTTAACTTCATTTGATGTTAAGTGGTTGTCTACAAGAAATGTTGAAGGAATTGAGTGGTCAGTAGTACATTTTTAGACATATAGGACCAGTCCAGATCTTCAAAAATAGAGTAGGAGTAAACAAAAATTACCAAGGGTTTCAGGTTCCCGAGCAAAATATTAGTGCAAATGTATGGACAGTAAAAATGGCCACAAATGGACCACTGATTTTTCAGGTCTACTGAGATTCCGCCTAGGATTTTATGGGATCTTTAATGGCAAATGGTGCATTCCTAAGCATGCAAGATTGGTATTACTGTTACACAGTCATTGATGACTGTCTTGTGGATGTTTTTTTTTCTCCAGGAATGTTATGAAATGGTACATTTCTTATTGCTCAAAGAGTAAACACAATCCTCTTGAGTTCATTTTCCAATGGACAGGGTAGGCACCACGAAGAAGATATCTGACAGCCAGAGAGGCTGGTTGGCGCTGCCTACGCTTGAAAAGGTGGCATTGGAAAGAATTACTAATTCACAAGAAATTAAGATATTCTCTTAAAACTGTTAACCAGTTCAGAGGCCACAAAGGAAAGCGTCAGTTTGTTTGAGTCTTTAGGAGAAACTATCCAGGGCGGAGCTATTGGCAAACCGTGCCCCCAAGTTCAGGAGTTCCAGTTTATAGAAAGGGATGCACCATGGTTCGATTTAATGAGGGGTGTGTACACTGCTGGTCAGATTTATAGTTTCAAAATGGCAAAAAGAATTGCCTTAAGCCAAAAAAAGTATTTGAGAAACAATGGGAGCTTTTTTGAAGGACACCAAATCGTTTTATGTTTAATGCTGTTATTAAGACTGGCATTATGCCATCCCCTTAGATAAGTATTTCTTGGACCACCAGCCCTTCACGTTTATAGGCCAATTCCCTTACTGGATATTGGGGCTCATTACGAGTTTGGTGGCATCTGAATGATACTGTTTCTGCCACTTGGTGCAGTGGTATCACTGCTAGATTCCAAGTGGTGGTTTGGTGGTGTTAGTCCCCTATTATGGAGTCCGTAGAACTCCACAGTGGATTTTGTCAGTATTTGATTGATAGAAACATAATGTGGTGTAATTTACATTTTATTGGAGTCTGTGACAAATCTGTGGATGCTGTCCCTTTTCCCCTATGGGAGAGACCATTCCCATGGGGCCAGGACGGTACGTACTGGGTACAATAGTTCCTCTGAGGGTGGTGCACAGGGAGAGGATCACATGGGAGAGGAAACCCCTCATGGGACTAAGAACGACACTACCCTGAGAACGCAGCATCCTCACCAATCACCAGACCCTAGACCCCCCCTTCCTATAACCCAAAAAACAACCCCTTCCCTAATAGGCTCATGAGCTATAATCGCCCTGCCATTTCCCTAGATAAGTACTGGGGCTATGAAGAGCACAACCGACCCAAGGGAGAGGAAGGGTAGAAATACTGAGACAAGGAAGAATGGGGAAGAGTTGAAAGATATTCTATTGACAACCACTGAGACAAAGAAGATGCATGGAGGAATGTAGAGTGTTCCGCATAATCAACATTAGCATTCTGGACTACTTGAAATAAGTATTGGGATGAAAAGGAGGAGCAGAGGCATGAAGAGTTTTCCTAAGAACCACAATGAGCAGTCTAGTTGTTATTGGCTGCTCATTGGCCAATGCAGAGTAGAAAATGAAGAGGGACTCAGGAGGAAGTTGTCTAATCCTCCATGAAGGAGCTGCAGGAGCCAGCATGGTGCAGGAAGGTTCAAGGAAGCACACCAGGATGCCAAGAGGGGAGCTGGAAGGACAAGGGCCAGTCCACAGCGGAAGGACCAGAAGATGAGCTGGAAGAGAGAAGCTCCCTATGTTCCTGCAGACAGGGAAGCGCAAAAGGGGAGCACTCAGACTGGCTGGTGGGAAACTAAGACGGTGTAGTCAGCATCTTAATAGTCACAGTACCTGGCAGCCAATGAGCCATGTCTGTCCCCCAACAAGAGAAACTTAAGGGTCTGGTACCCACCAAAAGAAAGCAACATGAGTCCTCTTCCTTGTGGCGGTACTTGTGAGGAAAGGGCTCCAAGCACCCAAACACAAAGAAGAGGTGTCTGGGACCCACTACACGAGAACCACACAAGTCATCTTCCTCGTGGTGGTACATGGGCTAAGAGAGCTCCAATACCCTCACACAAAGAAGGGAGGTTTGGGACCCACTACACGAGAAACCCACAAGTCCTCTTCCTCGTGGTGGTACTTGGGAGAAGAAGGCTCCCAGTTCCCGAACATAAAGAGGGGTCTGGGGCCAATCCCATGAGAAGAAGGGAAACCACAGAGTAATTTGCTAAGGACCATACTTGGCAGGGAAGTGAACTAAGTTGGCCCAAGCGGAAAGAGAGAGAAGCAGAGATCTGGGGCCTACAGGAGAAGGAACCAGGGCAAAGGAGTCATTGCCCCTGGTTGTGGTCCAATAAATAGAGAGTTTCCAAGAGAAGGAACCAGGACAAGGGAGTCATTGCCCCTGGTTGTTGCAAAGTTTGTGCAATGGAGAAACATCTAAGAACTGTATGGAACTTTATTTTACATTTAAGAAATTTGGGTTTGGAACCTTTGTTACTTGGAACTCTTTGATTGGATCTACAACCTATTCTTCTGAATTAAGAAGACCTTTGGTTTTTTATAAGTTAGTCAAATAGTGTGAGAGATGGAAATAGGCTTTGGACTTGTGACAGTGTACTATTTACTTTAGACAAGACATCCTGACAGTTTCCTTAGTTTTTGTTGAGGAAGGGAAACCCTCTTAGCTTTAGGGAAATGGAGGCGTTTCCCCAGTCCCCCACCATTTTACTTTCAATAAAAGTATATGTCAATCAACATGAGCCCACTGTGTCTGAGTCCTACTCCTACATTCCTACAGGTCACTATTGTTTTTTTTAAAGTCTTTTCCAACGTGATATGCAGACATCTCAGCATCAGTCCAATATACAAGATTACGAATTATACATTGTTTTCCAACACCAATAAATGTGACAAGCAGGGATGTCAGTTGGTCCCAATGTATTCCTTTTGGATGTCGATTCTAGTACTTCTCTTAGGAAAGTTAATCCACCCTCCGCTTGAAGGGTTCATTTTGAAGCATGCTTCCTTATGCAGAAGACACAGCTATTTTGGACTTGCCCCCTGCAGGTCTCCAACAGGGCCTGCTAAACACAAGTTACTATTTTGAGAATTACAGTTTGAAATGAAATATAATAAAAACTAAAATGATGGTATTCAGGCAAAGGATGAAACCTTGTAGCTAGTTTTTAAATGAATGTAGAGATGAGGGGGCAGTCTCATTTTTATTTGAGCCTACTCTTCTGAAAGAGCTGTGCTTGCGTCAGTCATTTAAAGAAGCTATCTGAAAAGGCATCATTAGTGATTAAATGGCTTTTTACGTTGTAATTTCAAGTTTGCGGCATTCTGATTGGAGAAGTGACTGGAGGTATATGAGACAAATGTCTGATCCATGATTTTAAGGCTGCAAAATCTAGGGTGGTTAGAACTGTCATTTCCTGGAGGGGTTGCAAAATAAATTCCTGTGCCAAATAGCAGGTCTCCCCACAGATACACCTGCTAGTGTCTTGTGAGCTGAATTGGGGGTGTTCAATTTGAAAGTGCCAAGCCAGTTAAGAATGTTCCTTATTTTTTAATAGCACATCTGGGATTTTCTGCTAATCATAAAGTGAATTTCAGTGCAAGTGCGATTGTAGCATCCCCTGGTGAAGAAAAATACTGTGGTTATGGGTGGTTGTAAGGCACTGTCCATTTGGATAGGGATGGGATATAACTGTATTTGGCGCCTTAAGTCACCTCAAAATAGCTCCAAAAGCAAGAGCTTGTCCGATGGAAAAAGAGTCAGATGTCCAAAATATACATAGGCTGCCCACTTTAGCCTTATATACAGACTTACATACACCTATAAGATGGCAAGGACAAATCTGTGAAATAAGATACCCAGAATGCAGGAGGCTGGTGGTAATGGTACGTTAAAATGTACCCACACCTCAATAAATTAAGAAAGTGTGCAGGAGGAAGCACAAAGTGCGCTTTCAAAATAGGAGTCAAAGATTTGGTTCATTTTCTGTTAATTTGCCGTTGTTTCTCTGTTTTGCATGAGCGTGGACTACATCGGAGCTATGTTATATACAATTAATTGTAATGATCAGGCTTTTATATATAGCAGGTTTGAATATGTTAAAGTTGCTTTCTATTTTGGGCTTGTTCTGTGTGAATTGTATGAAAAATATGAAACATGTTTTTAAATGTTGCTGACTTAATGGAGAAATATCATTAAATATTAATTAGTACTTCAGGTCATTACATGATAGGCTTTAAAGATCACCTCATTGGGCCTTTGGAGGTTACCTCCTGAGAATTATATGGGAATGTTATGGCAAATGTGTTTTAAAGCTCAGAAGGCTGTTGCATTGGTGAAAAATGATTAGGAATAAAAATAATAACTTTCTTAATTATTTGGAGCCGATTTTCTCTGCCCAAAAGAGATTTCACTCAAGACTTAGTGGCAAACATTTGTCAGACCTTTGAACATTTGATGACCACTTCATAGAGGGGTGTGGTGGTGTTAACAAAGTATTTGAATCAATTAATTGGCTTGTTAGTTTAAACCTATTAACAATAACTTAATTGGATTGGAATATAGGGCAAATTAATTATGAAAAATGTGGCATGTATTTACCGTTTCTGCCCATTAACCATGTGCCAGATGGGTAGAGTATCAATCGATGACCATTTTTCTGCTAGGACACTATCTAATAATAAATGGAGGTGGCACCAAAATGAATATTGTCGATAAATATGCGTGGTGGCAACAGACACAAACCTCACTTGTACAGAAAGTGTTCATGGACATTATTTAATAAAGGAAAGTTGGGTATGCATACCACCTCCTTGTCCATTGTGCTCATACTACCTCTACCAAGGAACAGAATATATCACTTTTCTCCATGACGCAAACATGGTTCAAATATTGTACTCATTAATACATTTGTCAGTTGGGCAAAGTAACTGGAGAGGACAGGGTTTTAGCAATGTCACTACCATAACAAATAAGGGCATTTACTGGAAAATGATGTGCGTGGCCGCACCAAACACAAATCTTGCATGTATAAAAATAAGCCAGCTGGAAACACAGCAGCTCATTGGCCAACATTCTTTCACAGTCCAGGACTCTGTCCTGACTACAGTGCTACTGAGGTCTCATCCATTCAGCACCTCCTTCTAGGCCTCCACATCATGGCCAAGAGCAACTGGCGAGCAACAATTTAGGGTGCCACGAGCAACATGTTGCTCCCGAGCTACACGTTGGGGATCCCTGCATATTACATTAATTTTAATAAACAGTCCCTACAAGGGGTTGAGTTTATGATGTTGGAAACAAGATGTTAGGGGTGATTGGGAGACAAATTGTGATGTGCTTAATGTATTAAAGAATGTAATCATGTAAACAAATCATTAAATTCTAGTGTTGTTGTTAATAGAGGAACCTAATCATACATACATATAGTCAGTCGATGGTTGCTGCATGCACCATAGAAGTGCAATATTTTTATATAGTAATTTCTGATAGTAAAATTATAAATTCTACCTTATGAGAGCTTTGAGTATTGTTAAACATGGAATATATAGGGAACACATGAAAACTTACCACACAATTGTGTTAGCATAGAAGATAGATTTATAGACACACAAGGCGGACAACTTAGAGGCACATACAGGGAAAGTAAAGTAAGGAAGAAAGAAAGAACAGCACCAAAAAATGACAATAACGTTAGAGTTAATTCTCATGTACACAAATTAATTGTGTGTTTCAGGTGTGCTCATTGCCCCATGTATGTGCGCTATGAGCTCAGATTAAACTCTAAGGACAGTACTTTAAGAACATATAAAAAGGTTAATGTGCAGATATATAGCACCTTTAAAATGTTGGAAATTCTCACTGTCAGTATAAACAAAAAGCTTGCCAAATCATGTATGTAAACAAAAAGAAGTGGTTCAGATATGTGATGTCATCAGTGAGGTCCTCAACGACATTTGTGATGTCATCATTCATGTCCTGGGTGTTAGTGCATGGTCGGTGGCAGGAGTTATATTTGCTTAGCCCACCATAATTGCCAAATTTCTGGTACACAGAGCACACACTTGAAGAATATTAGCAAAACTGATATTTATCTTAAATATAGCATCAGCTATTAACATCCCTCCTCAAGAAGAGCCAACACCACCACCACCACCAGCTGGAGGACCTACACAACAAATAAATCACAGTACTTCAAAAGACAATGAAAAGGACCAAGAAGATGAAGTAGAGGAAGTGACTAGCTCTAGCACAAAGAGAGAATCAAGGGTGTGGCGGTTTTAACCACTGTTGGGAATGTACCAAAGGCTAAATCTACCAAAGTGAAATGCACTGAGAGCAATGTTGTACTCAGTCACAGACCACCTGGACAGTACTCCTACGGGACCATCTCCATGCACCGCCGCACCAAATCCAACCTCTGCAATGCTCTCAGAAAGGTTGTTCCTTTCTTAGGAAGTAGTAGGCTGTCTTCCTCCACCTCATCTTCCTCAACCAATACTGTAACCAACACTCTCTATATACTACAACACATCATTCTGCAGGGCGGAGCAATTTTGGAAGTGCTTTTGAAGCTGTAATCAAGGAGCATGAGAAACACTGCTCCCTGAAACAGATGTAACACATGCACAATATTTTCCACTGTCCACCTGACTTTCCATATTTGTGGTTGGCGCTGCATCTCTCATTTCCCTCCCCACCTTACTTTCTGACATCTCCTTCAAAAATAAACTTTAAAAAAAAACACCAAAAAAGGATCCTTTAGGAACCACCTTTCATAGTAAAAAATAGAACAAAAAGACTATCTTATAGACTCGATCTACTTTACATTTCTCAGTAAAATAGTCAGACTCAATAAGATTCTCCAACATTTCCATTAGTAATTTGTGTTATGCTAATGGGAATAATAAGCCAATAAGCCGTGAGACTGCATGCCATTACCACATAAGGAAATGCCCCTGAGGCACATAGTTACAGGCACAAGCATAGTGATGGCCTTAACGAAGGCCCTAGAGTGCATTACCTTATGTGGTAATGGCCCGCAGTTGTGAGGCTTGTTGCCATTAGTACCCCGGGCCTTTAGCTGCGAAAGACATTGCGTTTCGCAGCCGAAAAAAAAAAAAGAAAAATGGCTGCCCTGGGTAGGGACATGTAGTACATTTTCTCTTTCCATGGCAGCCATAGTAAACAAAGAAAATGGCAGCGCTGGAACGGGAGAAGGGACTACATGTAGCCCCTGCTCAATTTCTATGTTGGCCATTATACGTAATGGGGAAAAAGTTAAATAAAATAAAAAATTGCCAAGTGCATTCGTGGGGGAGAGTAAAGAATGAAGGGGACCGGGGCGAGTACGCTGCTGCAATGTAATTGGGTATACCATACAGTAAGGATCAGAAAAGGACCAATCAGTGAATAGAAAACAAAAACTTTATGGTGCTCTGTGTACTAATGGACAAATGTATACTAGAGAAAAATATAGAAGGACAAAAACAATTTTCTGTCCCAAATACTTTTCTCCAGCATACAATAAGGACCATAATCGATGGACCTGTATAACTATCTGAGGACTACGCAGTCCCCTTTCCAGGCCATGGATCATTGAAAGACCCAGATGGCACATGCACACCATTGCACATTCTTCCCTTTTTAATGTTATATTTGCAACACTCCCTCAATGCCTGCTTTCAAACAGTCACACATCCATCCACCAATCACTTCCAAAAACGGTAAATATAACCCTATGGCCATATTACACTTCAGCACACCAACTGCCACTTAACAATCTTCTACAAATCTTTTACATCTGCATTTCCCTTACTTACACAAACACATTTTAAACAGTACTCCTATGAATGCACATATGCTTTGTGCAGTGAGAGAAGTGCATAAATAGAAGGGGCATTATGGCTTGGCAAGTGCTCACGAGAACCCAGGAGGGAAATGCCAAGGTATGACAAGGTGGGATGCTGCTGACAAACTACTGGAGCAGAGGAGTCCCAAGAGTGAGATGCATCCTAACCGCAACATCCCTTAACAACTTTCTTTGTCAATTTAATAGCTTTATATAAGTGAACATGTTTCATGATGTTCCATCACTGTATATAAGTTATTAATAATTCCTCTTTTCATATATATGAAAGAACTATAAACCGCCTTTAAGAAACATATTTTTAGCAACAAATACTTATTTCTGTCGTTAACAGCAGCGCATGCTGGGATGCAAATCATCATTCAATTGCCTACGGCATAAGGTTCCAGCATCACCCCAGCCCAACCAAACCACCCCTAATATTCACTGCACCTACCCTGCATCCTAGCTCAGTACATATTTCTCCTTTCTGACGGCCAAGCCCATTGCTCATAGAGATCAATGTTTTATAACTGTGTTGTGTACTTACATTTTCACACTTTCAAAAAAATTAAACACATGACATATTCCAAAAACCATGCTTTGAAGTTCTTTCGGACCCTCCTCGTGCATATTTTCTGCAAACCCATCCAGCACATCAACCTGTATCCGTGAGCAGAATTGTTGTTCACATTCAAACCTATGCCAATTTCGAAATACTTTACCATACACCTGGTCGCTGTTGGCAATGCCCACTTTAACCCCATTGCTGGCCCCTCATGGTCATGATCAGTAGCCAAATTGTCCTGGTCATGGTCTTTGGCCATGACCAGGACAATCTGGCCACTGTCCATGGCCACAGGCTATATCTCAGTCACCACATGTATATCACTATTTTTGTACTTACATTATGAACTTTTCAAAAAATAAAAAATGCACCCATTTGCAAAACCATGCATTCAGGTCCATCCAAAGGCTCCTTACACAAGGTAGCTGCAAAAGTGCCATGTTTTATTTTTTTGTTAAAGTGTCAAAATATACGTACATAAAATAGTTAGATAACTTAGCAGCCACTTCACAAAATCCATTCAGATGTTGCTCAAACATTCATGGTTGGACTATAATCTTTCTGAAAACTCGCTGTCCACATTCATGAAATGGCAACAAAGTTATAAGCCATCTACAAATGTTGAGACACCCCCATTTAATTGTGCCCCTCTTGACAAAATCCCACCAAACTTTGCAAAAACATTCATATCTCGGACTAAAATCGTTGTGCAAACCTTTGTGCAGATTCGTCAAATGGCATCACATGTGTAAGCCTTTGAAATACTTTGGAACCCCCTCTAATTTTGTTCCCTCTTGGCAAAACAGCATGACCATTCAGAGTTAGGGTTTGAATGCAATTCCAGAATTTCATGCAGTTTCATTGTGTGGCATCAAAGTTATTAGCAATCCAAACATTGCTCTTCACCAACCCTGTAATGCACAAATAAGCATATATGTCCCCAAACATCTCAGATGTTTGCGAACATCACAGGACTGCCCCGGACATGCAGACCGTTCTCAAACATCAGAGTTCGAAAGCCACCAATTTTTTGGGCTTTTTAAGGCCTTATCCCATCCCATCCTCATCACACCTCACCTCCACAGAGATTGTTTCATTAGTTTGACAAGTGCAATCTTGTGGTTTTTGATATGTTTTTACCTCAATGTCTGAGGAATCATCCAACATGGCAGACATTTCCAAAAACTCACCTTGCGCTTTTCACTATCCAATTAGCAGATGTGTCCGATGTCCGCAAACCTCACCCCTCCTTCTGGGCCAATCGGAGGCCCATCCACAGACCGAACAGTGAAGTGAGTACACTGACCAAACCCAATTTTTGTTTACCTATATTTTGGTAATTTTAAACAAAACTACTGGACAGATTTACACCAAATATACAAAAGCATGTATTCGGGACCAAGCTGCCGCTCCTGGCGCATATTATGTGAAAACCTGTCCAACGGTTTGGGCTGTAGGTGAGAGCGAATTTCGTTTTCCATTGCGTCTATGGAAAAATAACACATATTTTGGGACCCACCCATTAACTTCCCCACCCTACACAAAACCTCACCAAAATTTGCAGAACCAATCTGAAGGGGCCCTATAATTTCTTTGCAAAGTTTTGTGAGGATTCATCCCGGGCAGGCGGAGTTATAAGCTGCCCAAAAAGTGCTCTTCCTATGGGTTGAACAACTGCAGGCCCTGTAATATTACAAGGTTTATGAAGAGGTCAAGGATGTATCACTTCCTGGTCCACCAGGGAAGTTGGATCCAACTTCAAGGTGCTCTGTTGTCCAAACATCAAGGGATCTGATGGAGTGGAATGCAGATTTTGCTGGGTGGAGGGCACTTGCAAAGTCACCCGGGAACAAGTCGCAGGAGAGAAGAGCAGACTGTCTCCGGTGCAGTCCCTTGGATGTGTAGTATTATTCGCTGTTTTATAACTGAAGGTTGCTTAAAAATATAATTATTATCAACAGATATTGTATAGGACATCTCTATCACTCTAATTGTGCACCTTTGTCTAAATAATTATTACCCTTTGTTCAAGCTGGTGCCAAAAAGCCAAAAGAAATACCTATAACTTGAAGTTACTGTAAAAAAAAAAACAATGAACAATAATTAACATAATGACAGCGACAGTCTAACATTATTTGCATAGTGTTTGCGGGTTGCTGTACGCTGCACGCAGGTTACAGGGAACTGAAACAATATTTTGCCAGTTTATAATAGCACGTGTTTGTTATGCAATCAAAATGTGTTTATTATACGATGAACCTTGTTCACATGGTGCACAATATTTGAAATCTTAGATTAACGGCAATATTAGTATTGCAAATTACAAATTATTATACTAGTTCACATTCGTTACATTTTGAAATACGCAACGTGTTTACTAGCATTCCATTGCAGGGTTAATGGATCTATTGCTATTTTTTAGTTTAGAATTACTGCACTCAAAAGATATCCAATTTGTTTTAGACAAGGACAGATCTGGAGTAGCGATTAAATATAGAAGCATTATCAGGGATGTTAGAGTCATTTGCTTCCTGAACTAAGACATATCTAATGAACTACTGAGAGAAATTGTAATGAAAGTATTACTAACAGTTAAATCACTGCTGCTTTCAAGAGGGAACGATAGTTAAATAATCTTTCAACATGGAGGGGTTGTGCAAGGTCAGGAAACACACCAGGATATGAAAAATATAATATTTAATGGAAGTTAAAAGATCAAAAGGTTGCCAAGATATTTTTTAGTCTGTAGCAGACCAAGGAATGCAATTTATAGAAAGATGAATCATGTCGTTTTGATTTAGCAAATAATTATTATGATTTATAATTGCTGCAATAATATGCCCAATCCGAAAAATCAATGTGCAAGGTGCATTTCCAGTTTTTAACAGCTTCTTCATCATGTGCTTGGGATATCTTTATTAACCTGAAATATCTATTAGTATTAATGTGGAACTCATGTTAAATATATCTTTAGATCAAGGTGACTTTTCCTGCAAGTCATATGCATGGCATGCATTGCAGTGCACGCTAGATCGGAGAACCAATTGGTAGTCTGTGATTTAATCTGCATTTGTGCTGCCATTGACATGTTCCCAATAGGTCATCCAATTCATATCTGCCTTTAATTTCTTAACCTTATAAAATTGCTTGAAAAATCATTCAAAATGTTTGTGTTCCAGTACAACACCGCCTGCCACTTGATGTGTTCTCCCCATTACATTTTGTTTTAAATATTTTATGTTATAATTATGGTCCAAAAGTACGCTTGCATTTTATGAATTCATTAACCTCAAGAATGACATTGAATCGTCTATTTTACCATGAAATTAGAATGGTGCCACTGAAATTCATAACTAATAAATGTCCCCTCTGGAGCTACCCTTCCCCATTCTTCCCCATCCACTCCAGCTCCTCTGTTACCCTGGCACTGTTACTTGTAGCCCCTTGTTGCTGTACTTATGTACAGCAATATGATAATCCATGGCTAATATCGGTCTTTATGAATCCAGTAGATATATACATGCATATATACATGCATGTATGGGTGGCAGAAAAGCTCATGAAGCCGAGTGAGGGATTTTCGCATTGAGTCCACTGTAATGGATAACCATCTGGCGAGGGTGTGAACGTTCTGGCTTTTTTTTTATATCTATTAAAAATAAATATAATATATAAAGCGATATGCCAAAAGCATAGTGCATAGATGTGCTCTTGCTGCACCACTCTCCTGAAAACTGTTCTTCAGTTGTGCCAGGCAGGATCGAGGGCCACCTGTGCATTCCTGACAGCTGATGTGGCCAGAAGTCACTGCAAGCAGAGGATTCAATTTAACTCCTGCACCTTTGAACCAAACTATGATACTTTGTGACTATTTCCATCTGGTGGAAGGATGAACTATATGAATGTCTATGGGTGGTTATGGTAACCTATCTGATAAGTTGAACTCACACTTATTAAATCCACGCCAATTTGTGATCATGCAAGTGTCAATCCTATGACCCCCAGACCATCTATGTGAGGGCAATGTGTGTTTAGGGCAGCCTGGCTTTTCACACTGCTCCTAGTGAGAAAATAGCCAGGAACCTGTCCTCCGTTGATCTCTCATGATCTCTCATGCGGAAGGATAGCAGCACCCCTCAGGTAAAGACGTTCTCAACAGGTGATCTGGGAACCCTGCTTTCGAAAGAGCACTCACAGAAAAACAACTCCAAAGGGCCTTGAAGTACTGGAATGGGAAGGGGGCAGATGTAGGGTAGCCAAAGATAATGAAGTGGATCCCAGGAAGGGTTCCACCATTTTGCTTTACTGTGGGGTTCTCCTTACTTCATGTCCTGCCATTTCCTGCTGAACAATGTGCTCTAGATATGATGCAAGAAGGCAAGGGTCACTTGTTTCAGCAACAGTGGTTAGACTACCTAGAGCAAGTTTGCTTCTGTCCAATCCCCTCTGACTTTTTATATTTATAAGCAAGCAGTCTCCCACTTCTTTCTTGGTTCATCTATGGACCTTCAGTAAAAGAAGAAGAAGCAGGAAACACTTTGGGACATCTTTTGGGAGTGCAGTTCATTCCAAACTGTTCTGCCATACAATGGAAGACAGAAAGCATACAAGGCAGGAGGAGAGCTCCATCCCCTAACCATTCCTAGGGAACAATGGGGTTAACTGTTTTTGGAACACAGCTTCAATGCTGGCTGCACTGGAACCATGTCCTTCTTCGATGGAAATGACAGATCACTTGTAGGTGCCAGCAGAACTCCCTGCAGACCCTGGATTGGAATTTACAAGCAACTCAGGAGTCACATAATAGATCTGGGCCTGGTTTTCAAATTATACTGCTTGTGAGCTACATTGACCCAGTCATCACCTGTCTGTTCAAAGTTTTTTAATTCTGCATGTTGTTTTGACATCACTGCATGTTGAAAACAGTTGGCACGCTCCCCAATCTAACTTCGAATCACCTCCAATGGTCGCTCCTAATAGTCCGGCTCAATATTGTTGAGCCTTCAAAGACAAGCATGAGCTACTGTGAATATGCCCTGTTGCTCATGTCAATTTCTGGAACGACAGGGACGTTTAAACCCTGTTCTGCACCTTTTCTTGAAAAAAGGCATAGGGCCTCATTACGAGGTTGGTGGTAGCCGTGCCTGTAATACTGCCACCAGTATTTTATTTTCTCCGGCACCCAGAACTTGCCAATTACTGAGTCATTATGTCCTTGCCAGACCCGTTATGTGCCCATTTGTGGGCACAGGGAAAATGTCTTCCCCATTCCCATTGAGCCCCATAGGGGAAGCCGGATGCACCGTTATGAACGCTGCCAGTGCATCTGACATGCAAGGTTAAAACAACTAAATATTTTTTTACAAAGTAGACCTACCCTGCTGTCCATAATTTGTGGCACCCTACATCCACCCTTGTTTCACTGTTTCACAAGTTCATGGGATGTATGGACCTACTGCCATATTTTTCGAACAATTCTCATTTAACAGTGCAGAATAGAACTTTTTATGGTTTCAGCACAATAAGTTATGTGTTCTCTCCAAAGGTTTAAGCACGAATCACTGTATGCACAGAGAACAAGCACCTCTAACCTTCAATGTTCCATATGGAAAAATAGAGCTACCTCCCTTTGTTTATGATATGTCCACCATTGTGATACAGTCAAGTTGAAAGACATTGGCAACTTTCCAGTCCTCCCAATGACCATCATACTTTTGCAATGTTAAAGCACTGAACCTTGGCCTCTAGTTCATCAACATAGGCACAGTGCCTTTGCAGATTAGGACAAATACATGTGTCCCAAGTGTGAAAATGCCAACAGCAAGCACTGAAGTCTTAAATAACTACCAACACATGGTTGGTCTCTCCTGGCACTGAAAGGTCTTGTCGCTTCAGTCACTACCCTGGTCTCAGCAAATCTTGAATAACAGTCCCTTTGATGTTAATGGTATAGTTAATGTTAATGTTAATGGGTCTTGTACCACACACAGTCACCACTTGCGTGGTCACTTGGCACTCTGGCAGATCTGCGATGGAAGGAGAGTTGCCGGTCTGTTAGTGGAGTTAATAGGCAGAAGAGCAAGAGAGTTTTGATGTTCTGTTGGCAGTTTCAGTTTGGAGAAACCGGTCATCGAGCGTTGGTTCTTTTTCGGTTGGTGTCCGTCATGTAATGTTGATTGTGTATGGTTTCTTTTCATGCCGGGTGTTTTGAAGTGCACATGGTTCGTGGGGCGCTAGAGGTATGGTTGTGTTTAGTTCAGAGTTTGAACGTACATATACAGAAAGGTGAGTTCTTAGTATGGTTTGTTAGTGGCAACGCATTCCCTGCATCCAACATTCCCTCTAAATGAGATACGTCTCCCGCCGCCAATTGTTCATCAAATCGAAACTCACTTCACACCTTCAACACACCATCCAAGTGTGATAACCTTCTGGTCTCCAACAGCCCATCCCTGTGTGATGCATCTCCCATCCCCTGCAATGCATCCTGGTGTGAC
Source organism: Ambystoma mexicanum (assembly GCF_040938575.1). Classification (NCBI taxonomy): domain Eukaryota; kingdom Metazoa; phylum Chordata; class Amphibia; order Caudata; family Ambystomatidae; genus Ambystoma; species Ambystoma mexicanum. The sequence goes on from NC_090927.1 coordinate 645,125,086, forward strand.
ACACTCCTCACCCTTAAACAATCCATCTAGGTGTTATACTTTTCCTGACCCCAACAGTCTATTGAAGTGCAATGCATTTCCCACCCGACAAAGTCAGTCTCAATCAACCCATCATGATACAGAAGTTATGAAGTGCCTGTCTCAGAGTGCAGCAAGGAGTATAGGGCTTAGCTATGCTATTAGACTAGATGCAGAGTGTGGCTAACATACACATAGAGGTTGTCGAAGTGGCTAATTTACACAGTTGGGTCACATTCAGGATAAGGCCAGCCCACGCACGCAAGCCAAATACTGTTAAGTGCATGATATCAGGTGATTAGAGTCGGGAGTTTTTCTGGAGTGATTAGTGGTTATACTCCCTGCTTTTTCAGGTCATTTTCTCTTGTTGGATTTTGCATGCTTTCACACGTTGGAGTGTGTTGATGGAGGTAGATTCCTCTGCGCGGTCTCGCGTCATGTCGAGTGTGTTTAGTTAGTCCCTGGTTTCAAGGGGTTCCTTTCCTTTTATTCCTTTGGTGCTGAAGAGCCAGGTTCTTAGATGTTTTCTAAATTTTAGATGGTCCTCTGTAGTTTGTATTTCTTTCGGAAGGGAGTACCATAGGTTTTCGGTTATGCAAGAGAAGACTGATCCTCCAAGTTTTTTTCTTGCATAGAGTTTTGGTTCTATGAGGATGTCTAGATAGAGGTAATCTTGCTGGTTTGTAGATGGTGAGTTTCTTTTGTACAAATTCCACTCCCTGGACATGGATCGCTCTATGTGTTATGCACATTGTTTTTAAGGTAATTATTTATTTTGACTGTGAGCTAATGTAGAGCAGTCTGGCAGATGCATTCTGTATTCGTTGTGGTCTCCTAAGCAAGTATTCTGGCATTCCATAGTATATGCTGTTGGTGTAGTCTATCGTGGACATGATGAGGGAGATGATGGCAAATGTTCTCTGCCTGAAGGAAAGGAAGGGTAGTATCTTTTTGATAGTGTGCAGATGGAAGAAGCATGTCTTAAATAATGTGTTGACTTGTGGTTCTAATGTTAGCTAGTTCTCTATTGGGATTCCAAGGTTTTTTACTATTTTGGGTGGTTCCGGTGGGCTTCCCAGGTCTATTAGGCATTGTATGTTCTTGTTGTTATATTGGTTGTTTTGTGAAATCATGATTTCCATTTTTTTTGGGTTAATTCTAAAGTTATTAGTGGTTATCCAATGGAAGAGTTATATGAGACAGTGTGTTAGCATGGGGTTCTCCTCTTCATTTCTGATGATTTGGGTATTCTCTGCATAGTTGTAGCATGTGCAGCTGTGTCTTTTGATGAGGTTGATTGGGGTGTCATGTAGATGTTGAACAGAATTGGGGATATTAAGGATCCTTGTTGGACTCCACAAGTGGTATCCTGTGGTGCGCATTTGAATGGTTTTAGCCATATTGTTTCTGTTCTCCCGGACAGGAAAGATTTAAAAGAGAACTGTGCTGCTGATCCCTATGTCTTCACGTCTCTTGACTAGGGAGTTATGGTTGACTGTGTCAAATGATGAATATATGTTGAGTAGTATCAGTGCTGAGTTCATTTTAGAGTCTGCATTGCTCTTCAGGTCATCCCATATAGAGAGTATTGCCATCTCCATTCCACTCATGAGGCTCAAGCCTACTTGTTCATGATCCAATAGCTGGTGGTTTTTGACATGTTCCAGTATTTTTTCAAAAACATAGGTATCTATTAGTTTTTCTGGGTAAGGAATGTTTGAAATAGGTCTGTAGTTTGACAAAATCAACCATTGCATCTTTGAGGAGCCATTTGATGTAGGCTGATTTGAAGGCTTTGGGAACTTTTCCTATTGAAAGTGACAGATTGAAGAGGTGTAGGTAGTATTCTGATGGTGTTCCCTGTGCGAGGATTGATTTGTATAAGTCTGGTGGAGAGGGGTCACCTGGGGAGCCTACCTTGTTCCTTTTGTTCACTACACTGATGAATTGTTCTCTTGATACTTGGAGAAAGAGGTTCAGCCTGGTCTCTGGGTCAGTGGTTGGTTGGTTGAAGTAAATGGTTGGCTGTGTCTACTTTGTAGGATCAGTTGCACGTTGGTGATTTTACTCTTAAAGTGATCTGCAAGATCATTGCATAGTTTTTTTAGGGGACCTGTGCATTACTGCACCCGTGAGGATATCTCATCTCATTTATGATGTTGAACAATTATTTCTGAGTGCTGTTGGATTTTGTGATGTTTGTTGTAGTATTTCTTTTTTGCTTTGAGAGCTTCTGCTTTACATATTCAGATCTGTCTATTAAATATTATATTGACGTGGTTGTAGTTTTTCCTCTATTCTTGTTCTATTTTCTTTATTGTTTTTTTCATTGTTTTTAGGTGGGGCGTGAACCATCCAGCCACCGATTTATTTCGCAATGGGATTACAGTTTTTTTTTCTTTTTTCGGTGAGCTGTTATCTATTGTTTTTGTGATCCAGTTCAGGATTATGTCTGTTCTTTTGTCTATGTCAGTTGCATTCATATGGCAATCAACGGCTTTGAGGAGTCTAGTTTTTCCTCTAGGTTACTACTTTTGATGGTTCTCCAGTTTATGTTCAAGATTGGGGGATTGATTTAGGCTTGCTGGATGCTTTTGATGCTATTTGGACCACCAGGGGTATAATGAGGTGGTTGATCAAAAGTATTTGCATTGGGGTCACTGTTGCGAACAGGTTTTTAATTGTGAAGATTTCAAGTAGAGTGTTGCCTGGTGTGTGCGTGGCTCCTTTCACCATGTGTCATAGTTGCATTGTCTCAAGCTGTTTAGTTAGTGTTTTCTGTGAGATTGCATTCTCTTCTTCGAACCACATTGTGAAATTGCTGAAAATGATCAGGTGATCATGTGTTATGGCTATGTTAGTAACTGCTTCTACATAGTGTCTACGAAGGTTGAGTCATAGGTCAGGGTTCTATGGATCCCTTCTATAGAGTATAAATGTGAGGTTTGTTTGTGGGTCTGTGGTCAGGTGCTGGATGAGGGACTTGCAGTTCGGGATGTTCAGCTGATTGGCTATTCTTATTTTTAGATGCTCTTAGTAAGCCACAGCAAGTCCTCCTCCTCTTTTTTCTTTTCAGTGTGCCTGTATGTACTTAATGTTTTCAGGCAGACAGCTGTAGAAGAGCAGTTGGATGCATTTTCCCTAACTCCCACCCCCTCACCACCATCATACTGGAACAGCAGTAGAAGGGCCTCCATGTGTTTATGCACCCTTGAGTGTACAAGAGATGAATGCACTCAAGACAGCCATACCCGATGTACCCTTGCACTGAAAAGTATGGAACAATGCTGTATGGAAGGATGGCAGCATGCACCGTTGGACATCATGGCACGCTGAGTGAAATCCGATGAGGTCAAAGTGATGTCATGAAGAAGATATATGAAGCCATACTGAAACGATATGAAAATACTTAAGAGTGAAGATGTAACTGAAGCAAAAAGAGAAACATGTATGAAATGATAAATTAATTAATACAGAAGAAGATAAAGTAACTTGCTAACCAATAAATGTAAATATGCAGCAGTACAAGATAGAAAAGATACATACAATCTTGCTATAGAGGAATATATAAAGTGGCAAAGACGGCCATAGTTGGAACATTGTGTGAATATTCAATTAAGCTACATCATAAACAGATCAGGGTTACAGAGCCAGGAGACACTAGAAGAACAGTTTTGTGTGCAAAACAAAGAGGACTCTATGTTGGCTTGGGATCAGTTATGCTATTTTTAAGGAACAGCTGCAAAGCACAAAGAGAGGCAGATGGATAAGCCATGGATGAGACATATTTCTCTTAAATTAAAGAAGGAGAAATCTTCTGCAAATGCCAACTATTGGACAATTAAACATTTATAAAGTCTATACAAGGGAGAGTGAGCAATTAGCTAGAGGCCAAGAGGAGCAATTATCCTCAGTATTATTAAATCAAAAAGCAGTAAATAAGAGGCTGAAATGGACACATTTGTTGTCTCTCCACATGTGACTTGTAGGATTGTTTAGCGTGTTTTGGGAGCACAGAGCGCAGCACCACTGCATAGGATCAATGTATAGCATGTTTTTTGAAGTGCAGCGCCACTGCATGGGTTTGATGCATTGATATAATGTGGTACAGCAAGACATGTGTTATTGAGCATTTTTTTATGCAGCGCCACTGCATGGGTTTAATGCAATTGCTTCAAGCTATGTGTTGCCAGTGCAACATATGGAGATGTAAATGAAGACAGGCTACACAGGTTAAAAACAAACCATTTTCTCAATTAAAGCACATTTTATTTTTCATATTCAAAATGCACACAATTATTTTTCTTTTTACCTGAAATTCCTCTGTTGCAGGAGACACATTTGAGGATTAATGAACTAACCTCATTAACAAAAAACTAACACGCTAACTCATTAATAATATAATGTGTTCCACACTGCAAAATGAGGCAGGCTGAAACTCATTTCAGACTACATTCAGATTTTTGTTCTTTGCTTCTATCTGCGCTCTGTCCACAGTATTTGCAGGAAGCAAAGACTCGAATAAGCAGGAAATCAGTTTGCAACTGTATAAGCCAAGCCAATGTGTGCAGAGAGTGGATAGGGCATGATAGAATTTTATTGGTTAGGATCCTTTGGTAGGAGGTAACCAGAGTTTTCTTGTATAATCTCGAGGAAGAAGCTAGGGCGAGACATCTTGACACAGCTCGGAGAAGGACTGAGTTGATAACTGGGGATGCCTGATTCCTAAAGCAGATTCAGCTTGGTTGCAGAGACTGGAATTTTCAGTCAACAAGTCCCAGTTTGAGTGACAGCAAATGCTTGTCCTTGCTGGGAACCCCTCCAGAAGGCGACCAGCCAAAGAAGTTACATGCTGAACAAGCCTGGTAATTATCTCGCTGAAGTGTGGGGGCTGAGTGTGTGTGCAAAAATATTCAGTCAGTGTAGGAAAGGAGATTCCTGTGCTTTACCCACGTTTAATGTTGCAAATTGAATTCTTGTTCCCCGCCACTCTTTTCTCAGTGTATCACAAATAATGCTGTCACTGTGCTATTTCATTTATTTCTGTAAAAAGAGTGAGATCGAGTTTAAATGCAACTTTTTTAATACACAAAAATATCTGAAAGCAGACGGGTGGTGTGTTTTATTTTCTCTTTCCTTTGTGCATTTACCAATACAGTGCTGATGATGTGGGGAGATGTTTAGACAGTGCAATTGTCATTTTTAAGGTAGCTAAAAATAAGACTTGGCTGCAGCTGTGTGTACAATGTCATTCAGTATGAGCAATTATAACTAACTGTGTGTTTTATAGTCTGCCGGAGGTCTATGAGTCGGCAGAAAGAGAGGCCCTGGATATAGCTCACCAAACGTAAATAAGTTGGTGATAGATACCGCATGATAGCTCGCTGCCGTAGGTAAGACAGCGAGAAATTGCCCATGGTGGCACACTAAAAATGAAAATGTGGTGTTCCTGAAATGCAAGCCTGAGGTCTCTCTAGTGATCACACGAAAAATCTAAACAACAAAAAGGGGTTCTGGATATTGGGGCCATATATAAAACAAAGGAATTATGCTCACCAAAAATACCACCAACCATGCATACCAACCACGCATACCAACCACGCATGTCTGTGTACTGAAATAATGCATATCCACTGTATTATTATTATACATAACCCAATCTGAATACAAGGAGTGATTGTTGCTAAATTATTTTTCGGTGGTAAGAAAATACCACCAGGCCCCAAATTTACACAAAATACCCAACAGACTCAGAAGTCAAAAAGAAGGGCTATTGATTAGGCATTGGATGGAGATAGTGATGTGATTATACTCCCCTGAATGTCATAGAACATAGAGCAAGTTACAAGGTCAACTACAGATGGAAAACCTTGGCTCATGGCTTGATTTATGAGAGATGATCGACTAATTGGGAAAGTAGGGAGTAATCCGACGTGATTCAAGCACACAGGTTTCAGTTTCCTTACATGCTGCTAGCCTGGCCGAAATTCCAAGGCTAGGTGAGCCTATGACTATCCTCTCAGAAAAAAGATATCAAATGGAGAAAGAGAAGCTACAATACTGTCAGCAAGAGTTCTTGTATATAGGGCAATTGATTTCTCTTGAGTGGAGGAACGTGACGCCTGACAGAGCAGAAGTAATTATGAAGACCTCAGAACCCAAAACAGTGAGGGAAATGCAACCATTTTTAGGCCTATGCAACTATTGTAGGACCTGGGTTTTTGATTACAGTACATATATTCAACCACTTTTAAAACGGATTTAAGAAGAACAGGTGGGCAAGAGTAAAATAATATAGACAGATGAAATGACTAACGGATTTGAAGAATTAATAACAGCGATCAGTACAGCCCCTGTATTGGGAATTCCAGATTGTCTTGAAGAATTGTATTTTTTCTCCCATCCAGATGGAGAAGTCATGACAGCAGGCCTTATACAGAAAAATACATTAGGACATGGACACAAACCATGAGCCTGATATAGTGGGAATTTAGATCCAGTTATGACGGGGCATTACCCCTGTGAGAAGTCTTTAGCTGCTGCTGGATTCACAGTTGAAAAAGCTTCTAATATAACGTTGGGGTTGCAGTCAAGCATGCTATTATTAAGGAATGGCTGCAAAGCATGAAGAGAGGCAGATGGATAAGCCATTGATGAGACATATTTCTCTTAGATTAAAGAACAAGAAAACATCTGCAAGAGCAAAGTATTTGGGAAATAGCAGTACATAAGAGGCTGAAATTGACACATTTGTGGTCTCTTCACATCTAACACAGAAGTCGAAAAACAAGGGCTATTCATTAATTCTCGGATACAGATAGTGATGTAATTATACTCTATGAATATCCTAGAACATAGAGCATTCTACAAGGTCAACTAAAGGTGGGACACTTTGGCTCATGGCCAGACTGAAGAGAGATGATGGACTAATTGGGAAAGTAGGGACTAATCTGATGTGATTCAAGCACCTGGGTTTCGGTTTCCTTACATGCTGCAAGCCGAGCCTAAAGTCCAAAGTTTCATTGAGAATGGGGCTCTGGACAACCTGCTATAAAATGTTGCATAGACCAATCGGCTAATTAACAAGGGGGGTCCTGGGAGTCCCTCTGCCAGACATTAGTCCTGGTTACGAGAGACTTACCCAGAGTCTTTAGCTCACTATCTTTCACAGAGAAGAAATATCCTAAACATATCAGTCTTTGTCCTGCCCTGGGGCAGTCCAGAACCGAAATGCTAGGCAATTCTCCTCTGAACAAGAGTACCAACAGAAACCCCAGACACGTGTTTCGGTCTGTTGGACCTCATCAGTAGGGTGGATCTGTGCCTCTCTAAGAATAGTGAGCAAGGGGTCCACGTCTGGAATCCCCTAGTAACTTAGGGTGAGACCCAAAGTTACTTAAATATGCAAATTAACAAGGGGGGGTCCTGGGAGTCCCTCTGCCAGACATTAGTCCTGGTTACGAGAGACTTACCCAGAGTCTTTAGCTCACTATCTTTCACAGAGAAGAAATATCCTAAACATATCAGTCTTTGTCCTGCCCTGGGGCAGTCCAGCACCGAAATGCTAGGCAATTCTCCTCTGAACAAGAGTACCAACAGAAACCCCAGACACGTGTTTCGGTCTGGTTGGACCTCATCAGTAGGGTGGATCTGTGCCTCTCTAAGAATAGTGAGCAAGGGGTCCACGTCTGGATTCCCCTAGTAACTTAGGGTGAGACCCAAAGTTACTTAAATATGCAAATTAACAAGGGGGGTCCTGGGAGTCCCTCTGCCAGACATTAGTCCTGGTTACGAGAGACTTACCCAGAGTCTTTAGCTCACTATCTTTCACAGAGAAGAAATATCCTAAACATATCAGTCTTTGTCCTGCCCTGGGGCAGTCCAGCACCAAAATGCTAGGCAATTCTCCTCTGAACAAGAGTACCAACAGAAACCCCAGACATGTGTTTCGGTCTGGTTGGACCTCATCAGTAGGGTGGATCTGTGCCTCTCTAAGAATAGTGAGCAAGGGGTCCACGTCTGGATTCCCCTAGTAACTTAGGGTGAGACCCAAAGTTACTTAAATATGCAAATTAACAAGGGGGGTCCTGGGAGTCCCTCTGCCAGACATTAGTCCTGGTTACGAGAGACTTACCCAGAGTCTTTAGCTCACTATCTTTCACAGAGAAGAAATATCCTAAACATATCAGTCTTTGTCCTGCCCTGGGGCAGTCCAGCACCGAAATGCTAGGCAATTCTCCTCTGAACAAGAGTACCAACAGAAACCCCAGACACGTGTTTCGGTCTGGTTGGACCTCATCAGTAGGGTGGATCTGTGCCTCTCTAAGAATAGTGAGCAAGGGGTCCACGTCTGGATTCCCCTAGTAATTTAGGGTGAGACCCAAAGTTACTTAAATATGCAAATTAACAAGGGGGGTCCTGGGAGTCCCTCTGCCAGACATTAGTCCTGGTTACGAGAGACTTACCCAGAGTCTTTAGCTCACTATCTTTCACAGAGAAGAAATATCCTAAACATATCAGTCTATGTCCTGCCCTGGGCCAGTCCAGCACCGAAATGCTAGGCAATTCTCCTCTGAACAAGAGTACCAACAGAAACCCCAGACACGTGTTTCGGTCTGGTTGGATCTCATCAGTAGGGTGGATCTGTGCCTCTCTAAGAATAGTGAGCAAGGGGTCCACGTCTGGATTCCCCTAGTAACTTAGGGTGAGACCCAAAATTACTAAAATATGCAAATTAACAAGGGGGGTCCTGGGAGTCCCCCTGCCAGACATTAGTCCTGGTTACGAGAGACTTACCCAGAGTCTTTAGCTCACTATCTTTCACAGAGAAGAAATATCCTAAACATATCAGTCTTTGTCCTGCCCTGGGGCAGTCCAGCACCAAAATGCTAGGCAATTCTCCTCTGAACAAGAGTACCAACAGAAACCCCAGACACGTGTTTCGGTCTGGTTGGACCTCATCAGTAAGGTGGATCTGTGCCTCTCTAAGAATAGTGAGCAAGGGGTCCACGTCTGGATTCCCCTAGTAACTTAGGGTGAGACCCAAAGTTACTTAAATATGCAAATTAACAAGGGGTGTCCTGGGAGTCCCTCTGCCAGACATTAGCCCTGGTTACGAGAGACTTACCCAGAGTCTTTAGCTCACTATCTTTCACAGAGAAGAAATATCCTAAACATATCAGTCTTTGTCCTGCCCTGGGGCAGTCCAGCACCAAAATGCTAGGCAATTCTCCTCTGAACAAGAGTACCAACAGAAACCCCAGACACGTGTTTCGGTCTGGTTGGACCTCATCAGTAGGGTGGATCTGTGCCTCTCTAAGAATAGTGAGCAAGGGGATATTTCTTCTCTGTGAAAGATAGTGAGCTAAAGACTCTGGGTAAGGCTCTTGTAACCAGGACTCATGTCTGGCAGAGAGTCTCCCAGGACCCCCCTTGTTATCTGCATATTTAAAGTAACTTTCTGTCTCACCCTAAGTTACTAGGGCAATCCAGACGTGGACCCCTTGCTCACTATTCTTAGAGAGGCACAGCTACACCCTACTGATGAGGTTCAACCAGACCGAAACACGTGTCTGGGGTTGCTGTTGGTACTCTTGTTCAGAGGAGAATTGCCTAGCATTTCGGTGCTGGACTGCCCCAGGGCAGGACAAAGACTGATATGTTTGGGATATTTCTTCTCTGTGAAAGATAGTGAGCTAAAGACTCTGGGTAAGGCTCTTGTAACCAGGACTCATGTCTGGCAGAGAGTCTCCCAGGACCCCCCTTGTTATCTGCATATTTAAAGTAACTTTCGGTCTCACCCTAAGTTACTAGGGGAATCCAGACGTGGACCCCTTGCTCACTATTCTTAGAGAGGCACAGCTACACCCTACTGATGAGGTTCAACCAGACCGAAACACGTGTCTGGGGTTGCTGTTGGTACTCTTGTTCAGAGGAGAATTGCCTAGCATTTCGGTGCTGGACTGCCCCAGGGCAGGACAAAGACTGATATGTTTGGGATATTTCTTCTCTGTGAAAGATAGTGAGCTAAAGACTCTGGGTAAGGCTCTTGTAACCAGGACTCATGTCTGGCAGAGAGTCTCCCAGGACCCCCCTTGTTATCTGCATATTTAAAGTAACTTTCGGTCTCACCCTAAATTACTAGGGGAATCCAGACGTGGACCCCTTGCTCACTATTCTTAGAGAGGCACAGCTACACCCTACTGATGAGGTTCAACCAGACCGAAACACGTGTCTGGGGTTGCTGTTGGTACTCTTGTTCAGAGGAGAATTGCCTAGCATTTCGGTGCTGGACTGCCCCAGGGCAGGACAAAGACTGATATGTTTGGGATATTTCTTCTCTGTGAAAGATAGTGAGCTAAAGACTCTGGGTAAGGCTCTTGTAACCAGGACTCATGTCTGGCAGAGAGTCTCCCAGGACCCCCCTTGTTATCTGCATATTTAAAGTAACTTTCGGTCTCACCCTAAGTTACTAGGGGAATCCAGAGGTGGACCCCTTGCTCACTATTCTTAGAGAGGCACAGCTACACCCTACTGATGAGGTTCAACCAGACCGAAACACGTGTCTGGGGTTGCTGTTGGTACTCTTGTTCAGAGGAGAATTGCCTAGCATTTCGGTGCTGGACTGCCCCAGGGCAGGACAAAGACTGATATGTTTGGGATATTTCTTCTCTGTGAAAGATAGTGAGCTAAAGACTCTGGGTAAGGCTCTTGTAACCAGGACTCATGTCTGGCAGAGAGTCTCCCAGGACCCCCCTTTTTATCTGCATATTTAAAGTAACTTTCGGTCTCACCCTAAGTTACTAGGGGAATCCAGACGTGGACCCCTTGCTCACTATTCTTAGAGAGGCACAGCTACACCCTACTGATGAGGTTCAACCAGACCGAAACACGTGTCTGGAGTTGCTGTTGGTACTCTTGTTCAGAGGAGAATTGCCTAGCATTTCGGTGCTGGACTGCCCCAGGGCAGGACAAAGACTGATATGTTTGGGATATTTCTTCTCTGTGAAAGATAGTGAGCTAAAGACTCTGGGTAAGGCTCTTGTAACCAGGACTCATGTCTGGCAGAGAGTCTCCCAGGACCCCCCTTGTTATCTGCATATTTAAAGTAACTTTCGGTCTCACCATAAGTTACTAGGGGAATCCAGACGTGGACCCCTTGCTCACTATTCTTAGAGAGGCACAGCTACACCCTACTGATGAGGTTCAACCAGACCGAAACACGTGTCTGGGGTTGCTGTTGGTACTCTTGTTCAGAGGAGAATTACCTAGCATTTCGGTGCTGGACTGCCCCAGGGCAGGACAAAGACTGATATGTTTGGGATATTTCTTCTCTGTGAAAGATAGTGAGCTAAAGACTCTGGGTAAGGCTTTTGTAACCAGGACTCATGTCTGGCAGAGAGTCTCCCAGGACCCCCCTTGTTATCTGCATATTTAAAGTAACTTTTCGGTCTCACCCTAAGTTACTAGGGGAATCCAGACGTGGACCCCTTGCTCACTATTCTTAGAGAGGCACAGCTACACCCTACTGATGAGGTTCAACCAGACCGAAACACGTGTCTGGGGTTGCTGTTGGTACTCTTGTTCAGAGGAGAATTGCCTAGCATTTCGGTGCTGGACTGCCCCAGGGCAGGACAAAGACTGATATGTTTGGGATATTTCTTCTCTGTGAAAGATAGTGAGCTAAAGACTATGGGTAAGGCTCTTGTAACCAGGACTCATGTCTGGCAGAGAGTCTCCCAGGACCCCCCTTGTTATCTGCATATTTAAAGTAACTTTCGGTCTCACCCTAAGTTACTAGGGGAATCCAGACGTGGACCCCTTGCTCACTATTCTTAGAGAGGCACAGCTACACCCTACTGATGAGGTTCAACCAGACTGAAACACGTGTCTGGGGTTGCTTTTGGTACTCTTGCTCAGAGGAGAATTGCCTAGCATTTCGGTGCTGGACTGCCCCAGGGCAGGACAAAGACTGATATGTTTGGGATATTTCTTCTCTGTGAAAGATAGTGAGCTAAAGACTCTGGGTAAGGCTCTTGTAACCAGGACTCATGTCTGGCAGAGAGTCTCCCAGGACCCCCCTTGTTATCTGCATATTTAAAGTAACTTTCGGTCTCACCCTAAGTTACTAGGGGAATCCAGACGTGGACCCCTTGCTCACTATTCTTAGAGAGGCACAGCTACACCCTACTGATGAGGTTCAACCAGACCGAAACACGTGTCTGGGGTTGCTGTTGGTACTCTTGTTCAGAGGAGAATTGCCTAGCATTTCGGTGCTGGACTGCCCCAGGGCAGGACAAAGACTGATATGTTTGGGATATTTCTTCTCTGTGAAAGATAGTGAGCTAAAGACTCTGGGTAAGGCTCTTGTAACCAGGACTCATGTCTGGCAGAGAGTCTCCCAGGACCCCCCTTGTTATCTGCATATTTAAATTAACTTTCGGTCTCACCCTAAGTTACTAGGGGAATCCAGACGTGGACCCCTTGCTCACTATTCTTAGAGAGGCACAGCTACACCCTACTGATGAGGTTCAACCAGACCGAAACACGTGTCTGGGGTTGCTGTTGGTACTCTTGTTCAGAGGAGAATTGCCTAGCATTTCGGTGCTGGACTGCCCCAGGGCAGGACAAAGACTGATATGTTTGGGATATTTCTTCTCTGTGAAAGATAGTGAGCTAAAGACTCTGGGTAAGGCTCTTGTAACCAGGACTCATGTCTGGCAGAGAGTCTCCCAGGACCCCCCTTGTTATCTGCATATTTAAAGTAACTTTCGGTCTCACCCTAAGTTACTAGGGGAATCCAGACGTGGACCCCTTGCTCACTATTCTTAGAGAGGCACAGCTACACCCTACTGATGAGGTTCAACCAGACCGAAACACGTGTCTGGGGTTGCTGTTGGTACTCTTGTTCAGAGGAGAATTGCCTAGCATTTCGGTGCTGGACTGCCCCAGGGCAGGACAAAGACAGATATGTTTGGGATATTTCTTCTCTGTGAAAGATAGTGAGCTAAAGACTCTGGGTAAGGCTCTTGTAACTAGGACTCATGTCTGGCAGAGAGTCTCCCAGGACCCCCCTTGTTATCTGCATATTTAAAGTAACTTTCGGTCTCACCCTAAGTTACTAGGGAATCCAGACGTGGACCCCTTGCTCACTATTCTTAGAGAGGCACAGCTACACCCTACTGATGAGGTTCAACCAGACCGAAACACGTGTCTGGGGTTGCTGTTGGTACTCTTGTTCAGAGGAGAATTGCCTAGCATTTCGGTGCTGGACTGCCCCAGGGCAGGACAAAGACTGATATGTTTGGGATATTTCTTCTCTGTGAAAGATAGTGAGCTAAAGACTCTGGGTAAGGCTCTTGTAACCAGGACTCATGTCTGGCAGAGAGTCTCCCAGGACCCCCCTTGTTATCTGCATATTTAAAGTAACTTTCGGTCTCACCCTAAGTTACTAGGGGAATCCAGACGTGGACCCCTTGCTCACTATTCTTAGAGAGGCACAGCTACACCCTACTGATGAGGTTCAACCAGACCGAAACACGTGTCTGGGGTTGCTGTTGGTACTCTTGTTCAGAGGAGAATTGCCTAGCATTTCGGTGCTGGACTGCCCCAGGGCAGGACAAAGACTGATATGTTTGGGATATTTCTTCTCTGTGAAAGATAGTGAGCTAAAGACTCTGGGTAAGGCTCTTGTAACCAGGACTCATGTCTGGCAGAGAGTCTCCCAGGACCCCCCTTGTTATCTGCATATTTAAAGTAACTTTCGGTCTCACCCTAAGTTACTAGGGGAATCCAGACGTGGACCCCTTGCTCACTATTCTTAGAGAGGCACAGCTACACCCTACTGATGAGGTTCAACCAGACTGAAACACGTGTCTGGGGTTGCTGTTGGTACTCTTGTTCAGAGGAGAATTGCCTAGCATTTCGGTGCTGGACTGCCCCAGGGCAGGACAAAGACTGATATGTTTGGGATATTTCTTCTCTGTGAAAGATAGTGAGCTAAAGACTCTGGGTAAGGCTCTTGTAACCAGGACTCATGTCTGGCAGAGAGTCTCCTAGGACCCCCCTTGTTATCTGCATAGACCAATCGGCTGCCATTTTGTTCGCTATAATCAGTATTATACATATGTAGAGGTAATCTGAGGTGTGTCTTACAGATAAGAGACAGCCAATGAACTACTAACCCGTCCCTCCTGCTAATACGTTTTATGGTTTGCTACGTAGGATGATGTCTTAGATGATGCATATATTCTGGTATAAGACCTCTGCATAATAAAGTTTGTATGTGAGTGTGCAAGCCTCCATCTGATGTCTGCCAGTTGACCCTGCTTTATTAAACTGAGAATAAAGTAGTACTTTGCCATATTCTTTGAGTATGTCGGGTTATTTGGTCTGAGGTCTTTATTGGTAATTCCATCTAGCACAAGAGACGCTTCAAAGTGTTAGAGCACACAGCTGTGATGTATGACTTTGTAGTTTTGAGCTAGCCAGGTTTCTGTGGTAAATAGAATGTCTATCCCCACGCGGCAAAGTAGGTCATAGATCTCTTTTGTGCCTTTGGACATAGATCTGGTGTTGATTAGGTTGCAGTGTATTTTTGTATTTATTGTGGCCTATTTTATCCTGGCTTGTGTCTTCTGTGGTGTTGTTTTTATTTATTGTTATCAGGGTGCTGGTTGTGTTCTGTTCGGTCTGTTTCATCCTTCAGTAGTTCGGCTAGGCTTCATATTGGGTACACTTTCTCTTCTGGATCCTCTTTTTGTTTCAGGCTGGTTTGCCGTTGTTATTTTGTAATACATGGACTGGAAGTGTCCTTTCTTATGGTTTTACTTCTGTGTATTTCTTGCCTTTACCTTTGCACTCCTAATATCCTGCTGATGTGTCTAATATTGATGATTGTTTATTGCTGTTCTAGCGGGTGGTCTGGTGACAGGTCGGGCGTTAGGTAGAGTGATTTCTGTCTAGTTTAGTGGCTCTTATTTCTGTCGGGCACATGGCTGTTCATTCCAATGCTGAGTTAATGTTTACTGGTGTGGTAGCCTGATGTGATTCCATTTCACTTGTCCTTTTTCCACGGTTCTCACACTTCATCCTCTCCTGTGGCATGGCATACTCTGTGCTTCCATGTCTTTTAGTGTTATTTTCATTAAATACTTGGATGTGTTGAAGTATTTCTCAGTTGCAAAGCCTTTCTGTGAATCTGAGGTTTGATATTTTATTTTAGTGTATTCTTTGATTGTGTGCCAAAGGTGGTACTTGCTGATTTGAGGTTCTCCCTGTGTTGCTCCTTGTGTTTTCTGTTCAGTACCTGGTTGTGTTGTTGTGATTCACAGATGCTACTTCATTCCTGTGAGTCTGAGTCTGAATTTTTCACTTTGTTTGCAGGGTGTGTGGCTTTGTTTCAAGAGCCATAGTTGCCGATGTGAGATTCTTTCTATGGTTTATTGTTGTTTTCCTTCTTTCCTTTTCTATTTTTTTTTGGTTCTTTAGGTTGGGTCATAGGTGTATATGTTATTGGATCACAGATGCGTTAGTCTTTGTGTGACGCTGGGTGGATTCTGTCGACCGTGTTGGCTCCTGAGTGGTTGTTGTTTTGTGGGTCCCTTGATATTGTGGATGTTTCTTTGTAATTTCTGTATTTAGTTTTGGTGAACTGTGAGTGGGACTGGGTTAGGATTGGTCGCTTTCGAGGGGATACACCATGGCTAAATTGGGTGTCAAACGGATTGTTCCTGCCGGTACTATGTAAGGGCAGGTCCTAGTGTGGCAGGGCAGGTTGGAGGGCAGCGAACCCACGAGTGGCACCGCTGAGCACAGCCGGAAGTGAGATATCACACAGTTGCTATCCAAGTTTGTAAAATATTAGGTGGGCTGTCCCCAAATCATATATAAAATACGACCTATCTCTGAGCGCAGTTGGAGGTAGAGTCCGGCAGACTGTAACTATGGCACAATGCATATCTATGAATACTGAAGCAAGCAGAGCACTACACAATATAGATGCCACACAAGCCTATCCCAGAGCACGGTGGGGAGCACATTGACAACTATACAATTTGGGCCAGGTCTGAAGTAGGCAAACTTACTCTGCTAGGCCAATTTCGAGTTGTGGACACCTTAACTATTTAGACCGGATGCAGAATTTTGCACTTGACCCAGTTAGGCTAATTGCAGCTGTGGCTAACTCATAGTAGTAGGATAAATGCAAACTGTGGCTAATTAACACAATTAGGCCAAATGCAGAATATGGCTGACTAATGCTGTTGGGCTAAAAGACAGGTATGGCTGTTTTAAACAATTAGGATACATGCAAAATGTGGCTACCTTATACAGTTAGGCTAAATGCAAAATATTACTATCTCACACAATCAGGCTAAATGCAAAACACAGCCACCCTACACAATAAGGCTGAATGCAAGATATGGCTGACTAGTGCAGTTGGGCTGAAAGCAAGGTCGGGCTACCTTACATAATTAGGGTAAATGCTAAATATGGCCATCATACACAATCATGCTAAATGTAAAACACGGCAACCCTACACAATTAGGCTGAATGCAAGATGTGGGTGGCTAGTGCAGTTGGGCTGAAAGCAAGGTCTGGCTACCTTACATAATTAGGGTAAATGCTAAATATGGCCATCGTACACAATCAGGCTAAATGCAAAGCACAGCCACACTACACGATTATGCTGAATGCAAGAAATGGCTGACTAGTCCTGATGGGCTGAAAGCAAGGCACGGCAACCTTACACAATTAGACTAAATACAAAATATTGCTGCCTTACACAATCAGGCTAAATGCAAAATATGGCTATGTTATACAATTTGGCTAAATGCAAAATATGCCTAAATTACACAATCAACCCAATGCAAAATATAGCTGACTAAATCAGTTGGGCTAAAAGCAAGGTATGGCTATCTTACACAATCAGGCCAAATGCAAAATATGTCTTCCATATACAGTTAGGCTAAATGCAAAATATGGCTACCTTACACAATTAGGCTAACTGCAACGCACGGCCAACCTACACAATTTGTCTGAATGCAAGATATGGCTGACTAGTCCAGTTGGAATAAAAATAAGTTATGGCTACCTTAAACAGTTAGGCTGAATGCAAAACATGGCTACCTTACACAGTTTGGCTAAAGGCAAAATATGGCTACCTCACACAATAAAACTAAATGCAAAACATGGCCATCCTACACAATTAGGCTGAATGCAAGATATGGTTGACTAGTCCAGTGGGGCTAAAGGCAAGGTATAGCTACTTTACACAATTAGGCTAAATGCATGTAGGTATATGATATTAGATAGTAGGAATGGTGGGGTTTTACTGGAGTACAGTAATGGCTGTACTCCCCGCCCAGGCCACACTTACCTTATCAGTCACTGTAGGTTGTCTGTATCAGGCGTCCCAGGCAAACACAGGCACACACGGCATGAAGCTGCAGAGTATGGGGCTGCTGTTTGCCTTGAGGCCTTTAGCCATGGCTGCTTGGGCAAGTGCTGCCCTAGGAGGTTCTCTTAAAGTTGCCCCACAGCCCAATTCCTGGTCAGGGTTGGGATGGGAGGTGGGAGGCTGGGGGAATCAGGAAGAGTGCAGTGGAGCAGGGGTGAAGATGCCCAGAGAGCGCTAACATTTAAATTTAAATTACAGCAATGAGGAATGGAGTGAAATGGCTCTGAAACACGCCGGGGCGGGATGGGAGGTGGGAGGCTGGGGTAAAAAAGGAAGAGGCCAGTGGGGATGGGGCCAAGGTGTGCAAAGAGCACGAAAATCAAAATGTAAACTGCAGAAATAAGGAATGGAGTGGTTTCACTGTTTCACAAGTTCATGGAATATGGAGCTACTGGCATGTTTTTGAAGCAATTCTCATTTAACAGTGCAGAATGATGCCTTTTCTGGTTTCAGCACAATATATTCTGTGTTCTCTCCAAATGCTTCTATAAATCCTAAAAAAGAATCAATGTATGCACAGAGAACAACCACCTCTAACCTTACATGTTCCATGTGGAAAAATAGAGCTACCTCCCTTGTATGATATCCCCACCACTGTAATACAGTAAAGCTGAAAGAAATTGACAACTTTCTAGCCCTCCTTCTGAACATCAGACGTTTGCAATGTTAAAGCACCCAACCTCAGCCTCTAGTTCATCAGCATCAGAGTGCCTTTGAAGATTAGGACAAATACACGTGTACCAAGTGTGAAAATGCCAACAGCAAGCACAGAAGTCGTAACTAACTACCAACACATGTTTGGTCTCTCCTGGCACTGAAAGGTGTTGTCGCTTCAGTCACAAACCTGGGCTCAGCACATCTTGAATAACTGTCTCTTCAATGTGACTATCCATACTACCCACAACAGTGCCAACACTTGCCCTGTTTTTGGCATGGGCTTGACATGGTTCTGCTCCTTCAAATTAGCCAAATCCCACCAGATGCCAATTTGTATTTTTTATCCCCAACTAGCGTACCACATCTACCAATCTCCAAAAGGTCCCTTTTCCTAAACATTAATGAGATTATGGATCCACTTAACTTCATAATCATCATTATCAGCAGCTTCTTGATAAGTTCCCACATGTACATTGAGGATACCTGAAAATATCATTACTCAAACCACTGTGGTGTGCCAAGCATTATTTTCAAAAATAATATGCATTAAACTAAGAAAAATGCTTTATTTTGTTATGGCCCCAATTGCAATGGTATTAGTTGGACACATTGCAGATGACAATTCGCTAAACAAACACCATTGACTCATGGAAATTGTTACATTATTTGTTATGAAGAATGTACAAAATAAACAGAACAGACAATATAAGTATACTTCCCAACATGTCCAATCAGTCTTTTGGTGGAACCCTGACCACTTGAAAACCTCAGGTCAGCAGCACATAGAGTTGTGAACCATGAACACACTCATGCTTTGTTCCTGAGTTCTCACAGACATGTGCTGCTGTGACTGGCTGTCTGGTTCTCCTTGAGTTCTATAGGGCACCAGCCTCCCCACCCAGTATGCCCCCCTTCCTTGCAGTTAGCAAGTGGTCCCTCGCCCCATGCATCCCATGCAATCCCTGGCACTTGCCCTTCTGGCCTACCCTTAACACTCCCCTTGCCCCTGTGGCTTTTTATCTTGTGGTGCCTTGAAACACCATTTGTCACATATGTGCCTTACAAATATCCAATAATTAAGACAAACATTCATAAATCTGCAAAACACAGTAGCATATTCCAAAGGAAATGTCGCTTCACCAAGGAGTAAGCCAAAAGCTGCATTGTGGCCTTAAATATATTTAAAAAATGATACTCAGCCAGTACCAACCAGGCTTCAGTTCCAAAGCTGGCCCTTTCTTTTCACAGGCAAGTTTGATAAACAATCCTCTGAAGGAACAAAATCAAGTTCAACCCAATATAATACTACATCTAATATAAGAGATTCTATAATTGAGTCAAAGCCCAGCACTGTCTTTCCAAAGTGGCCTATAGCATGGATCTTTCAAAACTATTTCTAACCCTAAAATAAGTCAAACATATGCAATTCAGCTCACCGTTGTCTGGAAACAGTGGAAACAGGTACCAACAGCCTTTACAACACTCTCATTTACAGCAATGATGCAGCGGACTAACTTCAAAATACTCAGCTGAAGAAAGTCTGTATAATAAGGTCTTTCACCAGCCTACCATACCCAACGTCTTCAATACTACAGGTTCTCTGCCACTTAAGGGAGGTTTCCCAACACTGTCTGGTATATTGCTAATGGAGATAACAAAGATCGGGGCGCACGTCTTTACCATCAATTCCCATTCCTTTGGAACTCCCTCCCATTAGCACTCAGACTTGAACAGAATCCTTTGAAAAAATGCCGTTCTCGTTCGCACTATGATCTGTGTTACTCGTATAGGTGGCAGAAATGAATGCATGCCACCTACTAGCAATTCCTCAAGCAAACACACTAAAACTGCACTTTAAAACAAACAGAGGAAAACGTAGCATATAATGACCACTCCAAATAAAATATAATGATCTCAGGCAACCAGCTGTGATAAACCAATGCTGTCAAGATTGTGAGAGAATTTGACTTTTTGCAAACTTTGTAACGTAGCAAGCATTGGTTTGGCAGTAATAGAACTACCACTCTTTTACAACACCACCAAATCACAATAACAGAACATCACTGCTAATTGCTCCATTGGACTTACCACCATTGGAATTACCACTGATCGTGTTGGTAGAGGGAACAGCAACAAAAAAGAAAATGTTAATTCTTCAGTATTACAAAGTGAAATATTGATGAAATAGTACCAAAAACAGATTGTTAATCATCCAAAAAATCAGGGCAATCACCTTCACTTCAGAGTTGAAGGTAAATGTAGCCAAGTGATATAAATGTAAGCACAGGTTCATCCAAATGCTCCCAAAATAGTAGTTGAGGGCCACACGGCAGCAGCCAACGATACCAGCTCAGCAAAATTAGAGGACACGTGTACCTCATTCCACACCCTCCCCAAGACGCTGATAAAGTACAAAATAATCTCAGTTTATTGGCTAAACAAGGACACAATAGCTGGCCTGCGCGCCCTGATACAGGTGGACCTCAAGAGTGATATCAATATCAGGATTCCCATCCCACTCCTGCTGAAGCTAGTGGCTTTCCTGCACTTCCTGCCAATGGCCACATTGCAGCAGACTTTAGAATGCTAGATGTCATGTCCCAGCCAACATTCTCCAAAGTGCTTGTGCAAGTGCTTGCTGCACTACAGAGTCAGATACCAAATAACATTCCTTTGCTCACAACCGTGACCAAGCTGTATGCCACCAAGTCACTTTTCTATGCAACATCCCATTTCCCCAAAGTGATTGATGCGCTGGGCAGTAGTCATGTGGCATTGCATTGGCCCTACCAACCCCAGATTGTGGCAAACATCTACTGCAACCGGAACCAGCACCATTCCCACACACATAAAGTGTGATGCTGATTTAATGGTGTCCCACTGATCTGTCTGCTTTCCCAGTTCCAAGGATGACGTCGCGGTCCTGCAGATTAGCATCCTGCCAGGATACATGAACACACACAGTGGACATTGTACATGGATATTGGGTATGTAGAAAGACAAAACATGAAATGTATTTATGGAGCAAGGAAAGAGACGGGAACGAGAGCTGGAAGAGCACATGACTACTGCAATGAAGATTTATGCATGCTTGCCCAAATCCTTGTCATTGCATGATGCATATTCCTATAAGAAATCAGGTGTATATGGCCCAGAGCTGTCAACACTCTTGTGCGTTTGCACACCTGAAGTGACAGCATGTCCTTAAGCAATATACCTTTTATGTTACTACAGGTCTAATTTTGCCTAGCACACAATGCCTAAAATATGCCCTTCCAATATCACACCCTCCCCCAGGTACAGTGTGACATGAGCAGGCACAATAGTCTGGCACCCAAGCATGCAGTTATGTATGCACCTCGATCCTTGATCATATAAAAAACTCTATTACATCCAGAAAGGCATTTTAATGACAACACCACACAACAATGTGCTGAAATAGTAGCATTAAGTGCAACAGCCCATACATTGGCGATTGATTATGGCCCGTTTTGTAGCAAGGATAGTGGGGTGCGACCAGGGTCAACTCACACACAATTGAGCAGGATTAGCAGTAGCTTTTGGCCATTCCCCTTTCCAATAAACACAGACTCACATGTTGAGTGGGAGCCTACATGCATTCCTGAAGGAAAAGAAAGCTTATCAGTACAGTGGAATGATTACTTCTTAAACAACACACACTACCATCCAAACACTGCACTTTCCTATATCGGGTGACTGTGATTATATGTTGCTTCCATGGCTCATGACACCATTTAGGAACCTTGGAACGCCACAGGAGGTTGCCTACAGCACACATAGGCCAGGGTATGCATAGAACACAAATTAGGAGTGCTTAAGGGGAGATTATTTTACTCTCAACCAGAAAGGTAGGACATTAATATGCAGCCCGGACAAAGTGGATAAGATGACTATTCTGCAGAGCTGCATACCATCTGCATTAGGAGGAATGGCCGGTGCATGCAAAGAACAGAAAAGCTCACCCACACTCTCATTTTGATGTCGATATATGTGATCACAGAACACATCAAGTTGGACTGATGATGGCATGGAAGAACACATCACTGATTAGTAGCATTCTGCATGGAGGAATTACCCCCATATTACACTACTGGGAGATTAGGAGTGCAATATTTGGCATAGTTACTATCTAGTAATTGGAGGAATTACCAAATAATAATTCTGCTAACAGTCTGCGGAAATATCACCTTGCGAAAATAGAGGTGTTGTGAAAATGCGAAGTCATCATAAAAGACCAATCAATTTGATATCACCATACCCTGTAGCCATCCAAGGCAGAAAGAAGGTGCAATTAAGTCGGGAGAGAACTGAAAAACAAAAGTGCCAGAAATGAGGATGTGCAAGGCTAAATTCACAGAGGATGAGCTCACCATAATTGCAGAAGAGGTTGCAGCTTTTTGTGGCACTGCCTGCTTTACATGTTCAGGGAAAATCTATTATTCTTTTAATCAAGCAACATTGAAATTAAATTTGTAAACACACTACTTATCTCAAAGATCAACTGCTGGACGAGCTGTAATAATGTAATCTTCAAGAAAGACCTATGAACCTTTCAACTCATTCAGGAACCAGCAGTACATTTTGTACTTGACCGAAAGAATAATGCCAACATCACTCCAGCACGGAAAGCCCTCCATTGACTCCCAATGCAGCAATGAACATACTCCACTGCATTTCAGTGAACTTAGAAGGTTTCATAGCATGAAGTCGTGGGTATGCCAAAATGCAGCCAGGAAAATGTTTTCCTGATTCTGTCAGACACAGAACAACCAACTACAACCCAACAGGGAATTTGACATCCACCTCAACCCCCATAATTAACCAGTACATTGGGGAACACAATGGTATCTGCCATGAACCTAAACCTTTGTTTTTTTTTTAAATGATGTATTTATTTGTAATTGGTTTACAACACACCTTTACAAAAACAGAAATACACGTTGGGCACTCAACCCTTTTAAAAGATACCACACAGTCTAATTCACTTATTCATAGAATACACGTTATACAAGGATAAAAACACACACTACCATATAAAAAATCACCATTCTGAAATTCATTGAGCAAATTTCATGCAATTAAACACAGATAAGCAACCTTTCGGTGCAATATGTTAAAAAAAACTTTGAATAACATACATCAGTGCAATATATGAAGTAAGGTAAACATGGAGAGTGCCATCCTGGGGTTATCAACCCAGGTTTCCGAAATCAGTTAGACAGGATCTGTCAAGTTCAGGGCTTTAATAAATCCTGCCACTGGAAGACCCTCTCCAATGGAATCAATATTGACACATCTAGAGCTAAGGAAATACCTCATCCTCATTGTTTTTAAACCTACACACTCCAAGACCAGGTGTCGGGCAGTTCCATGTGACCAGACTGACAGAATCTGCAATTTCTATCTGTAATTTGCAGCCTTTCTCTTCTTACCCGAATCTCCTTAGTCAATAGAAGATTCCATGTCAGTCACAGCAAGATTTTATGGTAACATTTGTTTTGAAACCTACTCAGAATCATAGTTGGGGCCCCCGCCTTCTATGGGTCAGAGCCAAATTATGCATCGATGGATATGAGTGAAGCAAGCCCGTAGTGCAGACCCAATTGTAATCAAACAGGGCTTTCTTCACTCTCACTGGATTGGTCAACAAGGATGCCCTTTCCATCCCCATGCTATTCAGGATAAGAAGCGTCCTATCCTCTATCTGAGAGAGAAAATGTATTTTAATCTTTAAAACTGGTAATTGTTTTCCCAGTAGATCGTAAAGGGTTGCGGGAATTGGATCAACCAATTTGGCATATAATGCTAGAACATTCCACTCTACCTGTGCCTTCACCGAGACCTGCTTTAATGATTGAACACCTATCGGGTTACTTTGTATTTATAACATATTGATTGATATTAAGAGAATACTATATTTCTGTGATTTATTTATTTTTATGTATTTATTTAAATCTATAAAACGCACAGCGGCCCTGGGGCATCATGGCATTTCAGAATACTAGTGACACAATATTGGCAGAGCAGAAGTACAGGTTCCTTGGTTACAGTGGAACGGGATAGACGGATGGATCATTAGTTGCACGTTACAGATAGGTGGAGGCTGGTCAACAGGCATGGCTAGGTGAAGAGTTTGGTTTACAGAACTTCTCAGAAGACTGTGTATGAAGTTTTGTTTCTGAGTGCTGTGGAGAGAGCGTTCCAGTTTTTAGGTTCTAGGTGTTGGAAGCTAGTGCCCGCTGCTTTGGATCTTTTGAAGGATGGTACGTAGATCTGATTGGCAAGGTGTGACCTTGTGGGCCTGGAAGAAGTGACAAAGGTCATCCTTTCAGAAAGATAGGGGGGGCATTGCGTGAAAGGCACGTGTGTGTGATGGCAAGGTTTTTAAACAGGATGCACTCATTGACCGGCACCCAGCGCGCCTCTCTCCTAGCCTAGAAGATGTGTTCCCTTTTGGGGATGCTCAGAGCTGCCCGGAGGGTGTTGTTTTGTGTGGCTTGTAACTTATTGATGTTTTTGGAGGAGATGCCAGGAGGAGGGCATTACAGTATTACAGTAATCGAGTTTGGTGCCGACTGTGGCCCTAGAAATGTTAAGGCAGTTCTTGGTTGATAGGAATGGTTTGACAGCATTGATAATTTTAGTGGGGAGTGCAGCCGAGGAGGCAATGGCACTGACCTAGCGTGTCATAGACAGGGAGGAGTCAAGGAATACCCCTACAGTTTTGACTGATGGTGATACTGTGATAGGCGTATTGTCGATGTTGAAGGCAGAGTATTGGGGGAAGAGTTTATTGAGCATCTCTTTGGTGCCTACCAAGAGGATCTCTGTTTTATCTCCATTGAGACAAAGAGCGTTTGCTGCCATCCAAGTCTGGGTGGCTGCGTAGATGTTAGTTAGAGCTTCAGAGTATTGTTCATAGGAGTGGGTAAGCATGAGAAGGACTTGCATATAATCGTCATAGTTTGTATAAGGTATGCCGAGATGATCCAGGTCAATGAAGAGAGGAGGGTGACAATATTATATAGGGTGGGTGCCGTGCATGAGCACTGTGGGACTCCACAATCTATGGTGGTGGGAGCAGCACAGGCAGAGTCTGATAATACCCTCATAAGTCTCCCTTTTAAGAAGGACTTGATCCAAGATATGTCTTGAGGGGAGAAGTGGGCAGGATTTTTAAGTTGTTTGCAGAGGAAATCATGGTTGACAAGATCAAAGACAGCCGATAGATCTAGCAGAAGCAGAAGTCTTCAAGGAATTGCTGGATTTGGGTATAGGCATCTTTGTCTAGGATTTTAACCAGGAACGGGATGGTGGTGATTGGTCTGTAATTGTTGGCTATCTCAGGGTCTAACAATGTTTCTTTCAAAAATGGGTGGACCCAGGCCTCTTTTAGGCTGTCAGGGACTGAGTTGGAATTGAAAGAGGCATTGATGAAAGTTTTGAGGAAAGGTGCTTGGGTTTCTGCACAATCTTTAACTAGCTTGGCTGGACAAGCATCGCCTTTGCAATTGGAGGGTTTGATATTCCTCAGAATGTCCACTATTTCAGACTCGGTTACTTCTCTGAACGAGAACAGATTTTTGTCTTTAGTGTCCCTACTTTCAATGTAGGATGTTTTCGAGATATGTTTCGAGAAGTTGTTGTGACGATCATTGATCTTTTTCTGCAGGAGTTCAATTTTGTTAATCAGGGCTGTTTGTACACTGATACACCAAGTTTCGTGTTTGACGACTTCTTGGGAGTTGGTGACTGGTGTAGACAGTTCCTTAAAGATGGCAAATAGTTTTCTGGATTCAGAGGTGGTGTTGGTGATCATATCATTATAGGAGGATGATCTTGCTGTGACTATCACTTTCTTGTATTGCGTGGCTAGGGTTTTATAAACGATTAGCGTGGAATCCTGTGGGGATCCTTGCCATTTGCTCAGGGCTTTACATTTTAGGGTACGTAATTATTTCAGTACTGAGGGAGAACCATGAATTGGAGTGTTTTATTGTCTTTTCTTTTTTGTTCTCTAGCGGTGCGATGGTATCCACTGCGGTTTTGAGCGTTGTGTTGTAGATATTCGCCAACACTGAGGGGTCTGATGAAGATGGATGGTTGAGCACTGGAATGTCTAAGAAGGAGAGAATCCTTTCTTTAGTGGGGTTGCGTACACTTCTACCTAAAGCTGGTGAAACATGGCTGGGCTTTTTTGGTGTGTTGGTGGTGGTAGGGATGAAGAAGTGTAAGAGGTGGTGGTCGGTCCAGGGGGGGGGGATGTTGGAGCTGATGTAGACACTGCAGTTATGGTCTACTAACCAGTCTAAGGTGTGCCCCTTATAGTGGTTGGGGGGTGAGGATTTTTTGGTGGAACCCGAGTTCCTTTAGTGCTTTGGCTAGAGCTTTAGATGGTTTGTCTTTCTGGTCTTTGAAACTGAGATTGAAATCTCCCAAAAAAACAGATTTGGACATTGTTTTCAGATTTTCACCAAGGAGATGGATAAGTTTGTTGTGGAAGTCCACCATAGGTCCTGGAAGGCGGTAGGCTATGTGGATTGCAATGGTGGTGTTGGGAGAGATGGCGATCTTGATTGTGAGGGAGTCTACAGTCTCAGCGAGGAGCAAACTAGTTTGTCTTGCTGCTAGGCTCTCCTTAACTATGAGGGCTAATCCCCCACATTTGGTTGAGGGTGTGTGTGGCCGGAAGATGGTGTAGCGTGGTCGGAGGGCTAGCGAAAGGGCTGGTTCTGAGGCTTCGTGGAGCCAAGTCTCTGTGATAGCTAAGGCATCAAGGTCAAGTTTGGTGATGATGTTGTAAATCTCTGTGGCATGTGCTGGGAGTAATCTAGCATTAATGATGAATGCTCATTCACTTTTTTGAGTTCTCACAATGAGACCCATCTTTCCATCTCCCTTTCTGCTTCCCCTTTTCTTGAAGAGTGTTTTGAATCAATATCAGTAGTTTACATTTAGCCTGTTAGTCATATCCAGATAAATAAATATAAACCTCTGCAGTGATAATGTCATTATCAGAAGCTGAGGCAAGACATTTGGTGATGCAATGTGGGTTAATAGAAGGTTGGGTCATCCCCGATCATTCTGAAATCTTATTGGATACAAATCAATGCACCTGAGAAGAGTGGAAGACTTGCACTTATTTTATCTTTGGAAATGCTGAATTTTAGCTGGTAGAAATGAAGGATCCCCCAGAGAATATGGTGGTAGTGCTCCTTTTCAGCAACCACAACAGAACCCATATTAGAAAAGCAAATCAAGAGGCTAATAGGCACGCATTTGTTTATTTCATGGCAAATAAATGTACCTGATGACAGAAGACATGAATAAGGGGGAAAATAATGACTACCCGGCTCACTGGATGTTATTCATATGTTGTGCTCGATACAAACCTATATGTCCCAACAACAACTGAAATCCAAGTAGACATTTGTATTGTTGAAAACATGTCCATCACTGATTGAGTAGTTGCTTGAAATCCAATTCCTGGAACCAGGTTTGTGATATGTCTATTCGCTATATTTGCCTTTGGCTAATTCTCAAATGTGTTGGGGGGAATTAAAACATAATACATTGGGTAACATGGAGACATGTTTAATAATGCCTGTGTTCTGGGTACATATAAACATTACAGAATGCTCCTTTTGCAAAATGTGTTCCTTCTGTTAAAACTATACGCCTTTCAGTTCCCGGTGAAGTGACCTCCATGCAGGAAGTACAAAATAGCTCTTATTGATGTTCTAAAGGCTTATGTGAACAATAAAGAGCTTTTGTCTATTGGGGGGAGGAGGGGTTGCCTACAAAGTAATCTATAAGAATCCCAAAATAGAGAGAGCTCATGAAGCATAGTTAGAGCTTGAGGAGGTCCCCAAAGCAAAGGAAACCAAAATGTTGGACCTGCATACTGAAATTACATATGGGCATTATTGACACAGATCTAAAAGACAGTGGCTTTGTTTGCCCACATCTTGTCTGGTAAATCACATTACTAAGATTTATATTATATATAACATTTATATAGGCAAATCGTTGCCATAGAACCACGATTTTTAAATAAATCACTAGTTTATGTAAGTTCCAATCTTGATTCATTGAATTAGATGTTGCAAGGGCCTTAACAATTATCCCATAAAAACCTAGCAACCAGCACATCCTCTACGTATTTGTTTACATTCATTGTAGATCATTGGGGACCCTTGCCGGCTTCCATAGGTGTTATCCCCCTTTCTTGAGCCCAGTCCCTTATAGTCCCATTTATATAAAAGGTGAAAGTATTGGTCCGAAGTTATTTCACTACATTTGCTTACATGACAGCATTTCAAAACTGTTTGCTAAAGTAGTTTGTGTAATATCTGTTGACGAGGTATATGTCAATTGAATGGAAATAACATTGAGGGCATCTGAATCAAGAGCAATTCATCATCCTCTCTATATTAATTACCAAAGGTTATTTTCCAAGAACCCAGTTGTCTTGACTTTCATTGGGCCATAGTCTAACTTTGGTCTTTGCATTTCTAAATATCTTGAGATATGAAATATTCTGAAAGACGTAAAAACCCCTTGCACTCTTTTGCATCTAATCAAGTTACTATAACATAACACTGAGGGTAGTTTGAGATTTGGTCTAGGGAGAGTGCACTGGTGCAAGGGGTGTTGGGCAGGGATGTGTACTGGCACCCCTCCTCTTCAATCTCTATATCAACTCTTTAAATAAGATTTAATAAAGGAGAGGTTGGATGATCCATCTGTGGGAGGGATGATAATTTTATTTTATTTGAATTCTATTTATTTATTGTTTATTGTATAGCACCTATACACGGAGAAGTGTTTCAAAGTGCTCATGGGGTGGGAGGCAGTGGGAAAAAAACAACAGTCATTCAGAGCCCTTGACTTTCTGAATGATACAGGACTGCACAGAGCAGGGTAAGTGCAGGTATAAGAGCAAATAGTACACATTGTAGTGGAGATAACTCTGTCATGCCTGACGACAGCCCTTAGTTTTTCAAAGTGCCTTACACAAATAAGGGAAAAGGTGGGTGGGGGAGGCAGGGTAGAAAAGAAAGGCTACTATATACAATGCTAAGTTACATACAATTATATAGTGGTGTAATATAAAAACAGTGGAGGGGAAGGGGCAGAGTGTAGGAAAGGTAGACTACTGGGCATTGCTACACTACGAGTAGTTCAGCCGTTTTAAGGTATAAGGGATTGGGCAAGTAGCAGGAAGATGGGGAGGTGCGGTTGAAAACAGAAGGAAGGACAGTGCACAGACAGTACAAAGAAGATAGAAGAGGAGAGTGCTAGCAGAGAGGGTGGAAGAGGAGCGGAGGAGGAGAAACAAGAGGCAGGAAGTAAAGGCTGCAGCTGGAACAGCTAAAATCAATGTTTAAGCTGGGCAAGGTGCAGACACATGCAGCAACTGGACACAACCACATTCAATTTGGTAGGACAAGGTGAAAACACATGCAGCAACTGGGCACAACCAAATTCAATTTAGCAGGACAAGGTGAAAACACATGCAGCAACTTGACACAACGACATTTGATTTAGCAGGAGAGCTTGAAAACACATGCAGCAACTGGGCACAACAAAATTGGTGGGAGTACAGATGAGAAGGGGTGAGGGTTGGGACAGACTCAGGTGTGTGGGGAGAGGGTTGAGAAGTTAGGCGAGGGAACTGGCTTCTGAGAATGTTTGATGTTCCAATAATTCAGTATGTCCAGAATATTGGACTTTGGGGAGGTGTAGAAGGGGGCCCTCAGATCCGGAAAGGCAGCTGACAGAGAGCAGACAGAGTTTTTGTTGCGTGACTTGGGTGTGAAGGGCCGGCTCCCGCCTCCCGGTTGCTATGCCACTGTTAGGCTTGTCAAATGACACCATCTTGCTAAGGGACTTAGGACTCTCTATTGCCTTATTGACCAATATTCTTTTTTTAAATTATTTTATTGGTTTGTTCAAACCTTTAAAATACATCTTATCATAATCATACTCCTGTCAACAGTCTCACAGTCTGTTTCAATTTAGAGCGGTCATTTTGTTATTTTATACATATTCACTGTTCATTCGTATCGCAGCCGAGCGTTGCAAGTAATTTCTCCAACTCGTTAAGGTTCTTTATTTAGACATAACAAGTCCCAAATACTTAGTTCTTAAGGACCTCATTTCTTGACAAAACAGGGTTAGATGTTGCCTTGTTTCGTCTTTGTTCGCAAGGAATATGCAGCCTGTATTTAACTCTGCATATTTACTCCATGTTTGAAGTTGCTCTTTTGTTTGGAATGCATTAAGTCTGAATCTCATGTACAGTCGTCTTAGATTTTGATTGGGTAAGAGCTCCACATAACATTGCAATTTGTTGAAACCATTTGCCTCACTAGGGACATCTTTCATGAGTCTGGTCAAGCTCTTCAGAGTTCCTGTTCGGATCCAGTCAATTTGCCAGATGTTTTTGTTGTTGCAAGGTTCAGGTTGCCATGTAGTGTTTCTTTGACAATATCATATTCTTTCAACAGTTCTTCACAGGTCACATTCCAAGCTGATAGCAAACTATTTTTGTTGTCGTTTGTTGAATCGTACAAGATTTTGAATTGTGGAATGTTTTCTCTGGCCTTTGTTTTTCAAAAGAGAGACAAAACATTCCAATTTATCCTTGCCTGGATGGAGATAATTTGTATCTTATACAACTTGTTGACGAGCCTTTTGGCAATTGCAGCACTTTAACCACAAATAGATTTTGTAGCGTTGACCATAGTTCGGGTGAGCATCCAAATGCATGTTTCACTCTATAAATGAGTGCAGGTACCACTTTCTGTTGATAGAAGTTCATGACCGGCCTTAGGGAGAATTTCCCATATTTTCTGTGCAAAAAAGTGCTTGGCCCTCATTACGACCCTGGCGGAAAGTGACTGACATGACCGCCATAGCATAAATAGCGTTTCCGCCACGGCACGACGGAGGAAAGTGCGGCCAATTCCGACCCATCGGGCACGAGCATCACGCCATGGCGGAAGTGCAAAGTCCGCGATGGCGGAAATGACCCCAAAACGCCCCTTACCGCCGTCGTACTTCGCCCTAGGTGCAATTCCGCCACCCATCCAAGCGGACACCGTAATGAGCGGTCAGCGCAAAATACGGTCACCGTAAATATACGGAAACGGAAGTAAAAACATGGGGCAGGAACGGGAAACTGCACGCTGCACACCTATAAAAGAGAATCCCAACACAACCATTAAAAATCCGACCCTGAGACACATCCCAACCCGTTAGCCACCCCAGTTAAAATAATAAATATGGGCAAAGTAGCAAAAAAAGCGTGCGACCGCAAGCGGCAGGTCCACTTCTCCCACGAGGAACTCACCGTGCTCACTGAGACCCTCCAGGAGAATGCTGCCGTCGTCTTCTCCACGCAAATGACCAGGACGGCACTAGCGAACAAGAAGGCTATATGGGCCCTGGTGGCACAGCGGGTAAGTGCGGTGGGGACCGCACCCCGCAACCCACAGCAATGCAGAAAGCGATGGGACGACCTACGGATACGCGTCCGGAGCATACTCTCTGCCAACCGGAACATTGCCACAGCTACCGGGGAGGATCGGAATCACCCATCAAGTTGACCCCCTGGGAAGAAATCTGTGCCTCCACCATTGGAATGGAGAGCATAGAGGGAGTCGGAGGGATGGAGAAAGGAGTGCAGACATCAGAAGAATCAGGTAGGTGGCCCAAATTAAACTATAGCAAAACAAAAGAGTTGATGGCTGGAAGGTTTAGAATAAATCTTGACCTCTGGCATTGCTCTGGGCAACCCTCCAGACCACCGTTCTTCGCCTGCCAAGCCATTACAAAAGGGGAAAAACCATATGCAAATCAGGCTTGGTCCCACCCCCAAAGGGGTAGTCCAGCCCGAACTGCTAGGTCACATCCCTTTTGCACGAGACCACAAGCATCCCCAGACATGTTTCAGCCTTGTTGGGCGTCATCAGTGAGGAGTAGCTTGGGTCTCTAGACCCAGCAGGCAAGGGACCCACGTCTGGGCATACCCTTCCCACTCGGGGTGACAATAGCAAAACAAAAGAGTTGATGGCTGGAACGTTTAGAATAAATCTTGACCTCTGGCATTGCTCTGGGCAACCCTCCAGACCACCGTTCTTCGCCTGCCAAGCCATTACAAAAGGGGAAAAAACCATATGCAAATCAGGCTTGGTCCCACCCTCAAAGGGGTAGTCCAGCCCGAACTGCTAGGTCACATCCCTTTTGCACGAGACCACAAGCATCCCCAGACATGTTTCAGCCTTGTTGGGCGTCATCAGTGAGGAGTAGCTTGGGTCTCTAGACCCAGCAGGCAAGGGACCCACGTCTGGGCATACCCTTCCCACTCGGGGTGACAATAGCAAATCAAAAGAGTTGATGGCTGGAAGGTTTAGAATAAATCTTGACCTCTGGCATTGCTCTGGGCAACCCTCCAGACCACCGTTCTTCGCCTGCCAAGCCATTACAAAAGGGGAAAAACCATATGCAAATCAGGCTTGGTCCCACCCCCAAAGGGGTAGTCCAGCCCGAACTGCTAGGTCACATCCCTTTTGCACGAGACCACAAGCATCCCCAGACATGTTTCAGCCTTGTTGGTCTTTCCCTTCTGTAATGGCTTGGCAGGCGAAGAACGGTGGTCTGGAGGGTTGCCCAGAGCATTGCCAGTGGTTAAGATTAAGTCTAAACCTTCCAGCCATCACCTCTTTGTTTTTGCCAAATTAAACTATGCCAAATCCGCATTTACCAACCATGTAAAGTACCACGTGTCCCCATAGTGCAACAGAAACACATGTCCAGGAGAACGACCACATACATTGCCATGACAGCGACCCTTAAAAGCCAGATTAAAGAAATAAATAATTAAAAATCCAACAAACACACGCAACATGTGCACCATGCACACCCTAACTGCAGACAGCAAAATAACTGCATCCCCAATCCACACAGGAATGAGACCACCCCCAAGGCCCTGACCCAATTCACCCCCAGGTACCACCCCAATGCATGTGATGCAATTGCCATTCCAATACCACAGACCCATGAATAACGCTCGCCCTCCTTTACTCCACCACAGGGTCCGAATCCAACGACGAGCACCAGGACACCCCTACCAGCACACCTGCAAAGAGGGCCAAGACCAACGGGCAAAGACCCTCCACCTCAGCTGCACGGATCAAGACACGGCAGCTGCACAAATCGAGTGGCAGCACACTGGAGGGGAC
This sequence comes from Ambystoma mexicanum, assembly GCF_040938575.1. NCBI lineage: Eukaryota > Metazoa > Chordata > Amphibia > Caudata > Ambystomatidae > Ambystoma > Ambystoma mexicanum. The sequence goes on from NC_090927.1 coordinate 645,158,488, forward strand.
TCCAACAGGCACCCCAGCAGCCAGCATGTCCACAACACCAGCACCACAGGTACCCCCAATGGATGCCACAGAAGGCACTGCTTCTGGTGGCAGCAGCACCCCAGGTGACACTGCATACATGCCAGCATGCTCCGACACAGAAAACGGTGCTGTCGAAGCAGGACACAGCCATGACCTGTCACAATCCCCCTGTTTGTTCCATCCCGTACACCATGAGGAAACCACGCAGGGGCACCCACAAGACGACGACTGGCCAACCCCCACAAGGCCTGTTGCAAGGCAACATGAGGCGTCCAGCCCCTCTGTGACACCACCGCAAATGGCCATGGCCCAGCAGAGGCAACAGTCACTCGAGCAGATGGTAGAGCAACAGCAGCAACTGGCCACGCTCCTCAAGGAGCATGCTGCTGAATGTGGGGGTACCAAGGCAGCCATTGAAACCTCTACTGAGACACTTAGGGCAGAAATGGAGAGAAGTACCGAGAGCCTGAGGGCAGAAATGCAGAGAAGCACCGAGAGCCTGAGGGGGGAACTGCATGCGACGTCCAAAGACCTATGTGGTGAACTTGCCGCTGTGCGCCGTGTGCTCACTGAGCTCTCACAAACCCTCAGGGACATGCATGGACGTGAGCAGGCAGAGACATCATCCGTTGCAAGTTCCGTCCAGGGCAGCCCCCAACGTAGATCCGGGAGGACCCGCCGCTCCACAGGCAGGGGTGCCCCTGATACCCGGAAAGGGGGCTTGCAATAGCGTCAGCCCTCTGACATTGAGCGCCATTGGACACTGGTGTGTGGGGGGGGGGAGTGGAGGGTGGAGGGGGTGTGTTGTGCTTCATCGGGTGGCGGGACGATTGGGTGTGTAATGTCATTTCACATCTGCAATACAAATCTTCACATCCATCAAATGAGTAGCGTGGACATTGATCTCTGTGTACGAGGCCTATCTTGGCGTACAGTCCACATTGTGCATGTTCCAGACACACACAGCGCCACAAGTCTCGTGTCCAGGTAACAGCCACCAGGCGTGAGTGCTAGAAGCATACATCTATGAGATTTTGACGGATCTCACGGGCCTCCTGTGCCTCGTGGACCCCTTGAGGTGCTGCCACATCCCCACCCTCATCTTGACCATCTTCAGGTGCTAGCAGTTCTGCGTCGGGGGGCATGGGCACATTCCTACGAACGCACATGTTGTGTAGCATGACACATGCCATGACCATCTTTGCAACCTTCTCATGGCGGTACAGGAGTGCCCCGCCAGACCTGCTGAGGCAGCGGAAACGACCCTTCAGTAGGCCGAATGCCTGTTCTATGACCACACGGGTACGTGAGTGGGCATGGTTGTAGTCCTCCTCATGCTGGTCCCGTGGGTTCCGGATTGGTGTAAGGAGCCATCTCTTCAGTGGATACCCGCCATCACCTGCATGTGGACAACAAAGGATGTTTGTGGAATGTCATTACTACGTACGCATCCCCCCCCTTCCTGCCAGGTCACTCACGCATCACCTACCCCACATAAACATGCATTTAATGAGACTCACCAAGTAGCCAGGATCGGCGCCCTGCGTGTCGCTCCATGTAGCGTGGTATTCTAGAGTTCCGCAAGACCATAGAATCATGTGTTTATCCTGGAAATCGGGCAGAACAATGTGTGAAGATCCTGTTGGAGTCACACACCATTTGTACATTGATAGAATGATATTGCTTCCGGTTGCGGTACTGGGCCTCCATGGCATGTGGGACAACCAATTCCACATGGGTGCAGTCGATGGCACCAATGCAACCCGGTATGCCGCCAAGTGCATGGAATCCCACTTTTGTGTTTGTAAGCTCTTGCTCCGTGCGTGGTAAAGTGATGTAGTCGTCTGAGTGCTTCAGGAGGGCATCAAGTACTTGGAATAGTGTCCGTGAGAATAGTGGCTGTGAAATGCCATGCAACTGTCCGACTGTGTGCTGGTAGGTGCCTGTGGCCAGGAAGTGTAGTACAGACACCACCTTCAGTAGGGGTGGGATGGCGGTTGGGCTATCTATCATGCTGACAAGGTCAGCGTGTGTCATGTCGACAATGGCGGTTATGGTGTCCCGGTCCAAACGGTAGAGGGTGTGGATCTGCTCAGCTGTGAGGTTGAACGGATTAGCTCGGAGGCGTGGGATTGCGGGCTGTCTGCGTGGTGGTAGTGGCTGTGCTGGTCAGCCTTGCTGGCCATGCCTTGCCCTCCTCCTCCTCCTCCTGCGTCTCCTCTGTGCGTCCGCTTGTTGTAGTAGTTGGCGTTCGTATTCTTCTCCAAGTTGGAGTACTTGCAGTGCAATCAGGTTCCCCAGGCCCAAAATCGCTAGTCCTGCCGGTAGCATTCTGGAGTGGGTGTGGTTGTGGGAGGGGGTTGGGTGTGCAAATAATGTGTTTACAGGCTGTATTGCCTTCACCAGTGGTGATTCATTCCACCTGTGTCAGCTGCAATGCCTTTCGTGCGAGCACGTCCCGCACACGAAGCTGCAATTAGACGCATGGCATCTTGCATTTGCATTCATGTTCTTTATCCCGATGGCAGTGGAATATTGGTTTATACGCTAATTCTGCTATGGTCACATTGTTGCACATACTACATTTGCATTTGCGAGCAGACTTCTGAAGGGTCGGTGGAATGTAGTGCCCGATCAGCGGTGGACCCTCATGCAGCACTGCACCGACGTTAACCGACGGCGGGGAGTCCCATCAGTGATTGTGGCCAGTTACCATTTTCACACACAGCCGCACTGCATAGATGTATTTGTGGATGCAAGCGTTCACAGCTGCCTTTTGAACGTGATCTTGCAAATTAGGAATTCGAAGGGCAGCGCTTTCGGTTTTCGACTAGTGGCGTGGAGACGCCCACAGGTCTGACTGGAAAAGTAACGTTCTATTGTTGAATGTCCTTGGGACAGGGCCCATGACGGGAATGCAATGAATGATATGATTTGAATGGGATGCGCTATAGCGTAGTGGACGATAAGGCAGGACGTTCCCAAATACATGTGACTTCACTACACAGGGAATCCGGCCAGGAGCACAGTGGATTTTGAAGGCTGCATTACGCACAGACTCAATGGAAATTTCGAATGTGATGTGAGTGAATATTCAGGCGTCTTCATAACGGGATGAGGGATTGATGAATGGATGCATGGACAGTTAATTTAAATGGGAGTCTGCCATGTACATGGCTATTTGGAATCTATCCCCTTCCCCTGCGCTATGTGATGCAAGGCTGCCATGGTGGGACGATCGTCTGTCTGCCCTTGTTGTACCCTCCCTGTCTCGACGCGCCTTCAATCACTTGTGTCTATGCACGTTGATGATCCCATCTGATGCATCCTGTTCTGACAGGCGCATGCACACAGACACTCGTTTGTAATGGAGTATTCACATCGATTTGGGTCGTTATGATTCGCTAGTGGTTTTTGGGTGCAATTGGTCCTTATGAGTGGGCTAACATGCATGTGGTTGTAGGTTTGGTGTGTTGAATGATGTGAGTGATACATAAGAAGTTCGGATGCCCATTCTATCTTCTTTTTTCTTTTGGGTGACAGGTATCTCCTCCCCTTCTGCAGCTGCCATCTGTACGCCACTCCTGCAGATGGCTTCTACAGTCGACACCTGCATCTTCGAGTTAATCAGTGGAGCACCATTACGATCTTATGGGACGATCGCCAATGGCCCACATGCCCTTACGCAGTACTTGTGGCTAGGTGCAGCATACCTAGCTTCCAGCTGGACTAGTGCCTACCTCATGGGACGGCCCTGCGGTCCTAGGCGCTTCCATGTTGCCTTTTTGGAGGTTGATGTTGCCCCTGTGTGCCATGAGGGTACAGGGCGTCACACTTGGGGTAGCTGGTCATTTTTTGCGGATGCAGCCCACAGTAATGCTGATCATTTGTGAGTTCCTGTTGTAATGGCTGTATGGCCTTGGTGATTTCGATGTGCATTAAATTTGTATTCAGATGTTAACCGTGTGGCGTTATTCTTTGCTAGTAATGTGGCATATTCGGTTTTGTGGCGCGATGTTCTGTGAGGTGTTCTGCATTGGGTTCCGGCTCCTGGGTACAGTTGTGTGGTACCTGCTTATGCTGATGGTCGGTTTGTCTACTGGCATGTGTACAGGGCTGGTGCAGTCTCCCTCAGGTTGCTGCTTTGGATGTTGATTTGCACTGGTGGCAGGCGATGGGGGACAGTTGTTGTTTTGTGTCATGATGGTATCTTCAGTTCATTTTGGTGTACTTGCACCTTCAGATGCCTGTGCTGCATCGGTACGCCAATGGTGTGTTGCCAATTGTGGGTGGCCACTCACAGGGCACTTGGGGCCCCTGCATGCACTTGTGCATTTCACTGGTTGCATGGTGTGACTGCATTGCGCCTACGAGGAGTTGTGCAATGTGGGCAGGGAGTGGAGTACAGGCACTCAGTAGGGCCATTTACGGTTGGTTCGCGATGCCGTATTTCTCACCATGGCGGAATGGTACTTTCCGCCATGCTTGATGGCGTAAAGTACATGTACGCTAGGGTCGGAATTCGCGTACCGTTGCGACATGGAGGTAATTACGGTTTTGCAAGGCGCGCGTGCGCGTACTTGGTGCAGTTAGCGTTGTCGTTCACTGCGGTGTCGCTAATGGCATCGTACTTTACGGTGACGGGTCATGATCGCAACGGGCGCTATTCGATGGCGGTATTACATTTCCGCCATCGTTTTTCCTATTCCGCAAGGGTCGTAATGAGGGCCCTTGACAGGAGAGTTGGCTACATTTGTTTTTCGCGACTAAGACCCAGGGTCCGGCATTAATGCTGGAGCTTATTTGCATTCCTAAATATCTAGCACTTGCTGAAATTTTTAGGGATTCTCTCCCCAACGTCCAGGGATATTTTTTGATATTGTTTTTGCCGGTTCCTTTGAGATTTTGAAATATTAAAATGTCACTTTCTTTTGTGATTATTTGTAAGTCATTGTTTGCAACATACCACTCCAGTGCTTCCAATTTTCGTTGCAGTCTGACTGGAGTCGCGTCTAGCAGAATCAAATTGCCGGCTTACAATAGCCAACTTAAGTGCTCCCCGTTCAGCTTAGGAGGAAAAGAGTGAACTTCTTCTATGGATTCCCCAATATCGGAAAGAAACACGCCAAATATTGCAGAGGTCAGTGGGCAACCTTGCTTCACTCCCCGAAAGGTGTTGATTCTTGCTGACAAGGTTCCGCTCTGATCCAATCGGATTCTGATGTTCGTGTCTGTGAGAAGTTCACAGATTGCTGCTAAAAGACTTTCAGGGCAAACCCAGTTCTTCAGTTTGGTCCATAATTTGTTGCGATCAATGCTGTCAAAAGCATATGAGAAGTCAATTAGCGCGAGGTATACTCTTGTCTTTGTTCTCAAAGTCTCCATTTTTATTAAGTTCAAAATCAGGAGGTTCAGTGAGCAGCCAACTTTCTTTACAAAACCTGCTTGTCTTAGGTCGACATGGTTGGTTTCAGTTGCCCATTCGACGAGTTTTTGTTGCAGTAAAGTTGCGTACACTTTACCTAGTACGTCTAACAGGGCTATCGGTCCGTAGTCTTTGGGATTTGCCCAGTTGCCCTTTTTAAAAATTGGCACAATCACTGCGCTTTTCCAAGATTGTGGTGTGCAGCATTGATTGGTGATCCTTTCAAATAGAGTATAACAAATTTCGGACCATTCTTCAGGGTTTTGCTTGATCGTGTAGTTCGTTAGCCCGTCGGGACCAGGAGCTCTTGAAACACTTGCATTGCTGATCACCCTTGCAATGTCTTCCTTTGTAAATGTAAGCTCCCAGGATAAAAGAGGGGGCTCTGGGTCAATATGATGTTTGTTTGTTCTACTATATAGGTTAGTGTAAGGCAGAATCTAGTCGGCTTTTGTTACCAAATTGTCTTGTAGAGCAGTCTTCGGTGATTGCATGTAAATTATCAATCTCCAAAATTCGGCCGAGTTTTTGTTCTACAGCTTTCCTATCCTTAGTTCTGCGTCTTCTTGCATCAACAGATGATTATGGACTTTCAGCCAGTTTTAGTATTTTTGTATGGCTTTCTTTTTTAGCAATACAAATGCTTGCTTATCCACCCGTGAGGCATTTAAAATTTCACGTCTCATCAATCTCTTCTTCTTTAAGATTTCAAGATCAAATGTATGCTTTGGTGAAAAAGTTGGATATCTCAAGCCACAATTCTTTTCCTTGAATTGGATTAGAAGCTGCATATATTCCAAAGTCTCGCCTTCCAAACAGTATTGATTCACAATTTTTGAGACCACTTTTTTATACAGTTTTAGTCCACCCTATTGGATTCCACTGTTACTTTGTGGTTCCAGACACAGGAGCTTGCACCGTTGTCTACGGATATCACTGTTTGTAGCATATCGTGATCACTATGAGTAATTGTTATTACTTTCATGGTTTTGACTCGTTTGTGGATGTCATCTGACACAAAGATATAATCTATTGTTGATTTTTGGTTAGCTCTTCTCCAGGTTGAAGCTGCGTGTATGTCACCTGTCGTGTTTCCTTTCAACATGAAAAGGTTTCTTTGGGCCATTTCCCGGCACCACTCTTTTGTCAGATGTTTCACTGTCTCGGATGTGTTTTTGAGACAGTCCATGTTTAGATCACCACACAGTATCAGGTTGTGAGAGGATGTCTCCTCTTAGATTTCATCTATTATTGTGGTTACTTGGTCAATAAAAGCTCTCTTTCCAGCTCTGATGTGGTTCCAATATAAGTTCCCCACCTTTAGCGAGTCATCGGGTTTACCTTTGATGTTTGACTTCTCTAAGGTAGTAACTTGAATAAATGGAGTCCAATGTTTTTTCTCTTTTATTCGAAATCCAGTTTCTTTGTTGATTAATGTTATTAGTACATCCATTGGGCGACTCTTTTGTTTTTTTTATGGCAAGGTTAAATGAGACTTTGTATCCTTCTACAATTGGGCAGTCACATAGCCAGGGCTCCTGTAGACATACTAACCCCAACCCAAGCAACCAGTCTGTCTTAAACAAGAGATGAAAACCCCTCGTATTCCAGGATCCTACAAGGAGCTCATGGTTTGTCTTGAGGATATGGCATTACTTTTGTGTTTTTGCACTTAGGGACTCGTCAATCCAGTGCCACTCTTTTCGGTTATCTGCCTGTTTCGAATTCGCAGCAGAGTTCGCCTGAGCTGCAGCTGTTAAACCTTCTATTGTTATTTTTATTTGGTCTCTTGGTTGAGGGATTGATTTTGGAATATGATTCTTAAACATAACTTGTCTGTTTCGATGATCTGTTATGCCCGATTCCTCCCGTTGGTTATTTTGGTGTTCAGACGATTCTTTGATAGACTGTAATGGTGATTTTAACTGTTTTCCTTTGTTGGCATTATCCACAAGTTGCCCTGTCGGCTTTGCATTAGACTATACATTTTGAGTCTGGTAAGCCTGTGGAGATTGTCTCAGTCTTTTTTGAGTATTTATAATTTTTTCCTTTGGCTTAAACACCTCGAATCCAAGGGACAGTAATAGTGTACTTGCTTCCATGATCATGTTCACAATGAACAAATGTAGGAGTCCTTTGTCATCTCGGCTCTCCTCAACAAACTCTACAATCTTTAGGTCGTCAGACACAATTGACCTTAGGCTTGGAACGTAGTAGAACAATTTTATAACATTGTTACGGTTTAGAATGAGGTTATCGCTACTATCCACACTTTCTAGGGCTAACTTGTGCTTCCAAAAATACTTGTTTTCATATATGGTACCTTGATCATTTCTGTTTAAGGCTTTTGATCTTTTTTCTTTGTTCTTTGTAGTTCCCGTGAGAGGGTCTCGAAGATGCTGTTCATTTGGACAAAAATTATTATCCTTATTATTGCGACTTTCTTTGTTTTCTTGGAGTGCTTTGAACACATCAGGTTTTAAGTCAAAGTCATTACTAGTTTTCATTTTGGCCTGTATTTTAAGACTTAACATCTCCCATTTTTCATTTAGTGTTAAAACCAATATATATTCCACTATTCCAGGGGAGTTCACAAGTTGCCCATTAACTACAGTAAATCGTGCATTTCAAAGACAAGGGTCAATAGATATTTGTGTTCTGTATATACTTTTCGATAAAAAAATGTAAGTATGTCTTTACTACATGCCTGTGTCAATTTAATACTGTGCTTATTTTTTATCATGTTGATCCTCCTGAGGAAGCTGATTTAGTTGCAGTTTAACGTGCATTGGGGATTATGTAATACAAACAAACCTGTGTCTTTGAAATAAAACTATATTGACATGCCATTTATTATGTTAATGACTTTCCTCATGTCATCATTTGAACAATTAGCTCAACCCACATTCCGTTCACAATAAAGCTATGACAAGGAACCCTATTCTAATGTATAACGGCATCTATATTGAGCTCCTAAGTTACAGGTGCAAATGTTCAACACCTTGTTTATGAAAAGATCCCCAAGTAATAATGAAACACTGCTTTACAAAATGTGATATTTTCTGGTAAGGGCTTTTCCTATCTGCAGTTAAAACCATGGCGGGCATTAGAAAACCAACTCTCAGTGCAATTGAAGAAATCATGAATCCAACATCGAGCAATTACAATTTCATGACATACCAGGTTCAGCCATTTAACAACAGCTCAGCAAGTCATCACACAACAAAGGATAATTGCCACCGAGTATAAGAGCCCATGAATGCTACACGGAAAACATGAAGGCCAACGTTATATTAGTCTTGCACTGCTCTAAATAAGTTAAACTATATGTGTAACTGCTACTTAGCAAGTGGATTTTCATCTGGCAAAATCAGTACTTGAATTTAAACTTGGATGACTGTACAACTAGCTTTAGCTATGGTTACAGTGTCATACAAAATAATAAGCATAAACGGACATGCACAAACGGAGAGCTATCAAAACCAGTATTTTCAAGGCTCTTGCTATCCAATACACTCCCTACAAATCATAAAAGTCAAATTGTTTGCTACTCTGTGTGATCTTGGTACAATCAATTTCTTTGTTGGTTATCATTAAAACATAATTTCTGAATTCACTCTTGCACTATTCAATCTTCATCTATTCAGAGAGTAAAATATGTGAGTTGATCAACTTCAACAGCCCATTCCCCATCACATGGTAACTATAATGAATGTTCTTAAATTAATGTAGTGATGTCAAAACACATACAAGACTTCCAATTGGATGCACTATTTGTACCTAAAAAACAATCTATGTAACTGTCATTAGTCCACTAATATAGAGTAACGAAATTCCTTCTTTGCTGGCAAATGACAACACCAATTTAAATAAATTGTTGTTTATTTGTTAAAACTCACCTTTAGGGCAAGGTAAATTGTAAGAAGTGTAATCAAACCAAGCACATTTGATTAAAGTGACATTCAAGTTAAGTGAATGTTAATTCAGTTTCCACATTAATGGAGCAATTTAATGATGTAACATAATTGACTGGTAAACACCACAATTAAAAGATCTATTGTCCATAAAAAAGACATTGGGCCTCATTACGAGTATGGCAAACTCGCTTCCAGAACCGGCACCCGTGATTGGGGAATAACCGGCCCATTACGAGTTGATAACAGTGCCGGTGCAATCACGATTTCTGCTCGCAGGTGCCGGTACGGCCACTGGTCAGACCAGGTGGCTGCAAGGGCACCCTCGAGCAGAACTCGTAGTATGGCGGTATGGTAACAACGGTGCCGGTAGCGATACCAGCGCCGTTTTTGCCTTCCGCCATACTCCTAATGAGGCCCATTGTTAAATTGCATAATGAAAAAAAAATAAATGTAATAAAGTAGAAATGTAGAAAATGTTATGACCAGTCAGGAAAAAATAATGCACAATACTACATAATAAGGCATGACCGTCTCAATATAAACACACACAAAAAATTGCACCTGAGAAATTAATGAACCAATTATTCTTCAAAAACATTACTCATAATAGTTCATACTATAAGGTACTCAATTCTCAACAGCCAGTCCTAAAGTAATGTCAAGACGTACGTGGGAAAATATCCTCTTTTTACTCAAACATTTTGGGGCTGATTCATGGAACAAATGTGCGCCGGAAATGTTGGTGCAAGCCGGCGCAAGCGTGCAAAAGCAAGAGCACGCACACGCGCGCAAATTCATGTGAGGGCCTGTGAGTGTTTACTGTGGGATGTGAGCCAAACCCCAGCGTGGCGCGCACGGGCACACATGTCACAGCAACATCCCGAACACTGCGCGTGACGCGCACAGCGAAAGCGCACAACGTCGGCGCACACTCCAAAAGGCGGGCGGGACACGGGCCGTAACACGCGGAATGGGGAACAACACGTGAAAAAGAAGGCGTAACTGGGGAAGTACTGCAGGGAAATACACGGAATGCCCACACGCATGCGAACAACATGTATTCATGGAATCGAATAAAAGAAACACACAGATGTCAACACGTCTGCCACACGAAGGCAGGCGTAAGCGTCCCCGCGCACAGTATAAAAGGGCGTGCAACAAAAACATGTATATACAGCTACGATGAATGCCCCATTTGTCGCAGCACTGATCGTGGGACACCGCAGGAGGAGGAGAATAGCCAGGCCCTGCATTTTTTTTGCCCCGGACCAGCCTTTTTGGGATGCCTGACAACCAGGTCTATGGCAGGTATAGGTTTCCACCTCATATCATCCTAGACCTGGTCAGGGAGTGGGAAGATGACCTTACATCCCCACCCTGTGCTCCCAAGCATTGAGCCCCTTGGAGAAGGTGATTCATGTCCTGCATTTTTTGGCCACTGGGTCATTTCAGCGGACAACTGCCATAGTGGGGGGGGTCTCACAGCCCATGCAGTCACGCTGCCTACACCAGGTTTTAGCAATCATGACTGCATGCCCCCCAGTCCGCAGGCACATATACATGCCCAGAACTCTTGCAGAAAGGCAGGCCGTGATCCAAGACTTATACAGGGTGGCACACTTCCCCAAAGTGCTCGGTGCCATTGATTGCACCCATGTGGCCCTACGTCCACCTAGGGCCACTGAGCACATCTATCGAAACAGCAAGCACTGGCATGCCATCAATGTGCAGGTTGTATGTGATGCACAGGTAATCATCACCTCTGTCTATGCAAACTACCCTGGCTCAACCCATGACAGTTTCATATACAGAATGTCCGCCCTGAGCCAGGCCCTGGAAGCTGGGAAGCATGGCGACATATGGCTCCTAAGTGAGTACAAATGCCTGTGCGCATGCATGCATGTCACGCACAGACAAATACACAAACCCAACTAATCACAACCATTATCACCTCCCCAGGGGACAGTGCCTACCTTCTGAGCAACAACATGATGACGCCAATCCGGAGCCCAACCAGACCACCCCAGGTAAGATACAACGCTGCCCATATTGCAACCAAGGCCATAGTGGAGCGCACATTCGGAGTGCTCAAGTCACATTTCCACTCCCTTGACCGCTCTGGCTGGCAGCTACTATATGCACCCCCAGTAGTGTGCAGGATCATTGTGGCAGCATGTGTCCTGCACAATGTTGTAACACGGCAGGGTGTACCGGTGGACATGGTGGTGCCCCCACATCCCCAACCACAGGCACAGGCGCTGCCCATGGGAGGGGAAAGGGCAAGTGGCGAGGCAGCCCGGAACCAGCTTGTGGACAGATTTTTCACCTAAACTCCCACCCCTACAGAGTGAACACAGGCCTGGCATATACCAGGTGACAATCAATGACAAAGGGACAGTCAACTGTCACAACCTTACCACCCTGAGGATGTTGCCATGGAAGTTCTACATTGTGTGCATACCTAGCTACTTAAACATAACCAATCCCGTGTGACATGGCATGCAACAGAAAAAGCCCAACACATGACCAATAAGATACGAAGTGACATGTGATAAATGAAAAGTGGCCCGAGACAATGACGCCTGACATGGAATCAGATGAAATAACTGACCAACAACCTCCCACACATACCAAGTCATATACAAATGCCTTCCACCAGTGGTAGCTTGAACACAGCACTGAATGCCTGTTCACATCCACATTTGGAAAGGCAAAATCGCTACTCCCGAACCCATGTGCTGTGTGTGTCTCCTGCTACACACTGCTCATCACACAGGACAGTGAGCAGCCATTGTGTTGGGGACACACCGTGAGCATCACATGAAAAGGACAAAGAAAAAAATAACCTATGGACGCATGTACAGGATCCCCAAATGGTAATTGATGCAGGGACACAGCGTGCCCGAGAAGGCAATATGTGTGCACCTGTGGGCATGGAAGGGTGGTTGTACATGTGGTGGAGCATTGTGAAACAGTGTGTGTCTGTAGGGACAGGCACTCAATATATGCATGTGAAATCAAGTGACCCTCTGTCCTGTACACATCACATGTGAACACTGCCCATGTGTACACCCCAGCATGTCAAAGCACAACAATCCCCTGACACCTGAAAAGTAAATACAACACAGGAACAGCCATTGACCAGCAGAACACATCATGTACATAGTACCCCACAATGACATTGTCAGAGAGTGCCCAAACACTGTAGCCCAGGCTTACTGTCCAACAACAAAAGGCCCTCCTTCATTTACACATCACCATGACCTTCTGAACAATTGTGTCTGGGGAATGTAGCCTTCTCACTTTTAGTCTACCTGGCTACAGGATTCCCCCTAACCCTTGGTCTTCATGTGCCACCTTACATGTAAATAGGGTGCAGCCCCCTCAGAGGCCTCCTTGACTGTTAAACATACCAAATCGCAGAGAACTCCAAGGAGCCAAACCCCCAAACCAGGAAAAAATCCTCTAGGCACAAAAAAACCCTGTAAGAGTGTCCAGTAGATTACTAGAAGTGGAAAAAAAAGTCCAGGCACATGTACAAGCAGAATGATAGAACTACCAAGGTAGCACAGTTCAACAATGGTTCAACAGGGTGGGTACCTTTTTTCCGGAAGCAACATACAATGAGGATCCAACCACTGATGGGTAGAGTCACAGCTCCGGTCTCCAGGCGCAGGAGTGGCACGAACCAACCAGCCCCTCCGTGGTCTGGGCACCTGCAAGGTAAAACTTACACAGGCCTCCGAGACCCCGGCGGGGAAAGAAGATCAGGGATCCATTGGTTGGACAGGCATTGGTATTCAGGATAACCGGAAAGAGGGGCAGGAGAGGGGAGTTGGATTCGCAAGGGAAAGTAGGCAAAATCCAAAATACAACTATAGACAATAACACATACTCAATCAGAGAAACCATGTTCTACATGCACATTGTACTAAATTAGTCAAATGCAAGACAAAGAGAGACTTATCTCTTTGGTGAGTGCTGGCCTCCTGCCTGCGCACTCTCAGGTCCGGTAAGAGGGTCATTTCAATGCTGCAAAGAGAGCGTGAGTTACTAATCTGTGTGTGTTTACAACACACACACACAACACCATTCATGTTCCTAAGTAAGTGACTTCTCCACAAACAAACTCTCTTGTCTGCTGCTGTGTACGTATACATTAGCTTGCCCCCGTGATGGTTCATACACTGTCAATGCAGTAAGGACGCCGCACGTGGGCGCACCGTAAATGGAAGATCAACGCATCAAGAATCACACATGATAGAATGGTCCCTGGGTGAGCTTCTAGATGCGTATAGTGAGGTGCGACTTCAGTACAAGTGGTTTTCTGGGAGCCGTGGATTACAATAGGTAGTGCAAGTGGCAATTTGCACATGCAAATGATATGCACTGCACACAAGTCTGTGCCTCGCTGGGTGTCCCAGTGCTCTGTATAACTTTCTGGCTAGGAACGCTACTGCACTAATAACTCAGCTTCTACGGAGCAGGGTGGACTGGAGGATATGTGTGACGGCCCCTGTGTGTGCCCCTGACAACTTGTAAAGCTACTTGGCATTTGTCCCTCAACGCATCTTAGCTGTACTGTGCGCTTCTACAACAATATCTGGCCAAGCTCCCCAGCACTGGTGCTACATAGCATGCATGTGCAAGTGGCCTGGTAGAAGTTTGGCTGCGCTGTGGCCCCTTGTGCTGCTCACCTTGCTTGGAGCTCCTGGAAATACGTCTGCTTCTGTCAGACGTCTGAGCACAAGCCCTGTTCTTCTGCTTGCGCACACATGCACACGTCTGCACCACCGAACGTGGCCAGGTTTCTATAGTACTTTGCCCTGTGACTGCTGGCAAAGATAGTCTGGAGGCTCATTTTCCTGCAGAAAGGTCATAAAACATATTAATAATGCTGGAAGTCCCTGTGTGTGTGTCCTCATGCTGGTTGTCACTAGGCCATGTTAGAGACCTACATCCAAACTCCTCCCACCATCAGTGTGACTTTGACAGGCAAAGAGTGCAGGCTACTGTCTACAGCATGAAGTGCATCAAGCACATATACAGGCAAGTAAATAACATACATCAGAAATCCACATCAATTAATGGACACATCAATCATGTACTCACTCAAATAGATTACAGACATGCCGTGGATAAAACCCACTCAATCCCCACTAGGGGTGTTAACACAAGTAGTACAGCAGCAGACAGGCCACAGATATGACGAAAGTCCAAAGCCCTTGTGTAAATGTTTGTTACACCGAACCATCCTTGCAAGCCCATGGATAAGGGAAGCAGGAGTGGCCTATGTGAGTCAGGACCCCAAGCTGCAAACACATACATGAGACAAGCGTGAAGGGCCAAGCTGGAACAGACAGTGGATGCTTTCAAAAGCCACAAAGCACCACACCGTCACATGAATGCACAGTAGACAAGCAATTTTAAACTATATTAACTAATTAAAATAACTATAAAAAACCTACATTACCTAATTAAACTATCAGAAACCATATTATCTAACTAAACTAACAAGAAAAATCAAAAATGGCCACATACGACAGGGGTGGAAGGAACCCAGGAGGGGGGAGGTACAGAGGGCACCTCAACACCCACATGCGATGATGTTGAGACAGAAAAAACCCTCCATGGTCTCAACGCCTGCACAGCCCGACCTGTGTGGGAGATAACTTGTTGTCCTCATCACCCTCTGGCTGAAAAGGTTGATGTGGCACAGTAACCTGACCACGCCTCGGCGCAGCTTGCCCCTCGTCAGCAGCAAGTCTGTGGTACAGGTGAGTTGGTTCTGTGCGGCGATGACACGTAGGTCAGCATGTAGAACCTTGCGTGATATGCGTGCTTCCTCTTGCAAGGTAACACGTGTAACACAGAGTTCTTCCTACATGGCCTGGCTGGACAACTGATACACATCCCGGCAAGCACGTAGCTCGGCTGAGATGGCATTCTCTAGCTGCTCCAACCTTTCCTCTGACCGCCTCCTCTGGGACATCATGAGCACAGCCAGAGTAGATTTGAGGGATTCATAGTCAACCCTCATGGCCTCCATGTGTGCCTCTGCGTGAGCAGAAATTGCTTGACGCAAAGACACCATTTCAGCCCGGCGTGCTCTGTCTGAGGCCGCCATGCCCAGCATGAGCGAGCAGGCCGTGGACTGTGCCACCCGCTGCTGGAGTTCCACCTGCCTAGCACGGGGTAGCCTGAATTGGGCCACACGTTCCATGCTCTCAGCGATGTTATCAATTACTGCCCCCTGATGGTCTGAATTGGCAACCATGGCTTGCTCCCACTCATTATACCCCAGTGGCGCGCGGCCACCACGTTGGTGGGCTTGACACCTGCGGGGCCCAAGGATCTGACGTCCTTGTTGGGTTGGCACCACCCGCCGCTGCAGGACTACATTCCTCTGTCGACCTGATGCCCCAGGCACATCAGCAACTGGAGTGGAGGGTGACCCTGCATCCTGATCCATCACAGGCAGAGGTCCCACCACCATCTGGCCCCTCAGTGCAGGTGTCGCGGACAGAGGAGCGTCCACATCAGAATTACTCACCCCTGACGAATGGACCCGATGCACATCCAACTGGACATTGTCGTCAGAGTGATCTTCAGAGCTAGACTCATTGCCAGCCCTAGACAAGATGGTCTGTAACACAAGTTGGTTCCTGTGGCCTACCACCCCACGATCCCCACTTGTGCCGGGTTGCTGCTGTGATAGCAACCATGTGTCTGGCATGACAACACCATGCTCTGGCTCTATTGCGTCATCATCTGAAAAGTGGAGAAAATATAACCATTAGTGCACATGTCAGAAGCACATAACACGCACACACATAGACATCACATTGACAGCCAACACATGAAGCTGGCATGTCACACACAAATGAGAACCTGGCATGCATCCATTGGCTTTGATATGCAAACACATCCCAAAAGCAGAAATGGATGTGTCTAAATAGCAAAGCCTACACAAGTACAAAATGTAGTATACGAACTCCATCAGGCACCACCTCTGTCAGGCACATGTCACAGACAGAAAAGACAGAGAGCAACTAAGAGATGCAACACACTATAAGCATTTCTGAACTGTAAAATGACCACAGCTGCAAGTGATTCCAAACACACAATGACACAGGTAGCATGCATGTAGACATGCATCACTAAAGCATCATCACCTTAAATTAGCTACATCCATCTGCAGCTCGTCCCATACCGGGTGGCATGGGCCATGTAGATATAGTGAAATCACAAGCAAAGCAAGGGCCTGCAACCAGGCATGAGGGACCATGACACCCAGTACTGTCCGAGCTGCAGGCCATTAGGCCTCCACAACACCCCTAAGGGCCTGATTGAGCACATTGGGCTACGAATGTGCCAGATTACATCATTCCATGTGGAAATCACCACGGCCAGGACCCACCATCCATAGTAGCTAAGTGGGCCTAGGCATACACATACTGCACAACAGTGAACCTTTGGGATCATGCCAGTTCCACATAACATGCGCAGAAATCGCACCATCTCACCAACATAAACGTTGATGAACTACATATTAGTCAGTGAACAAAAAAGCTGCAGAAGACACATGTGTAAATGGACACTTTTACAAACACATAAGTGAGTACTCGCAATGTTGCACCACACAACGTTGAAGCTGCTTACATATGTACATGTGAAAGCGTTCAAAAACACCCATTTCCCCATACAGATGTATTGTGAACATGACCAGCATCCAATACACCAAAGCAAGCAGCTGTAATGCTCTTTGCTTTGATTTATGTAGAAGTGCACACATATACACGTGAAGGATACTCCACAGTCATCACAACCCGATTGGCAGGCTACATCCAATCAGTGCCCTATGCCAGTTGGTATAGGCCACACATTGACCAATAAACTCATCTAAACAACCACAAGGGAGTTCCAATACTGAGTACATTTGTCACAGGATGCACCTGTGCCCGTCGCATACATGACAGAGAAGGTATGAAAAACAGTCCATACATGCCTGGTGACTTTGACATTGCATCAGTGAGTAGTCATGTAGAAGGGTGTAGCCTGGCTCAGAAGTGGGTTGATGCAGTGCAGAACATATGTACGTGACCCACTATCTACATGAACAAGTACATTAAGAAATCTACCAATACATGTGAAGGCAGTGCAAGGGCAAGTTCAGGCATCACGTGCAATGTGCATGCAATGGGTTGCATGGCTACAAGCAAACCCCTCACCCCCTCTAAGTGAAAATGCAGGGAGGCATTGCATGGCAGCGAAAGGTTGACCAGAGACCTGTGAATTGCCAGACAGTTTTGACTAGCGTCAATTGCATCATCTGAGTCAACTGACAACACAGCAGATGATGATGGGACAGTAAGCAGGACACATGATGAACCCTCAGTAGTACACCATGCGTGCAGAAGCCATTAAACCAGTTGAACAGAGTCAGTGGGCCTGAAACAGGGGGAGGCCTGTGCCCCAAACAGATTGTGACACCCTAATACTGTGGGTGATGCTGGCCTGAGCCAGAGTGTGCATGGAATTGATGATCAAATACCATGAAATGTAGGTCATTCTGGACACGTACCACTATGATCATCCTGTCAAGGATTCATAGGGGCATGCATGGAATGCACATGGAGTATGAATGGGCACTCATATCCCTGCGGAGCATCTGCCATCAACACAGTCCAAGTGAGACACCCTGTATCAAGGACAGAGGATGTGCCCCACTGCATGTGTCTGGCAGGTTGGCTGGTGGAAGTTTGCATGTACACAGGAGCCTTGAACAGGCCATTGCAGTACGCCAACATGATGCACACCAGGGCCATGGTGGAATTGGGGTGCAGGGGGGTGGATGGACAAGGGAGCATGCCTACGTGGAGTACCCGCATGCAGGAAGAAGACACATGCACGTCAGTCATGCAATGACATAGTCCCAGTGCTGAGAGGAAGGACACCCCAGGCTACATGCAGAAGGGCCAGTGAGTTGGAACATGGACCGGAGGGGCAGCCGGGTGACTAGCATGTGAGTAGGGTGCAAGTGTGGCCATGAGGACAGTCCCTGTCTGCTCTACATGTCCAGCATCCTGCACAGCAGGCATGCATCATTGAAGCATTGCATGACTTGCACATGGGAACCATGTACACATGACATGTAATAATAATAATAATAATAATAATAATAATAATAATAATTAGGCTTTTATATAGCGCTACAAACCCTCAGGTATCTGAGCGCTGCTTATTATTACCCACGGTGTGTGGTGCTCATTTATCGACCTCGGAAGGATGAAAGGCTGAGATTGGCCCCGCCGGGATCTGAACCTGCGTTAGCAGGCTCTGCACGGATGTCAAAGCGAGCGCTCTACTCGCTGTGCCACTTGACCGGCTTAAATGTGCCACTTGACCGGCTTAATAGTGGCAGTCAAGCACACCACATCACACAAGCAAACCACACATGTCCTCGACAAACACACAACAACACTCACTGGACGTGGAATCAAAGTCCAGCATCTCTCCCTCTCCTTTGACCATTCCTACTGGTATGAATTCCACAGCGACTGACTTGTGAGAAGTGAGGTCTTCCTCTTCGGGTGGTGGCCCACTGCCAGTCACCAGAGTCATGTTGTAATTAGAGGCATGCTTTACCTTAGTTCTGCGTTTAAGGTCATCCCACCGCTTTTTGCACTCTTGAGCTGTGCGCACCTCATGGCCAAATGCACTCACACGATCCACAACTTGCTTCCAGTGGGACATACAATGGGCAGCCGTAGTTTGACAATTCGGCCCCACTAGCATATCACGGTTTTGGTCTCGCACGTAGTCCACAAGGAAGTCCAGTTCCTGCACGCAGAAAGGCTTCTTCTTAGACGTGCTGGAGGCCGGAGCTGTGTCTGGGGTCCCAGTCTCTACTGCAGGTGCAACCTTCCTCCTTTTGGACAGTGGTCCTGACCCTGGATGGCAAATGCCGCCCTGATCAGTATGGGCTGTGGCACTGGTGGGTTGAACCGAGGGAGTGGCAGGTGGAACAAGGACAGAAGCCCTGACTTGCGTCAGTGGCTGCTGGGTGTCCTGGAATGGACCCTGCGCAGCAACATCTGCTGTGCCAGGGTCATTGACCGGGTCTGTCCTGGATGGTAGACTCACAACCGGGGTGGTGTCGGCTGCATCTGCCCATGCACTTGCCAACACTCGGCTGGTCGGGGCACCAGATGACATTACTGCCCCAGGGACATGTGCCTCAGTCAGGGCAGCCCTGTGTGCACGTACGGTGTGCCTCCTGAACTCCTGGAAATCTTCCAGGGACTCTTCAGGTACCAACGCAGACTGCGCTGGCAGACCCTGATCCTGGGTGGTGGTGTCCACAGCTGCACCTGCAGCTACCACTCCCCTTGGGTCCGTGGCAGTCGATGAAACGGACTGCCGAGTCACATGGGCGCTAGTGCCAGATGCAAGAACTGCATCTCCCGCAGCTGCAGGGAGATGAGGGCATGACTGCACCACCACGTGGCACAACATCGTGCTGAAGTGGCGCACCCCTGCCTCTTCCCCCTCTGCAGCCACCCTGGACACCCTGGACTCCCCCTACTCCCTGGTCACCCCGGCCACGTTCCTGACCACACCCACCACGTGGAGTACACCCAGCTGAGGCGCCCCTCACCTTTCATGGCCTCCCAACCATGGCACAGATGTAGTAGTGCCAATGGGAGGTGAACACGACAATTGTCCTGGGCAATTGGGGTGAAGGAGGTGGGATACAAGAAACAGCACCCCTGCACCTGCAAGGTAGTATGTGACCCCGGTGATTAAGTGACGGGTCACTCAACGCTCAGGCACCCCAAAACTGAAGAAAAACCGTGCACGCAACCCCGGTAGCCCACATGTGTGGAATTAACCTCCTGCAGTACACAGTGGCACCCTGGGACACGAAATACACGTACACATGGGACACGCAGGCTACTATGACCTAGAAAACGGGTACGCGATAAACAGGGGCACCCGCAGTGGGAAAAATAGCATGCGTGATTCACCGTCAGACTAGCGTGATAATGAAAAACACGCGTAGCCAATACCCCTGCCAAAAGAAGAGATACGTCCTTGATCCACTGTGAAGTTGTGATGGCGCGTGAAACAACACGAAGTAGCAACACACACGTCGGTCTCCACGAAAGGCACGTACAGCAAACTGCTGGCCCCACTCACCTTTAACCCGTGCTGAGGGAAACACCTGTGCGCGTCACTTCTCTTATGCGCTTAGGCCCTTTCCTCGGATTACATGCATTCAAACGCGTATGTGATTTTTTGGCACGTGTGGATGCACCCGTGCTGAGGGAAACACCTGCGCATATCAAGTCACATACGCGCTTACACTCTAAGGGCCTTTCCTCGAATTACACACTGACGTGCAGTTTTTTCACGTGCCAAATCACTCCGTATCAAGCTGGCCACGCAACAACACACAGAATACCACGCTCTTGCCCAGAAGGCCATTTTCCTGCCCCCCAGAACCCCGAGCAAACTCCCACCTGCCATCTGCTGCTGCCTGCCTGCCTGTTGGCCACGTGCCCTGCTACTTGGTGCCTGCACTTAAGCCATCTGCAGGGGTCCAGTTGCTCTGACCACCCCTGCTGGAACAGAAGACTCCAGACTGTAATTCCATTGCTCCACAGCCCAGCCCCAGGACCCAGTTTCCCACGCACACCTGCCTCGGGGGTTGCCATGTCCGACACAACACCATCTGGCACCAGTGGCAACCCCCCAGCAGAGAGGCAGAGGGCTGCCAGCTTCAGTGCCATAATGCCCTCTTTGGAAGTTCACGCGCCGACAATAAAGGATGGAAGAGGATCTGGAAGGACATTGTGGCTGCCATCAACATGGAGGGGGTGGCAGCCTGCGACATGCAACACGTCCGGAAGCGCTGGGAGGACTTCAGGTCCAGGACCCACAGCAAGGCACGGCACCTCTTGAAGGCAGCAGATGCTGAGGGGTGCCGGTTCCGCCTTACCGACAACCAGATGAGGGTCCTGGAACGTATATGCCCAGCGCTCACCTCCAGGTCCTTGAGAGGTAGACCCATCCGGAGTCGAGCGGTAAGTGTACATGCATACTGATTGGACGCTGTGCATGTTGAGGTGTGCCAGGAGTGTGCAGGTTGGAAATATGTCTTGGTAGGCCCATTTATGGATGTGTATGTACAGGGACATGAGCCTGACACATGTGAGTCCAGTCATGTGTGAGGCACATCAATGGTGTATGTGTTCAAATGCATGGTGGCCAAATGCATGTGTGGGTGCACACATGTTTACATTTCTGTGTATGTACTGTGGCATGGTTGTGGTTTGACACATGGATGCTGGTTCCACCTTCATGTATGTGCACAATGTACATGTGCATGTGTGTGTATTTGTGTGTGTATTTGACAAGTGTTCAACTGTGATACACCATGGATTCATGTAGCACTGACATGTAGGAGGTTAATTGGCAGATGTGACTTGGATGGCGATGATATCACTGCGACAGGTGGTGGAGTGGTTCAGATGCATGTATGTCTGGTGGCGTGTGTGCATGTGCTCTGTACTCCCCATGTTGCATGTGACGTCAGGCTAACCTTCGGATGCTCATGCTGTTGTATGTGGATGGATGGTGCTGCCTGCTGCAACATTCCTGTTAATTTGCATGTGTGTGGGTTCAAATGATATGTGTGTTGGGGAGTGTGATGCCATGTGTGAGTTTTACACTGCCACTCATGTGCAACTGTCATGTGTGTATCAGACCATTGTACAGTGCCCTGATGCCTGTGTTTTGTCTCTCCCTGTCTGCAGCGTCAACTGATGAAGAGGGCAAAGATGGTGCTGTGGAGCACAGCGGCACGGATTGCACCGCCAGCCGGAGACGCAAGGCCCGGCTCCCTTCCCAGTTGTCATCTCATCGGGGAGTGAGGAGTCTAGTGCCACCTCTGTGGCCGCAGCTGCCGAGGGTAGGTCCAAGAGGCAGAGGTCGGAGGTGGACTACTCGGCAGCAGAAGGGGCAGCTGAGAACCCACAGGGACCTATGGAGGAAGATGGCACGGGGTCATCCAGGTTGGTGGTGGGTTTGGTTGAGGAGGAGGCTGTGGAAGCGCCACACACGCGTTCTGGAGGGGCATTCCACTGGTGCTAGTGGTGCAGTCCAGGGGCAGGGACAAGAGGCAGCACAAGCGGCCGCAGAGGGCCTGTGTGTCATCCTTTCCCTGATCCTGTGACTGCATCATCCCACACCAGCAGGGATGCCTTCGTTCTCAGGGAGGGGATGCGCAAACAACAACTGGACTTCCTCTCCCTGTGGACGTGGAAATCCGGGACCGTGTTGAGCCTGTCCTGGCTGGGGTGGCGTCAACGTGGCATCCGGGATGACGTGCACGGTTTTTGTGAGGACTCTGTACGTAATTTGGGATGCCTCATTGACCGTGTATACCTACTAGGACAGGTCACCAGTGCTGGGTTCCTCCGTCTACTGGACCTTGTACCGACCCCCTCCTCAACTGAACCCCCTATGCCCCAGTCGTCCTCCGTGTCATCTTCAGGCCCAAATATCACCTAGGTACCCTGTGGAGCTGCCTCTGGCCCAGCGGCCAGGCTGGTGGAGGACACATCCCTGCCACAGTCGGGAGTCGGAGATCCAGCAGGGGTGGCCACCCCAACAACTGGACCTCAGCAGGAGGAGGACGTGCAGGCATCAACAGGCAGGGCACATGCATGGCAGCAGCTGGCTCAAGGTGGGAGCGATGATGGCTCAGGACCATCAACATCAGAGGGGCAGGCATCGGCCGGAGGGCAGGAGGACCCTGGTTTGGGAGTATCTTCCGTGTGGCAGCGGTTGGGACAGCAAATAGATGCAGAGCGGCTGTGGGCGGAAGAGGCGCGGCTCACTATGGTCACGGCGGAGAACTCCATGCGCAGGGCACTGAGTTGGGCTGAGTGTCTCGAGGAAATTCGCAGGGAGTTGGAGGTGGACATGGCATTATCCCTGCGAGACCTCGGGCCAGTGAAAAGGCCCACCTCCTGGACGTTGAACAGGAGTTAGATGATGCCCTGCCCCGGGAAAATCAATAAGTGTGCCGTAGGACTTGCCTGCCGCCATTGTATATAGTTCATTAGTCTTAGGTTTCCTTTCTATTTTTCTTTCATTTGAGACACATGGACTATGCCCCACCTTTTCGTATACAGTTATTTGTTAGGCAGGGTATTTTGTACGTTTCCTTTGGGTGGTTGGGCTCTTGGACCCTGGATTTTTACATTGTATATAGTTATGGACTGGATTTGACTTTATTGATTTTTTTTTTACCCATGGAGCAATGGTTTTCTTTTTTGTTTCCTTTTGGATTTGGTTTGATGGACAAGCCTTTTTCATTTGGATTTATTTGGATTCAGCATTCATATATTTTTCATTCATTTTGGATATGCAGCCTTTTGTTTATTGTTTCTTTTATTGTGTGACTTTCTTTCATTCCCTTGCTTTTGTATTTAATACATTTTGGTTTCACACTTCATTTGTGTAGTATTCTATCATTGGTTTCATGCATGTCACAATGTGGGTTTTCTCATTCACTGACATGTATTGATGTGCATACTTGTAATTTGGGATCTATCATGACATGGGGATTTCAATGTGTGGTGGATGGAATACTTGGTTGGGTGTTTGGAGTGGGGTTGCATGGGGTGGGATTTGGGTGGCCATAAGGGCCAGGAGTGTGGATCGTGATGACGTGTTGGGGGGACATGAGTCGGGGCATGTTGGCAGGTGCCCGTCACTGCTGGGATGGTGGGGGTTCAGGGGGAAATGAGTCAGGGCCTGCTGGCAGGTGCCTGTCAATGGTGGGTAGGTGAGTGGGTCGAGGACATGAGTCGGGGCCTGCTGGCAGGTGCCCATCAATGGTGAGTGGGTGAGTGGGTGGGGGGCATGAGTCGGGGCCTGCTGGCAGGTGCCAGTCACTGCTGGGTGAGTGGGGGTGCAGGGGGAGATGAGTCGGGGCCTGCTGGCAGGTGCCCGTCACTGCTGGGTGGGTGGGGGTGCAGGGGGACATGAGTCGGGGCCTGCTGGCAGGTACCCCTCAATGGTGGGTGGGTGAGTGGGTGGGGGGACATGAGTCGGGGCCTGCTGGCAGGTGCCCATCAATAGTGGGTGGGGGGACATGAGTCAGGGCCTGCTGGCAGGTGCCTGTCAATGGTGGGTGGGTGAGTGGGTAGGGGGACATGAGTCGGGGCCTGATGGCAGGTGCCTGTCACTGGGGGTGGATGGAGGTGCAGGGGGACATGAGTCGGGGCCTGCTGGTAGGTGCCCATCACTGCTGAGTGGGTGGGGGTCCAGGGGGACATGAGTCGGGCCTGCTGTCAGGTGCCCGTAAATGATGGGTGGGGAGTGTGTGGGGGGACATGATTCAGGGCCTGCTGGCAGGTGCCCATCACTGGGGGTGGGTGGGGGTACAGGGGGACATGAGTCGGGGCCTGCTGGCAGGTGCCCCTCACTGGGGGTGGGTGGATGGATGGGGTACATGAGACGGGGCTCACAAGTGTGCTCACAAGTGCATGGTGCCACTTGGGCTGCCTACAGGGCATGGTGAGGGTTGTAGGGTAGTCCCCTGTGGTGTGGACTGCCTGCAGGGCATGGGGAGGGGGGAAACCGCACACCCGGGAAGGCCCACAATGCCAAATTGCATGTGAAACTCCCTGTGTACCACCCAAATACACATACCCCGCTCTCACATGGAGCAACACGTGTGAAACTTCCCGCGCACCCCACAAATACACATACCACGCTCGGCCAATGCCTATCACGTGTGAAAGTCCCCGCGTACCCCACAAATACACGTACCCTGCTCGCACAGGGCCTATCACATGTGAAACTTCATGTACCACGCTCGCCCAAGGCCTATCGCGTGTGAAACTCCCCGCGTACCCCCTGAAATACATGTACCATGCTCACCCAAGGCCTACCACGTGTGAAACTTCCTGCGCACCGCACAAATACACGTACCCTGCTCGCACAGGGCCTATCGCATGTGAAACTCCCCGCGTACCCCACAAATACACGTACCAGGCTTGCCCAAAGCCTATCGCGTGTGAAACTCCCCACGTACCCCACAAATACATGTACCCCACTCGCACAGGGCCTATCGCGTGTGAAACACCCTGCATACCCCACAAATACACATAACATGCTCGTCCAAGGCCTATCGCGTGTGAAACTCCCTGCGTACCCCACAAATACACGTACCCTGCTCGCACAGGGCCTATCGCATGTGAAACTTCCTGCGGACCCCAGAAATTCCTGCAGGCTGCCCATCCACCCTCCCCATGCCCCACAGGCAGCCCATCCACCCTGGCCATGCCCCACAGGAAGCGCACACCACAGGGGGGACTTTTTCCATGCAATTTACCTGGCGCGAGCAGGGTACGTGTATTCTGAGGGGTGCGTGGGGAGTTTTACATGCGATTTCGCTAGCGGGAGAGGGGTACGTGTATTCCGAGGGATGCGCAGGGAGTTTTACATGCATTTTCGCTAGCGCGAGAGGGGTATGTGTATTCTGAGGGGTGCGCAGGGAGTTTTACATGCATTTTCGTGTTTGGGAGCTTTATGCTGGTCCACTGGCCTTTGTGCCATGTACTGGATATGTGCGCTGTTCATGGCGCACGGGGCAGGGTTAGGGGCGTAACTGGCGCTGCTGCAGGGTTGCTGCGCCACTCTGCGCCACGGCTGGTTATGGATGTTAAAATCCATGAATACGCTGTGCGCTGAAATGGATTTTGGCCACTTATGCACTGATTTCTATGAATTACCCCCTAAAACTTTCGCTGATGACATACATGAATGGCTGGTCTCCAGACACATATTCAGTATTTACGTAGTGTTTTGGAATAACTTGAGACTAGTTTGATGTGTTTCAGGTTCGAGTTTGACCTCCTTCCTGAAAACTGTTCAAAATCTGGACATCCAAATGTCCAAATCCTCCATTTTTAGATAAGACTTTCTTATTAAACCCTAGTTGCATCCAGTATGTACATATTCTGAAGAGCTATATAGCATCAGTGATAGTAAAGACTGAACTCAAACGAGAAGTACTAAATCTGATGTTAAGAAAGCCAAATTTGGGTTCAATGGATGCAGGTAACTTCAGTCTAATGTTAAAATTACACAATCCTCTGCTACAAATTACGACAGATTGCTCTGTGCGGGCAGAAGGCAGATATCGATGAACCAGGAAACACGTTACCAAGAGAAAAATGGGCAGTATTGGCCCTGGCTGGCAGGGGCCCTAGCTCAAAAAACTGAAGACTAATGTCTATGGGAAGAAGAAGGGCTGCCAATATACTGGCGCTCTTGGAACACTAGGGGCAATCACCATCTATTTCATAAGGATTTCCTGATACTTGAAAAGTTTGACATAATTTGCTTTCAGGAGACTTGGCTCTCAACTCCCCCAATCTGTGATGGCTTTGAAGTTAATTGTATTCCGGCCCAAAAGAATCCAGTGGGCCGCCCATCGTCCGGCATACTCACTTTGATAAAGCTAGGGATAGGCATGTCTGTTATAGATTCCATAAATCCTAACCCTTATTTCCAAATGACTACACTCATTTGGAAGGTAATGGAGGATATGATGACTATTAATCTGGTAATCCTTAATGCATATTGGAATCCATTGTTCTTGGCAGATCGACTGTTCATAAACATGATCTTGACTCTGATTGACAATGTGTATATGAAACATCAAAATGCCAATGACACAATCTGTGGGGATCTCAATATAAGATGCCTTGATGATATGGGCAAATGTCCCTCTCTATCTTGCTTAGAACAAAATGCTTTACTTTGGGTAACTGAACAGGAAGAGCGTAACATTCTTATCCTGAATGGGCAAACTTGTGCAGAAATACCCGCTAATTTTACTTGGGCCCGGGGTAGCCAGCATTCATGCTTAGACTTGTTTCTAACACTATTCATAAATGGGTCCAGGAATTAGTGGTTGTGCCATGAAGCAGAGTGATCACAATCTACTACAGCTAAAGTGGAATTGGAGGTCTACCCATAGGCCAATAGGGGTTGTTGAATCCCTGCAAGTAAATCAAGCTGGCACAAATCTTAGAATCCTCCTGAAGGATGTTCCTCCATTAGTCGAGAAACTGAAGCAGTTGATTTTGGCTGAAGGAGCATTCTTGAACTATGGGCTACAGCTTCATTTTCAAGTAAAAAATAATCTAGGCCCGAGACATGGGGTTACTCGACTCCATTTATATAATAAAAATCTGCTAGACCAACGAAAGCTACTACGAGTCATTGAGAAAGCTCAGTCTATTAGGGATAGATGAGAGACTAGAAGCGATAGATAAAAAAAAAGGAGACAACAATATTGGAACTGGGTACTCTCATCTAGGGCATCACGCATTCAGCATGATGTGGAAGAAATGCTCAAAGTTATTGCAAACAGAAAGTCAAGAGACCTATGGGCTCTCTTGAACAATAATGAGATCTTCCAAATAGCCACAACGCTACCTTCTGTGTCGGAATATGACTGGTCCAAACACTTCTCGCATCTTTTTGCCAAAAAGCTTGAAAGAGGGACTGATTCTGTTTTGCATTGTAATTCAGATATGATGCAGATTCAAAAGATGATCAAAAACCCTGAGAAAAACACTGGGAGACTGCCCAAGTGGGATCTGTGGCAGCTGGACCAGATGATCTTAACAATTAAATATTAAAGGCAAATCCTGTCTGATTGGTGGATTTCTGTGTTTTGTTGTTTAACCAAATCCTAGAATACATAGAGGTCCATGATACCTGGAGGACAGCCCTGATTGTCCCAATATATTAGAAGGGCAGTAGGGCAGTCCCAAAAACATTATTGGCCCATTGCCCTACTGGATAAACTGGGGGAACTGTTCTCTTCTATTTCCTTCAGCATCTACTCAAGTGAGCAAATTAAGCTGGGTGCCTACATCCACGACAAACCAGATTTATCAAAAAAGTGAGGACCAACTCAGACCTGTTCCTGCTGAATATGTTAGACATTAAAACATTTCACACAAACTCAAGGCTATTTGTGGCCTTTATCGACCTTGAACAGGCCTTTGACAGCATCAGCAGAGAACGGCTTTGAGGGAAACTCTTGTCGTGGGGCTGTCCGAGATTTGCTAGAAGCAATCATGACTTTATACTCCAATACTAATATATGAGTGTGTAAAGGCCAATATTCTGAGGGAATTCCCACTTTTAGGGGTCTACAGCAGGTCTGTTTTTTAGCCCCAACCTTATTCAATATTTATCAGGCTGATATTGAGGAAGGTGCAAGGATTTATTTGGGGATTTTATTTGGCAGTATGCAGTATGGAAATGCATCCATTTCGAAATAGGTGCCAGACACAGTTTTTCAGCAAGCATTATTTTTAAAAGCATTTAGCAAAACGTTTTGGAAACATGCCAGTCATTTTAAAGTGCAAAAGTGCATAGGTACAATTTGGATGTTTTCATGTGCGTAAAACGGCATCAGAAATACATAATTAACTAACCAAATACTAATTGTCTTACTAACATATTAACAGCCCCTCTAATATTGTAATGCAGTTTCTTGAGCACAGTGAGATTCATTACATTTTTTCATGAAGAGCAGAAATATGTGCTACAGGAAGGTAAATGGAAACATTTGCCTTAAGCTTTCATTGTTCTGGAGCAGAGAGAGTTTTTTACAAAACATTTTTTCACGATGATTGGTAGGAATGGCGAGGTGCTACAGCTGATGTTGTGGGAGAATGACTTGCAGTTGATAGACAGGGAAAGTTTTTTTTTAATGGGCAGAATGAGGGGAAGAGCTAAGAACTGCCTGGGATTTGAATGCCAACAGTGATTTCCAGGTATGGGAGATTTGTGGCTGCAGTCTAGAAGACAAAGAGAGGGAGAGCTGTCTGGCTTTGAAGCATTCTGAGGCAGTGCAAGGCTGTGTTCCCAGGAGTTGCGAGAGGGAGGTTTCCATTGATAAAGCCCCTAACCACAAGAGCTTTAAACTTCGCCTGTCTAGGTGAGTGATGTTTTAAGTGAGGAGTATGTGGATGGCTGAAAATGTCAGATTAGCTAGCGTGCTGAAACATAACGCAAACCGATTGTTTTGTTTCTTCCTATTTGCAATTGTAAAAAAAAAAAAAGAAAAAGAACTGAAATAAGGAATCAGAATTGTCGTATTGCAATGTGTTTGTTGTCTTTCCTTTGTTTATATTTTAGAGGACAAAGTTATGCACACTATTAGTAAGCATACAAGTAAATGCAATATTATGAGAAGTAACATTCATTTTCTGGTGTGTAGATCCTAATAATAAAAAAAACAAAGTTGGTGCATTTTCTGCAAGGCACACCACAGTGTCATACCAATGTGGTAAAGAATATTTTTACCACATTACCAGGGGTACGGTTGTAACAAGGGTGTGTATACATTTACAAAAGTAGTGTAGAAGGGTATATGCATTAATGAGTCCTTCTTTGCATGTGCAAAAGAAGGC
This sequence comes from Ambystoma mexicanum, assembly GCF_040938575.1. Lineage (NCBI taxonomy): Eukaryota > Metazoa > Chordata > Amphibia > Caudata > Ambystomatidae > Ambystoma > Ambystoma mexicanum. The sequence continues at coordinate 645,188,373 of NC_090927.1, forward strand.
AGTGTCATATAAGACACATAGATTACTGGATGTAAATAAGCCAGTAACACAAGCCACATGCAATAGGTTGCATTCTGAATAAACTTACTGTTTTCCCTGAAAGTGTGATAGGTCTAGGGAGTTTTCTGCAGGGGACCAAGAGGTATCCCAATAGAGAGGAAAGGGTTGTCTTATCATGGGGCGGTAGTACAAAAAATATGCTCACCACTATACCAAAAATAATAAGGCAATTCCAAAATACTACCGAAACAAGAACTCACTAAAATTACCACCAACATAAGCTAATGTTATATATCACCAACTAGTATAATACTGAACTACTCCTAATGGTAAGGCCAGTTTAGCACCAGATTACTGAAAAATTACCACTGTAAGGAAATACTGCCAAATCCAGAATTTGCCCCAAAAGACAAAACATCTTACATGAATGTTGCTTTCTCCCTGTGGGAACAGACTGTAGGGCAACTGCTGGGCTTGGCAAGTGTGTCCCACACTGCCATACATACATTAAAGGGAACTCATTTTGTGAGAACAGTGTGACACTGAAAGTGAATCTCAGGATGTCTCAAATTGATGCCACATTCCCAGAATTGCTTAAATATTTAGAGACAAAATTACATGCACATGGAACATGGTCATCAAATGATGCCACATAATGGCATGACCATATCTATGGGGAAGTTCAGAAAGAATCACTGAACAGCATTTTTGAAGAGGGTAGCATAATTCAGGTCTGTCTTCTAAGATTATTTAATGCTGCAGACAAACATTCAGGAAAAGACTGTTTGATACGGCTCTGTGTCAAAACGTGGTTCATTTTAAATAGGACTCTGTGAATGCAAGAAAATGATGCCAAGCTAATTAGCAGACTAAAAGTCGAATTAGATGGAGCTAGTGAACAGGAGAAAAAGTTAAGAGCAGAACTGGAGGTATGTCAAAAAGACATGCAATCAAAGTGTAATGAATTTGACACTCAATTGTCTCAAAGGAGAAAACAGTGTGAGGACAGTGAACAGGAATTAAAACACCTGAACGGGTTGGTAAGTCACATTAGACAAGATAATGAGGAGGCTATTTTAGAGATGCAAGTTTTACAAAGAGAGAATCTAGGAAAAGAAGGTGAGCTCCAGCCTGTTGAACAAGAGATAGCTAAAATGTTTCAAGAAAGGGACAAGCCGGACAAAGAGTTTAATGAATATCAAATACAGATGAGCGATATGCAAAATGTGATTAATAAAATGGGCAATGGAAACACTTACCTGCGTAAGAAGGCAGACCGACTCCTTAAAAAGTGCAAAGATTTGGAACAGCAGATGTGCGATTTCAGGTCTCAGGACAAGCGACAGGGCAATACATTCAATGGGATTGAGGTGAACTACGCTGGGAAATAGCGTCCCGGTAGCTGTGCCCGTGTCTGGACTTGGTTCAGGCGCCTTTTGGGGGGTTTGACTCACCCATTGGGGGTTACCACCAATCCCATACACCTGAGACAAAGGTTGAACCACAAAGTAATGTAATTCCAAATATAGTGCCAAGTAGCCCTAGCTAGATAATGAAGTCAATCAAGGCCCTGATCAAACCATTAAAAAAAGGAGGGGAGTGCTGTATAGAGGACCACTTAGAAGTGGTGCACAATATATTTAAAGCCCTAAACATAACCAAGGAACAATACAGACAATACTTTCACTTGACTCTGGATGCTCCCACAGTGAGCATCATCAGAGGATTGAATGAACAGGAGAACATGTCATGGGCAGAATTTGAAAAAGAGATAAGGCATCATTTTTCTCAGTTTTAGTCATTGCAAGATGCGAAGAAAGCTGCATATAAGATAACTGCTGGGCCGAATACATCACCTCGCCAATTTCTTCAAGACTTAAAAAGAGCCTTTTCTCGTTTTGATGTATCTTTTAAACCCAATTCCAATGAGTTTAAAACTGCCTATTTTTATGGTCTGCAGAAAGACATTATATCACAGTTAGTTCGCAAGTTTGATCGTGAGAAGTCCCTTGAATGGATTGTGCACCAAAGTACCAAACTGTATGAGGTGCTCTACTGTCAGGGTAGAGAGGGTGATAAAATGAAAGAAACAAGATCAAAATCTAAAGAATCCTCGGCAACAGTAATGGAGATCAGGTCGGCTAAAATGTCACTTGAGTCCGCTCAAAGTTAATGCAAAAATAATATGACACCCGAACAGAGGGGTACTCCACAGAGGTTGCCGCCCTCGGCGCCAATGTTTCAGTCACATGATCTTAGTAAAAGAGAGAGTTACATTAGTCCTAGGTACCTTGGAGACAGACCCCAGGTAGGATACCGCCCCGATATGTCAGGCGTGAACAACAATCAGAGGCAAAATCAAGATCAAAGAAGTAATAGTCCCTACCAGAATTTGGGGACACAGAGCAGATTTAGCCCCAACACCATGATATATGGTAACCAGGACAGACCACGGTATGTGGATCGATTTATTGAAAATGGGAATCAGCATAGGGAACAGTACTCACAAAATGAGAGACAGTACATGAGCCAGAATATGAACTATGCTGCACGTCAATACAATCAATCACCGCCACCAGGGGATCACAACCAAAGAATGGGTACACCACACTCCTCGCCTCACATGAATTAAGAGTTCAGAAACAATTCAAATAGGAATCAAACTCCTGAGCGATATCTGAACAGATTTAACCAGGGGGAGAACAATCAATACCAGCCTAGGCCGCAAAGAGAAGATTCTAGAGAAAGGGACATGTTTCAATGTCTTGAGGCCCAGGTAAAAATGGTGGCTGAACAAACAGGAAAACTCTGAACATTTCAAAAACAGTCATCAAATGAGGGTGTAGAAGGTCATAGAAGTGACCTGGTGGCTTCTGATAATAAGTGACTAAATACTCATGACACCTGCAATGATAAAAAGACAGATTCCCACAAGCTGGTTTTGTATAATGATCCTGAGCTGCTTGATGATTTAAACATGAAAATACCTGCAAATGAACATGAGGAAGGAATTTCGACCACCTCTAAAAAAGAGGTTTGGTTTAACCTACCATTGAATCAAACGTTGGAAGTCTGTACAAATGAAAAAGGAAAAGGAGAAAAACATAACGTTCCAAAGGAACACAGAGACAGATTTAAGAAAGATAACTTATGCACTGATAAAATAACTGATGAGGGAGTTCATGTGAATGTTAGAACACACTCCTTAGACAATCAAGATGCTAATAAAATGCAGACAGGAAAAAGAAGTACTAAAAAGGAGGGTACAAATCAGTTGTCTGAAGAGTTTTTTGAGCCACATATTTTTGAAGAAATTAAAAAGACTCATATCATGCCAAATACCAATACATGTTCAGGATTAGAAAATGACAACCTATCATGTGATGTTTATAAGCACATTCAGTTGGAGAATTGCAGTGTGAACTCTGATGATCCCCGGACAGAGGGGCGAACAGTGGCCACACTCCAAATGACCTCTGAACATGGGGAGAGGGGCAAGGTTTCTCAAATGGAAATGGAAAAAAGGAGGGAAAAATATCTTTTCATTTACCGATGTGTTTAGCCAAAAGTGAGAAGGGTCTGAGAAAAGTGAGTCCCGAAATCAGTAAAAATTCACACTTTTTGTGTATTGGAGGAAGTTGAGGACAGATATTATGCTCCCATTACTGTGGACGAGAAGTAGAATACATTTGCAATGATTGACACAGGTGTACAGGCTACAATTATGTCCAAAGAATTGATAAAAAGTATCAATGAAGGGAGATCTCCACAGAATCAGATCAAAGTGAGAGAAAATGAAAGCCCAGTACATAACTTTAACGGTGAGGAGGTACCCATTGAAGGTGGCACTGAAGTTGACATAAAGATAGGAAAACACAGAATGAGACAGGAAGTATTGATCACACCAATTTGTGAAATCCCATTCTTGATTGGAACAGATTGCCTGAAAAGATTGTCACATCTCATTGATGGGTACATGGGGTTCTGTGGTCTTTAACCTTTTAACTGTCATGGGTTTTCACCCCCAGCGCCAAAGCCTTTTTTGGTGATTTCGGTATTTCACCCTGCAAAGCCTTCTAACATTTTCTCCTTCATTAACCCCTTAAGTGCCAAGGACGAGTCATAAAACATCAGTGTAAACGAATGCCATAATGTTGCTAAATCAAATGATGCAGGGGAAGTGTATCTCCAGAATAGCTGTGTTTCTAGTGTCACTGTTATTTTAATGTTTCAGGACAAAGTGCAAAGTGTAAAAGAAAAACAATCCGTGCAGATTTATTTGGATCCTGGGAAGACATGGCAAACTGAAATAGATGAACACACATTGCGCTCCTATTTAAAAGAAGAGAAGTGTAAACAAAACACCATCCCTAAAGCAGACACAGAAAAACACATCACCACTCTTGCTGAAATACATATGTAAGATGAGCAGGCGTGGATTCATGTTGGTATAAATGGCCATTCTGAAGTGATAAATGGCACTTTGGCATTTGAACAGGAAAGGAGTTTTATTAATGAGAAATTACTTCAGAGAATATTGGAAAGGGAAGAGATCCAGAAGTTTAGAATTAAAAACCAATGCATCTCTGGATGGGATAATCCCGACTTTGAAAATTGAATCGCAGGAAGGTGCATGCTAAAGATTACTGTTGGACAAAAAGCCATCTTCCACAATGTGTGGATAGTGAGTGGAACACAAAATGATTTTTACCTGGGCAATGATATAATGCACAGGATGTGTATGGTGTTAGATTTCCTTAACCAAAAATTATGGTCCCGGCTAGGTGGGCCTGCGCCCGAATTTGAAGACAAAAGAAAGGCTTATCATTGTGCACAATTGGTGCCATATGCAATTAAACTACAGGTGACGAAGGATATTACTATTCCTGCATTCATCAGGCAGGTTGCTATAGCACTAAAGCGTAAAAATGGACAGCAAATGAAGGATTCTGAAGCATATGTGTGATTGAATGAGTCCATGAAACAGCAAGGGCTGGACTATGAATATACCCCATTGGTAGATATTGGGGATGGGCCTGTCAAAATAATGGTGGATAATAAAGGGTGTCAAGATGTTCATTTAGAAGAGAATTCCATGCTAGGAATGGCAATACAAAATCACATTATACTACAGATTTCAACAATATGGTGAATGGAAATATCCCTGACAGATATGTAGATGCACAGGGTGTGTTGTCAAAGTACCTGGATTCTCAACCCAAAGGGATGTTCACAATTCAGTCTGTGTACCCTTATGATTACAATGAGACATTGTGCTGTCACCAAGAGAATTGTATATTATTTGATTTAAATGAAAATCAAACAGGAAATCAGCACATTGAAATGGAGGCTGATATGCCAAAATATTTAAAATTGGCAACTCTGCAGAGAGATACAACCACTCAGTTGGAAGAAAGCACAGAGGTTCCTCCATTGGAGGATTTCCCTGAATTAAAAAAAAAATGGTGGAGAAGCAGATTCTGTTAGCAGATGCCTGTGATAGCAAAGAGGATAAGAATGAATTGAGAAAAATATTTATGGAATTTAAGGACGTTTTTGCCAAAGACACATATGATTGCGGCCTAACTGATTTACATGTTGCCACATTACCAGAGGGGTGTGGTAGAAATCCAGTATTTGTGTGCCAATATCGATTGCCACCGGCATGCTTGGATTCATTGGCAGAGATAATTAAAAACTAAGAGTCTACCTCCAACACTCCCATTTTGGGTGTATTAAAGCCAAATAGTCAATGGTGTCTGTGTGCAGACCTAAGGGAATTAAATAAAAGAGTGCCAGTGTCTAGATGGGCGCTGCCCTTCATTGAGCAAGGCCTTGCTCAGGTGCATGGGTCAAAGGTATTTACCACATTTGATCTTACATCCTGGTACTGGTGTGTGCCATTGGCAGAAGACATTCAGAATTTATTTGCATTTTCATTTGATAAAACGCAATACGCTTGGTCCAAAACACCATTTGGGTATGTCAATAGTGGGAGCAAATTTGGCATATCTTTGAGAAAAGCTATGCCAGATGTGGCAGAAAGAGGGACCATAGTTTATGTGGATGATGTCCTGATAAAAAATGAAAGCCTAAAAAGTCATTTTGATGAAATTAGACATGTACTTGACCAATTGCAGAAGGCGGGTACCAAAGTGTTTTCACATAAAGCCCAATGGTGCAAGAAAAAGGTGAATTTGAAAAATACTAAAAACATGAAAGATTTTAAAAGTCTATTAGGAATGACAGGATACAACAGGAAATGTATTGAAAATTATGTTGAAATCACTCAACCATTGACTAAATTATTGAAGATGAATACACCCTGGAAATGGGAAAAGGAGCAGTCTGAGGCAGTTGCTAAATTGAAGGAATGTCTCATAAAGGCACCATGCTTGTCCTATCCCATAAAGAACAAATATATATTTTTTTTTAAATAGGATTCACTGAGCAGGTTATGTCAGCAGTGTTATCTCAAAAACATGATGTGAACCATAAAACTATTGCCTATGCAAGTAAGGCATTTTCGCAGGTTGAAACTAAATTCAGTGTATGTGAAAAGGCCCTTCTGACCACTGTATGGGCATTGCAACATTTTTGTTCCATTGTTCAAGGGGAAAAGGTGATCATTGAGACAACTACCATTGTAGATTTTACAGAGTAAAAGGATTAGATCAGGCAATCTAGCACAGTCCAGAATTACTTCATGGACATTGGCATTGCAAGGTTTCCCTGTAGAAGTGAGATATGGCCAGAATAAAAAGAGCCCAATTGCTCAAGGGTTAGCAGATCTACATGACTGTGCAGCTAAGTGTGTATCAGATGAGGTAGAGGTGGAGTGCAGTTTGCAGGAGTTTGAACAATCACCACATAAAGCTTTTGATGAAAATACATGCAACAAATTGCCAATTGTGTATGTCGATGGGTATGCTTTTCACATTTAATGTGACAGTGTTAAACAGGTCAAGGATAGGAAACGTCTGGTTGAGATGTGAGGACATTCCTAGTATAGGAATGAGAATTGGGGCTAGGAGTAGCCTGATAGCAGAGTTTGCAGCCATTTATAAATAATTACTATTGCAGTTGATAGCAAATTCAGTGAAATTGTCCTGGTGACTGATTCTGATTATGCACACAATATCTTTGTAGAATATTTGCCTGGCTGGAAAGCAAGAGGCATGCTCACATATAACAAAAATCCCCTCAAACATGGGAAAATGATTCAAGCTGTAGAAAGATTAGCATCAGAGAATGATTTAATAATATACTGGAGAAAAATTAGTGGACATTTGAAAACACCAGGAGAGGATAAGGAAGGAAATTATAGAGCAGATCAATTGGCCAAGATTGGGGCTGTTATGGGAGAATTGTTGCCTATTGAACACCTAATTGGTGAAATACAAGTAGATGCAATTACAGGCTCTAAATCTCCAAAAGAGGTTGAACAACCTGAAGTGCAATGGAGTTATGATACGCCAGATCAAGATGTGATTAAGGCACAAAAAGAAGATCCAGTATTGGGGGTCTATAATAATCATTTGCTGGACCCTGGAAAAAATCCTTTAACTGAAAATGATTGTACAGGAAAAGAAGAGTTGAGAGCGTTATTAAAGAACAAAAAATGAATTAAACTACAGGATGGTCTGATGATCAGGGAATCCATAACAGGGCAGATACAGTGGGTGGTACCTCTTTAATTCAGAGGACTAATGTTACACCATGCACATGATGCGATAACTGCAGGACACAGAGGTTCACAAAAAACTTTAGAGATACTGGGCCTCATTACGAGGTATGCCGGTAATGTAAAAACGATGCTGGTATCTAAATACCGGCATCGTCCATCGTCCTGTTGCATTCCAACCGCAAACCCAGTATCAGCGGCACACTAAACAATGGTGCCGCTAATAGCGACATAGGCGCGTACACGTGCCCCTTCAGGGAGCAAATACTGGCATGCCAGTAGTAGGGGGACATTCCAACCCATGCATACATGCAAATACCGGCATCGCAAAGCTGGTAATCATGGGCAGCACGATGCCGGCAATACAGGCATCGCGGACCACCTGCAAACAGCAAGCAGGATACAAGGCAGCTGCCACAGGTGCACACAATCACCACAGGTGGAGCCAATGGAGGCTGTGGTAGAATAAACTGAGCACACCCACACACCACACCCCCCCCAGGTGTAGGCAATGTAGAGTGGCCCAGTACAAAAGGAGCACACCTACACACGACACCCCTCCCTACACCAAAATGCTACTACTAGCAGTTGCAATCATGGCGCTGGAGGACATGCCTAAACTGCTACAACTACAGCAACACAGCAACAACAGCAACAACCACAACAACCACAGCAGCAAGAAAATGCAGCACAGAGGAGACGCAGGAGGAGAAGGAGGGTGAGACAGGCCCAGCAATTACCACCAGGGCAGCCACCACTGCCTCGCAGTCAGCCACCAATCCCTCGAACCAGACCCAGCCTATTCATCCTAACCCCTGAGCAGATCCACACCCTGTACCGGCTGGACCGTGACACCATCACCACCATAGTGGACATGATAAAGAACGACATTGCCAGCCACATATAAATACGCACTGCCATCCCCCCACTACTAAAGGTGGTGTCCGTGCTACACTTCCTGGCCACAGGCACCTACCAACACACAGTGGGCCAGCTGCATGGCATTTCACAACCACTATTTTCACGCATGCTGAACCAAGTGCTGGATGCCCTCCTGAAGCACTCAAGCACCCATATATCCCTACCACGGGCTGACCAGGAGATAGCCGAAACCAAAGTAGGCTTCCATGCACTGACAGACATGCCCAATTGTGTTGGTGCCATCGACTACACCCATGTAGAATTGGTAGTTCCCCATGCCATAGAGGCGGTGTACCGCAATCGCAAGCAATACCACTCCATCAATGTGCAAATGGTAAGTGACTCCAGCAAGATCATCACCCATTGCTGTGCCCGATTTCCTGGATCCACACATGATGCCATGGTACTGCGCAACTCCACGATACCCCGTCACATGGAGCGACATGCTGGACCACGTGCCTGTCTGCTCGGTGAGTTGCACAACAGGCCCATGGCCATGCTGTGGGGTATAGATGTGTGCGGATGCAGAAGGGGGGGTGGCCTACTGCACTAGGGTGGGAAAGGGGGGGGTAAAAGGTCACCAGGGCAGCAATAGCCAGTGAGTGCAGAATGCATGCAGAGCTAAACACTCCTCACCTGAACCAGCCAAACGGAACAGGACACATCACTGGGACACATATCACAAATAATGCATATGGATAATAATAAGTAAGAGGCACAACCAGGGCACCATGCTGTTGGCAAGCAATGCATGACTGAATAGGATGGCAACTGTGCCAATGCGGCTAGTGTGACCATGCATAGCAAACAATATCCTGCATGAATTAGAGACTAAACATTGTTGCAATACCACAGCACATCTCCCTCAGCATGCTGGAATACACCTTGCATCATCTAGTTAATCCCATCCAGTGTACCACACCTGATTACAGTATACATTGCATCTAGGTGATTATTTTCTACACGTACAGGGACATGTGCATGCCCACACCAAGTAGCTGCTGCCATGACTGTGCTCCCTGAAGGCGGCAGTTCAGAGTGACACACACCGATTTGTTTCTTCTTGCAGGTGATGGAGGATATCCCTTGAGGCCTTGGCTACTTACCCCTGTGCGGAACCCGCAGAACAGCCATGAAGAGGAGTAGAATCGTGTGCACACTCGCACACGTGTTGTCATTGAGCAGACCTTTGGCCTGCTGAAGGCGCAGTTCCGCTGCCTAAGCAGGTCTGGTGGGGCACTCCTATATAGGCCTGAGAAGGTTGCAAAGATTACCATGGCTTGTGTCATGCTGCACAACATGTGCGTCCGAAGGAATGTACCACTGCCACCTGACATTGACATGCATGGGCCGGGTGAGGATGAAGGGGATGGAGACGGAGGCGAAGGAGCCTCCATGCCAGTACGTGATGCACGGGATGGCCATGCTGTTCGCCAAGCACTAATTGACGAATACTTTTAAAATGCAAGGACAAAATGTGAGTAATGTGTCTACAACACACTGGCTGAATGTGGACATGCACACTTTTTTGTTTAGAATTGCCCCGCTGTACACCAACACACAATAAATGAACATGTACAAAATGAACACTGTCCAACCAATGATTTGCTAGCACACAACGGTGTATTTTCAGCAGACGTGATATGGTGAACATAATCCCCTCACAACACCCAGCAAACTCCCTCACCCACCCCACAAACCCCAGAAAATACCCCTCTAAACTCCCTCACCCACCCCACAAACCCCAGAAAATACCCCTCTAAACTCCCTCACCCACCCCACAGATCCCAAATCTCCCCATATGTGCAACAAACAGTGTTCCCTTCACCAATGTAGTTCTTCTAAATGTCATTGCCTGTACTGTTATTTTTTGGCAATTTTTGGGTTTGGGAGAGCCATGGCCGAGCGCTATGCGCTCCTCCGCATGAACCTGCACAGAGCTCGATTGCGCCGAGTCGGAAGGGGTTGTTGTAGTGGAGGTGTCATTTGTCAGTCCCATGGCTGGCCCAAGGTGTGGGGGCTGCATTTGCGGGAGATTTGCAAGAAGGGCCTATGTGAGTGACCCCATGCACTCCCTGAAGGCACACGTAGATGCCTCCACAGCAGCAGTATTGGCTGCAATGGCCGTGGCAATGGCCCTCATGGCCTCATTCCCAGCATCAACCTGTTTCCACATGAGTTGCAGCATGGACTCTTGGCGGCCCTCTACCCTTGCCAGGCGAGCCTCGAAAGAGTTGTCGGCCGCAGGTGTACTGGTGGCTGGCAAGGTGGTGGCTGGAAGGGAGGTGGAAGGCACCTGCGTGGGGCCCTCGTCCAGAGCACTGTCCTCCTCAAAGATGGCAATGTCTGATTCTCCTAGGTCCGAGTCATGGAGGCACGGATCGTCCAGGTTCTCATACTCCGCAGGGGGGGGCTGGCAATGGGGCTTGGGGTGGGTGTGCCAGACATGATTCCAGCCTCATCATCCACCTCTGTGGACACAACGTCCGTGGTGGCTGGCGGAACGGCTCCCACTGTTGTGGGTGCCTGCTGCTGTTCTGTGGCTGCAGGCGCCCCCTGCAGGGTTACTGCCTTGCGTGGCACACTGGCTGTTGCTGCAGGCATTTTCTTGGGCTGGGAGGTGGCGTGGCCTTGGTGCCTTTGCGTGCACTGGATGTACTTGCACCCCTGTCTTGTGTTCCACCTTCCTCATCGGTGCCTGGGGAATAGAAGAGATGCAGATCATCATTGATGTTGTCAAATGGCAGCTATGATGTATTGCAGTGTGGTATGTTCATACATTCAAGCATCATTTCATTTCTGGGGTGTGGCATTTGGTGTCCTGAGGGGACATGTGGCCAATCAATGCATGGCTGGTGGCATAGCATTGGTTTGGTGTCTGTGGTGGGTTCCATGGGCATGGTTGGGTCATGTTGCACCTCTGTTGGGATTGTCACTCAGCATGCGTGTGGGGCAGGGTGTGGCACTCATTCTTCAATGGATATGTTGATGTAGCCTTGGGACATGCATTACCTTGCCTAGTCCCACTTCCACATCACTTGTGCCACATCATGGTTTAGTATACGTGGATGTGATGGTTCACTCACCTTCCTCTGTGGTAGATGCAGCGCCAACCTCCTGGTCTCCTATTCCCTAATTCCGGGTCAATGAATGCACTTGCGGTCTCCTCCCATGCCGTCAACTTCACAGGGGAGTGTGGGTCACCGCCTGTCACCATTGCGGCCCTCCTGTTCTCTGCCAGGATCTTCCTCACCCAGAGGCGGAGGTCGTCCCAGCGCTTCCGGCAGTCACGCACACTCCTTGGGGTGCTCCCCACTGCCGACACCCTCTGTGCGACCTCCTGCCAGACCTCTTTTTTTTTGTTTGGGCTGCATGCTTGAGGTCTGTGCTCCTGATTGTATCTGCATGCTGTGTGAGGGTGTTGGCAAGCATGGTAAGTTCCACGTCAGAAAAACGCTGCTTTCTCTCCCTTTGGGAGGATTTCCTGGTGGCCTTCGACATCCTGCTTCTGTTGTGGCACACAACAACACGAGAATAGCAATGGATTGTGTTTTTAAAGATGGCCGCCGGCCCATTTCCCGTTCCTGCACGATGACGTAATTTCCGGGTCCTTTTTTTTGTGAACATGGTAATACCGTGCCGGTATTACCATGCCAGTATTTAGTGGTTGTTATGATGCGTTTACGGAATGGGCGGCACCCGCAATGCTGGTATAGGGGGGTTGGTGGCTCGTTACTGGCATGGCGGTTTTGCCAAAACCGGCATGGAGGAACGCGCGTTCTCGCGCACTCGTAATCACCCCCTGTTAGCGGGTTCATACGGGCACGGACTCGCACGTTCCGGCATGCCGGTATTGAACACGCTGTTACCGGGATACTCGTAATGAGGCCCACTACTGAAAGATTATGCTTACTGGATACACATGTCCCAAGATGGGGAATTATATACCAGGGGGGGGTCTGGTATGTGCACAATTTAAACTTGCTTCACCAATGCATAGAGCTCCATTAATGAAAAGAGGTTTAACCCTTCCATGGTAGGATTTACGAATCGACTATCTAGGGCCTCTAAAGAGATTGAGTAGGGGAAACTGGTATTTATTGACGGTGGTATGTTTAATGTCGAAATGTGTAGAATGTATTCCTGCACCAGATTGTAGAGCACAAACAGCAGATACATTGCTGGTAAATCATATATTTTCAACATTTGGGTTACCACAAAGAATAAAATCAGACAGAGGAAGTCATTTCACAAGCACTTTAATGAGCAAAGTATGGCAGATTTTGGGGGTAAAAAGGAAATTGCATATCGCTTATTGGCCCGCCTCTTTGGGGAACGTAGATAGAAGCAATAGATCTATCGTGGAAATATTAAAGAAGTTTGTAGAAGAGACAGGTTCTAGTTGGGATTTACAATTAACTTTAGTATTGATAGCCATTAGGTTGACTCCTGCTAAAGCAACAGGTATCAGTCCTCATGAGGTGTTGACAGGAAGAAAAATGGTACTGCCACAACATTTATTGTACAGGACGCATGAGCAAACACTTGTGAGTGCATCTACAGTTCACAAGTATGTGGAAGAATTGAGGAAGCATTTACAACATGCATTTGCATTTGCGCAGCGACATTTGGAAAGAGCTGCTGATAGTGCAAAGTCCTACTATGATAAAAAGACATCTGTGAAGGTGTATAAAATAGGTGATCGGGTATATGAGTTTCATTTCGGGAGAGGTAAACAGAAAAACTCAACATTTCTTGTGGCATGGCAGGCCCATTCGAAATCATAAATAATGTATCCCTGCTGGTATATAAAATCTTGAGGACAGAGTGTGAAATAGCGACAGAGCAATTTGTCCATGTCAACCAAATTAAGCCCTGTCACCCAAAGCATGAAATCAAGAGCCGTGAGCAGGCGGAGACAGGTTAGGTGTACTAACTGCATGGGAAAGAAAGCTAGCAGTAAGACAACTGATGAAAACGCAGTATGTTTGTATGTTGCATGCATAGTGAAAATGACAAGGTGGTGTTTTATTCCATGAGAAACTAAAAATATAGTAGTACATTAGTAAATGACAAAGCAATGTTTAAAAAAATGCACATAGATAAAATGGGACACTATGCGTTCATGAAAGGTGCTGAGTCAAATCAATCTATTCTAGCCCAATGTGATAAAGTTATTCTACATGTAGATTTTTGGAAATGTGTAATAAGGTGGGGTATTTATGTTTCTTGTTCCTCTATATGTGCTTATTTGCAGATATCCAAAAGTGACAAGTCTAAATTATAATGTTTTGGGCCACATTTTTGTTTTTGGCCGGATAGTAGAAGGGGTAAAATTTGTGTTGTGCTATGTACTTAACCTGTTATTTTTCTATTTAATTTAGATGCGACTAACTATTGTCCTGGCAGGGGTCAGAGGTCGCAGGATCGGAAGACGCAAGAGATGATGGATCCCTGGAGTCTACGGGAGAAAGCCCCAGGAAAGCCTCCGGACCCAAGTATGGAGGTGAAGACAAACAGACTGGGATGCAAAAAGAGGTGATTTCTGTGGAGAAATGCCCAAGAGCGCCAGGCTAGAAGGATTCCACTGAAAGGATGATGTAATGGAAGTATGATGATCAGGACAGCTCAGAGGTGCGGTCCTGGAGATGGTAAATGCCATAAATGGAAGAACTTAATTCCACTTCGTTGCCGGTGAGACATAGTATTATGCTGTGCTTTACCAATTGAGATTTGAACTGGAGACAATGGAGATTGGTTGTTTCAATCTTGATCCATCATTATTTTATTTTAATTAATTATTTTGTTTAATTATGTTGAAGCAAAAACAAAGAGGTGATGGCTGGAAGGTTTAGAATGAATCTTAACCACTGGCATTGCTCTGGGCAACCCTCCAGACCACCGTTCTTAGCCTGCCAAGCCATTACAGAAGGGGAAAGACCATATGCAAATCAGGCTTGGCCACACCCCAAAAGGGACAGTCCAGCCCGAACTGCTAGGCCACATCCCTTCTGCATGAGACCACAAGCATCCACAAACATGTTTCGCCCTTGTTGGGGCTCATCAGTGAGGAGTAGCTTGGGTCTCTAGGCCCAGCAGGCACGGGACCCACGTCTGGGCATACCCGTCCCACTCAGGGTGACAAAGCAAAAACAAAGGGGTGATGGCTGGAAGGTTTAGAATGAATCTTAACCACTGGCATTGCTCTAGGCAACCCTCCAGACCACCGTTCTGCGCCTGCCAAGCCATCGAACGATGGGATTGGAATGCGAATGATGACTTCCAGGGATGGCAGATCCATGGCTGCAGTCTTGAAGACAAGAGAGGGAGAGAGCTGTCTGGCTTTGAAGCATTCCGAGGCATTGCAAGGCTGTGTACCCGGGAGTTGCGCAAGGGAGGTTTCCATTGATAAAGCCCCTGACCACAAGATATTTAAACTTCACCTGTCTGGGTGAGTGATGTTTTAAGTGAGGAGTATGTGGGTGGCTGAATAAGTCAGATAAGCTAGGGTGCTGAAACATAATGCAAACCGATTGTTTTGTTTCTTCCTGTTTGCAATTGTAATAAAAAAAAGAAAAAGAACCAAAATAATGAATCAGAATTGTCGTATTGCAATGTGCTTGTTCTCTTTCATTTGTTTATCTTTTAGAGGACAAAGTTATGCACACTATTGGTAAGCATACATGTAAAGGCAATATAATGAGATGTAACATTAATTTGCTGGTGTGTAGATCCTAATAATAAAAAAAAGCAAAGTTGGTGCATTTTCTGTTTCGCTTCATTTTATTTCTCTCATGATCACGGTGTGAGGGAACTAGTCACTGGGTAACTACAGTGTCATACCACTGTGGTAAATAATATGTTTACCACATTGCCAGGGGTACAGTTGTAACAATGGTGTGTATACATTTACAAAAGTAGTATAGAAGGGTATATGCGTGAATGAGTCCTGCTTTGCATGCAGAAAAGAAGGCAATGTCATATAAGACACATAGGTTACTGGATGTAAATAAGCCAGTAACACAAGACACATGCAATAGGCTGCATTCTGAATAAACTCACTGTGTTCCCTGAAAGTTTGATAGGTCTAGGGAGTTTTCTACAGGAGACCAAGAGGTATCCCAATAGAGAGGAAAGGTGTGTCTTATCATGGGGCGGTAGTACAAAAAATATGCTCACCACTATACGAAAAATAATAAGGCAATTCCAAAATACTACCAAAACAAGAACTCGCTAAAATTTCCGCCAACATAAGATAATGTTTTATATCACCAAAATAGTATAAAACTGAACTACTCCTAACTGTAAAGCCAGATTACCACCAGATTACTGAAAAATTACCACTGTAAGAAAATACCGCCAAATCCAGAATTTGTCCCAAAAGACAAAACCTCTTACAAATGGCAGGAAGCGACCAGATCCTTTACCCCCAAAAAAAATAATAAATTGATCCCCTTAATGTTTTATGCAGACAACATTGTCATTCTAAATAAGACCGAGATTGGGTTTCAGTGTCTCCTCCATGACTTAGTCAAATATCTGGAGCTGAATGGTCAACGCAAAGCAAACCAAAATCATGATCATAGAACCCAAAAGCATGAAAAGAGCAGTAATATTTAGGTGGTGTGTGGGCAAGGATATCCTGTACCAGGGTGATGCTCTACCATACCAGGGGTTCTAGTGAACCATATCTCTTGTGATAAGCGATGGATAGAGAGTGCTAAAACCTTTGTGTCTGGGCTACTGTCTGAGCATCGAGAGGCCTTGAATTTTTTGTTTAGCAATTTTATGTCAGGACTCAGAATTTGAGGATTGAGGCTTTGCAGGGTTTGGTCTTAGTAATGGCGGTACTTCTGTTCTTTCTATGCCATGTTGGTGTTCTTTGTGTCTTTGCATGCCACCATTTGATTATTCCATGCCTGTGTATGTGGCATCCACTCCCTACCTGCCCATTTCTATACTACTTGCATAACCATGTTTGGGAATTCTACAACCTTTTCCCTCCTTCTGCCAATGCACACTACTCCTCGCCCTACTTGTTTCTCACAACCTATTCTACTCGCATGGCGCCATGATCATTACTGTTTTAGTAACTGTTTACAGAACCTTTCTCACATGTACTTTTGTTCAAGATTGGGAACAGGCGTGGGTGGGACCAGAACCGACATAACTCTCATCACCTCCATTACAATGCTCTACTTTTATCCATTTGTGAGGGAAACATGCACTGGCCTGCCCACTCTATACCTATTATTTTATGTAGGGGACACTTGTATTGGCGTTTTTGGGTGGCAACATCCATTTGAACATGCTAAATAATTTATGAGAGAATTGTGCAGTGAGCCTTCATTCACATGCTGAGGTATCTGATGGATTCTCATGGTTTCTGATGGATTTTCAAGCAAAGCTTGCAATCAACTGGTCTATGTTGTACCTGTTTGGGGAAAGCTTCTGCTGGTCCTGCTTATGCTGTGTCAGTACATATTCTTTTTGTGAGGGTAACCTGTGCTGGTACTATGCAAATAGTAAATGTATGTGCTGTATTTGTGAGTAAGTCTTTTTAGAACTGCATCACTGCCGCCTAGATTGTGACTTATGGGTGCCTGGATTGGAATTTAGACTTGCTGCTTCCTATGCTGCACTACCTGTTTTGTGTCTGATAGTAACTTGCAGTGTTTCTGACCCTGTTGTATCTGGCTAGTGTGTGATGGAAGCTTTCAATTCTGCTCCCTGTGTAGTTCTTGTTCTGTGTGTGAGGTAACGTGCCCAGATTGTACCTTTCCTGTATATCAGGGAATTTGCAGCTTCTGCTGCATGTGTTTTTCTTGTGTCTTTCTGGGTGTGAATAACGTTTTCACTACTGCATACTGCAGGCAATTTCGGAATAAAATATATATTACATCAATCCAAATGAACCTGCTGAAAACCACTGTTTCCCAGGCGAAATTCGGTAGTGTTTAGCACATGCCATCGGCCGCGTTTGACCAACTTGTCTGTTCGTACTGATTTATTCATTTTTTGTTTCTAGGAGATGATTATAACATAAAATGAGTTGAGTTTTAAACGACCCAGGTGTAATCACACATCCAACCCGATGTCCCTTATATTATACATGCAATTCAAATTCATCAATGCAATGCATTACAAAATCTATATTTTCTGTAAAATACAATCACGTTGGTACAAACAACACAGTGTAAAACATGTTGCTGCAGAGGTTGTAAATAACCGGCAGTGCATGTACATTCACTAGACGCTCCTCGTGGTTATTATTACATGTTTTTACGATACATTATTACAGCCTTGAATTGCTACTGAACCCAAAGCTAGTCAGTCAGATGCCAAGCTGTGCGAAAGTTCGGAATATGACCCCCATTCCTACTGTGTTCCCCGTCAATTTCAAAGGTAGAATGGACGTTCAACACAAATATAATTTTCTGTGAAAAACACTGCCTTGTACGCTCTTTACCGAGTATCTGTACAGCTTTTTAAAACCTGGAGTGATTAATGCGACCGTCTGAACTCTCAACAAAGCTGGGCAAACCTACCACGAAAACACTCCTCTGGCCTGCAGCGAATTACAGTGCTCGGCAGTACAAAGAAAATGTAGCTTAATGTCAAGTAAGTTCAGAGATGAGTGTTTTTCAAGAGGGGGCGGGAGCAGACGTAGTGGTTTAGTTACGAAAAATCAACAGGTCTGGTGACAGAGTGCAGTTCAAAATAGCAAACCTTTGTAAGCGCAATGTTCGTTCACGATATTACCATTAAGATTCTAAGGTATGCAACGTGCGTGCTAACTTTCAGAAGACACCGTTTATAACTATAAAGCAACCTTCCGGTAAGTCATTGTGCATGTGCATTAGTTATAAAATTCATGAAAACTCCATACATAATTGTAGAGTTGCTTTATGCTATCTCTTCATTTGATTAAAAAAAAAAAAGAATATTAGTACTATACACATCCATATTGGTAATAAGCTTTAAAATTGCTTTTTGATGGTGGTGAATCAAATACATAAAAGGAGAATTGCTGCTATGCACATATTGTAATGCCCATTTGGGCATGCCTGAAGCTTTTTGTTACATAGCCATGCCACTTTTTTAAAAGTGATGCTATGTTATGGTTGCTATGTTAGCACTGTTTTTCAAGCTTTCGTGCGATAAATGAATCATTTGCACCGGACTGACTTAACCTGGCATTGTGTTTCATCAGCATCAGAATGGATTAGTTTCCAACAATTTCAGTAGGAGGGAGTGACATGTAATTTGATGTGTGAGGCGATTGAATTTCAGAGGGTGGGACCTCAGGAATGTCTCGGCCACATACATTCTTCTGTTGGCAACACAGGGCAATCACATAACTGTTGTTTAAGCAGACCCTCCAGAAAATTGCGGCATGAAATGGAAATTATTGCGGCACAAAAAAGAAAAAAATTGCGGCACCCAACTGCGTTTTTTGCGGCATTTTCTAACGTTGAAAAATATATCATTTAGCATCTTTTTTAGCCTAAAACCAAGTAATTGCAAGGCTTTTGTTAGTGAGGAACAAAATGTGTTCTGTTTGGCTGCGCTCTGTAGGACAGCCAGGTCGAGTCACCACAGCCTAACATTTTGGATTGTGGTGGGGGAAGGGGGATACAGCCTGATGAGCTCCAAGGAAATGGTGCTGTGCCACTACTTCCAGCAGACAAGTGGAAAGCAAATAAACAGATAGGCTTGAATTCAAAAGTGTAACCCTGGTTGAAGCTCATAGGTTTGCTTTTCGCTTGTCCTATGACCCCAGGAGAGAGGGGGAACAACTCTACACTTCTCCAAGGAAGGAATCCATGAGGCCAAGACACAGGGGCAATGCAGTGGCAGTAACTGCAAGCCCATAATACCTAGCCAAACAATGAACTCTCTTGGGTGGTCATAATTCCTTGGTTATGCCACCCACACATGGTGACTAAACACACCCACAAACAGAAATGAAACATCACAACACTACCAGGGGTCAAGTCCTACAAATTAAAGTGGGGGAGGGAACTCATTAACAAATGCAATGGCATGTGATGTCATCAGAAATTAGCATATCAAGGTGAAATATGCATATATCATTAAATTGGCTTTGCATAACCACCAAAATTGCACAGGACGAATGGCCTTTGCCTTTCATACATTTTAACACCCAATTTTGTGCGTAATTGGTGTCATACAGCCCAGCCTTGATTCAAGGCTGGGCTGCATGATACAAACGCTCGTAGCTGTATTCGTTTCAAATTGCTTTACAATTATTGTAAAGCAATTTGAAACGAATACAGCTACGAGAGTCTTCAATTGGCATCATGCAGCCCAGCCTTGATTCAAGGCTGGGCTGCATGATACAAACGCTCGTAGCTGTAGTTTATGTTTTCTTTTCCGGCGCTCGACAGGAAAGTAATTTACTTTCCTGCAGAGGCGTTGCTAGGGGGGGTCTTTTGGTTGTAGCCCCGGATAGAATCTCAGGAGCTACAGCCAAAAGACTAGCTAGCCCCCAATCCCGACAGCTCCGACATCAGCATAGCCCCGGGTCTTTTCCAGACCTAGCAACTCCCCTGCTTTCCTGTCGAGCGCCGGGAATGAAAACAGTCCAGTGGCCTCTTTGGGTGCTCTGAGTTGGGGGCAGATGAGTGGACAGGCCAGTGCTTACCTGGCTAGCTTCACCAACTGTCAGCTCGGGCACTCAATGAGCCTTGGAGGTGCCTGGGGTCACAGCCAAATGCTGTGCATCTCCCAGGCCTGCGTGACCCTCCCCCAATCCTGGGCCTGCAACGCAGAGCCGAGGTGTTAACCCTCAAGCTGCTGCAATCAGCAGCCAGCTTTGTTCGCTCTAAATCATTAAATGAGCGCGAAAAAAGACACACTAAGCTAACGTGTCTTTTTTGCGCTCATTTAATGATTTATAGCGGCAATTGCGGGAAATGGCAAATTTTGCGATTTTTTTGCAAATCGCAAAATCGCCATAAGGTAGATGGTCTGTTTAAGGAATGTAAATAATGGATAACAGATGTTGTTTATTGTGGACTGGTATCAAGAGCCAACCAGTGGGCCATATACAGGGTTTCAGATTTCTTCTTGACAAGAACGCAGTTGAAAGTTTTTAAAGTAGGCGAGACGTGTCTTGACATTGTGAGCTTAAGTAATAGCAAAGTTGCAGAGTTCAGTTGTCTCTGGAGCATAGGGTGAATGACCTAAAACCCGAGCACAAAATCAATTCAAAGTAGGCCAAATAGTCAAGGCACCATTTGCAAGCAAAAAAAAGGTTTATTACATGCAAAAAGTAGCAGACGGTACTGTAGAACCGAACAGACAAAAAGCTTGCTCCACCCAAAGATGCAATATCTTTTATAACAGAAAAAGCAATTTAACACTACTATGGATAATACTGAGTACAACATAATCCTGCACTCACCATTGGCTAACACCTATACACAAGTCTAATTGTTCACTGTAGTCCATTACCCTATTGGTCACTCATTATATAAACATATTCCCCTAAATACGTGACTTACTATATCTTCACTATGAAACGTAACAGTTGATTGACTACCTGGTACATTGTTGCTTTAATGTATTTAGTTGCTGAATAAACATTCTTTCACAATTGAGGGATGGGCACCCCTCGATCGGTACCTGATAAAAGTCTGAAGTTCGAGGCCAACTCTGCTTTGATAATACAATGCGTCTCCTCATTATACCAGACACTGTGGCATGCACAGGCAGCCTCCTGATTTTGTAAAGGAATTTAATGGCACCACGTCTGCTCCTCCCATTCTAAATCATGGTACATGGCTAGCATGTTTCCTCCCTTATGTCTCTGAGAACCCAGGTGCCCAGGGATTATGCTATCAAGACACCACTCTTCTGTTTGAATTTTGCTCATTTATTAATCCCGTTGAGTGCAGCACCTGCAGTTCAAATATGATGACCACCCTTCGGTGAGGGCAATAGTGCTCTAAATATTCATCAGGCCTGTTGGTATCACAAAACCCCATGCCCTGCCACATGAATTTAACCTTCAAAGGCACATGCCTGCCCCTCAAACCACATTCCCATTCCAGCACCGCTGAGCTCTGCAGCGGACCCAATTAACTGTTATCGCCACAGAAAGACTGACAGTGATCTTGCCAGTATAGCTTCTCTCTGGGGGATAAAAGGGAGACTCATCTTGTTATCAACTTAACAGAGCCACAGCTCCACGTGCAGCCAAGTTGGCATCCTTTCACAAGCACACCCTGTAACATAACCTCCATCTCCAAGATGGTGAAACTCTTGCTGCCCAAGCCCACAGACCTCTTCCGTGTCCAAATGCTTCCCTGACTCCATTGCACATGCCTACCTTTTGCAACCACTCATTCGCCTCTGGAGTCTTCCCATCCCCCCTCAAGCACTCCCTTGTGCACCCCCTCCTCAAGAAACCCTCTTCCGACCCCTCCTGCCCGGCCAATTATCGCCCAATCTCCATTACTCCCTTCCTGGGTAAGCTCCTGGAGAAACTGGCCATTTCCCAGCTTAACCTCCATGCTGAATCTGTTGGTAATCTTCATGACCATCAATCCGGCTTCAGAGCGGCCAGAAGCACGGAAACTGCTCTCCTGAACATCCGTGAGGACCTGCTCCTGAACCTCGATTCCAACACTCCCTGTGTTCTCATTCTGCTCGATCTCTCCTCTGCCTTTGACACTGTCAACCATGCCATCCTGCTCAACTGTCTCCGTGATAACCTGGGTATCACTGGTCAGGCTCTGGCATGGCTGACTTCTTTCCTTTCCGGTCGACCCTCCCAGGTCCAAATGGGCGCCTTCCTCTCTGACATCTTTTTCTCCACCTGTGGTGTCCCCCAGGGTTCCAACCTCTCTCCCTGGCTTTTCAACCAGTATCTGGCACTCCTTGCCCACCGCATTGCCGCTCTCTGCCCCTACTTCCAGTGCTATGCCGACGATACCCAGCTCATTTTCAGGCTACCCTCGGCCTCCTCCTCTCCTTCCCTCATCTCCGACTGTCTGTCTGCTATCCAGGAATGGTGTGCCGCCAATGACCTCTGCCTCAACGCCAGTAAGACTGAGATTCTACTCATCAGCACACCCACTCCCTCCTTCCCTGCAGCTCTCTGGCCAGCCTCCCTTGGCCCCCTTCCTGCCCCTACCTGCAAGGCTAAAAACCCCGGGGTCATCTTCGACTCCACACTCTCCTTCTCTCCTCATATATCTGACGTCTCTAAGAAGTCACACTACCAGCTGCACCTCCTCAGAGGTATTCTTCCCTTCCTCTCCTTCCCCCAGAAGCTCACTGTCTCCCGAGCCCTGGTTCTCTCAAGGCTGGACTACTGTAACAGCCTCTATCTTAATCTGCCTGCCTCCACTCTCCGCCCTCTGCAACTTATCCAGAACAGAACTGCGAGACTTGTCCTTGGCCTCAAGCCCAGGGACCGTATCTCTCCAGGACTGAAATCCCTTCACTGGCTCCCAGTGGCTGCGAGGATTAAGTTCAAAACCCTCTGCATTGTCCACAAGGCCTTCTGGTGCCAGGGACCTAAATACCTTCAACTCTCTCTTCCTAAATATCTTCCTTCACGAGCCCTTCGCTCATCCGTCTCCAACTCCCTCATGGTCAGCCGCTTCTCGAAGCAACGAGCTGGGGGTAGATCTCTCTCCGCAGCAGGGGCCTCCCTCTGGAACAGCCTTCCTGCCTCCCTGAAACTTGAGGAGAACCATCTCCGGTTCCGGAAGCACCTCAAAACCTTCCTCTTCGCTTCTGCCTTCTCTCTCCCTCTCCCCTGCTAAACCTGCTTAACCCCCCACTGAATTCAGCACTAAACCTGCATCTGGGCCACTCTCAGCAACCTCGGTCCAGGGCCCAGCCACTCTCCACTTGCACTGCCTCCCTGGCTCCCCGTGCACTGTGGGACTGTCACTGTACCCTACAGCCCCCTTCCCAGCACTTGCTCTGCACTTACCTCGCACTTGCCACCAGCTGGCCCTTTTTATTTATTATTTATTAATTATTATTTCTTACGCTACTTACCTTGTACTGCACTTCCCCCCCACCTCCTCCCCCTGCACTTCCTCCTTTTCCCCTTACCTCTGCACTTGCGCGATCTGAATGACACCTGGCCTAGTAGGATCGTTTGTCTGTCTTCCCCTTGTTTCCCCCCCTCCCTGCCTCGTCGCGCCTTGAAACACTTGTGTATAGGCGCGTTACAAATACCATATCATATCATATCATATCATACCTCTATTAGTTACCTACGAGTACATCTGTCCGAATTCTACTTTGTACACTACCACTAGATGCAAGTTACATCACCCTATCTTTAACATCTAGAACCGCAAGATAAATACATTTGTTACTTATTCAGTGTAGCTACATGGTGTTTCTAACATGTTTTAAAGCTAACTACAAGTGAATGCATATGCATTCTGTCGCACCCAACTAAAACTGCTAACACTCTGCCACCTGATAATATGTCTTGCACAATTTAAATATCTTCGCCTGCCTTCGGCATTGTACTTGCATCCCTATCCTAACAGTGAATACTTCAGGAGACCAAATGAAATGCCATTTGCAAAATCCAAGTGTGACTGGACAACCAGTGCCAGTTTAACATGAAACAGTTGTGTTAGGCAAACATTTTCCGGTATCACAACATTAAAGTAACACGTTTTTATAACCTGTTGGATCTGTGGAGCAGTGATAGACTAATGCCAATGGTAATTCCCCTGCTTTCTACTGATAATGTAGATGATGGTAATATACCCACTCCAGCTGGCCTGAGTGATTTTAAATATGGGCCTGCAGATTGTTTAATAAATAGCTCCATTTTCATTGAACGGACACATCGAAGGGTCTAAGATAAAGAAGAGAGTTATAAAATTAGTTGTCACCTTGTCTCCAGATTTTGGGGCATGTCTAGGCTAATCATCTGGATAATGAAAACAGTAAAACCTCATGTTTGATTTAAAAGAGCCAGGGTCCACAGATATAAGTCAAAATGTAGGGGGGACTGAGCATACATTTGAAGCACTCCACATTTCACTGGCGAAGGGAGGGAAGCATATGGCGAGTGACACATTCATTGGCACTAATGGGACGAACAAGTTCGGAGCCAACTCACTGCAGTGACCCTAGCAATGGTGTCTGTTATTCGAGAAATGTGGGTTCAACGGGTGATATGTGAAAAGCTTCCGAAAAGTCCAATAGCACCAAAGCTGCTGGCCACTTTTATAAGAGATGGAACGCAAGTCAACAGAATCGATTTGGTTCCTCTGCACTTACAGAAGCTGGCCTGCAAGATATCCATAAGTAATGCTTTCCATGTAGAACTGCAATTGGGCAAGAACTATAGAGTCTATCATTTCAGACAAATAGTGCAGATTAGATATATAGGTCGAGAATTCCTTATGTCTCGGGTGTCAAGGCAAAGGAGAAGGTAAGTGTGTCCTTCTTGATGTGTCTGTGACCCGGCCGTGCCCTAATGAACATATGTAGATGTGGCTACAAGCATTGCATTATGCTTGTTTTTGGATTCTTTGTTTGAGCATTCTTGTTGGGAGTGGATACTACAAAGATCATTATGTTTTAATTGACATGCGAGTTGGGAAAGTAGTCCTGCAACCATCAAACCTGTCAATATATTCCTTACAAAGCTGTTGACTAGATTTTATATTCAATTGGATTGAAACTGGGTTTTAAAATATTTAAATATCTGCAAGAGATATTTATCAGTGTTGGGTACCTCTGCTACTCGATGGCTATAAAATGCCGTTTTTGCCGAGCTAATCAATAAATGATATGATGAAACGTGATTGGAGAATATGTCAAGACCCGATTTTATGTAGTTGTACCACTGTTTGTTTTCCAGCACGTGTTTATTAAATTTTGCACCAAAGGATCCAGTGCAAACCATGCTTCTTGATATAATGTTTTGCATTTAAATGCCATCTCCTTTAGCAGATGAAGTGCCTTTAGGTAACTTGTGATACTGATTAGGAATATATCACGTCAATGATTTGAGGTATATGGTTGTTCATCAGTTTAGTTGTGGCTTCTTACAGGCCAGGGCGAAGCTGCGAGAGTAGGGTCAAAGCTCCTGTATTCCCCATTAAGTCCCTTGTTGCCATTTTCCTTTGGGAAAAATAATTGGCACAGTAGTAGACGTTCCTTGGAATTTCTAGCAAGATAGCTGAGTGATCTGTTCATGCTAATGGAGGGGCATACCCATCCTGGTTAGTATCTGCTAGGAATACATTAGGTAACAAGTATGTTGATGAAAGTGTGATGCACTCAGTACATGATGACATAGATTAAGGGAATCGATATTTTAGAATACATTAGAAGGGTTAGTTGTTAAAATCACCCAAGGCAATCATGGAGGAATAAGTTACTAATAGGTTGGCCACCATATCAGCTAGATTGCCAGCAAATCTGTGTTCTGGTTTTGGTGGTTAGTACATCAGGAGAACATGAACTGATTGGGTAGGCATTATAAAACATTGTGTTACTGATGATTTACATGACATGAAATACGTTTAAGGTTCACAATGAGTGTGAGACATCCTCATCTCTCAGTTTATCTATTAGAGTAATGCATATGAAATACATTTTGGGCATGTTTGTGCTTTCTCCAAAGCATGCCTTTGAAGGTAGTCAATCCCCAAAAAGACAATTATAAACTCATTTAACAAAAGGGCACACCCCAGTAGGGAATGAGACCAGGAGAAAGGTTGTGAATGAAAGAAAGATTTATAGAAAATGGTGCATGCAGAGGACTCTATTGCCTCAATAGCGCTCTGCCAGACAATACAAAAACAATATATTATAAGCTTTAGAAACGTCACTAGTGACGTTTCCCTATAGGTACATCAAGTCACATTGGGATTGGTGAAAGACATGGATACATTATAGTAGTCTAGGGACCAGCTCCACACAATTGGCTGGTAGCTAGGAGGTCCAGTAGGCATCACGTGGGACAGCCGGGCTCATTCTTGCGAGGTGAAGGTCAGGCCGTGTCCACGAGAGGTGAAAGTTGTGTCTAAACTAAGCTTCACAATATCTCCTGACATGCAGTAAATAATACAAAACATAAACCATATACTAGAATGTGGGGATACCTATACATTTCAGACACGTATTTATATATTCCCGCCTCAGTCCTTTGTAGAAGTATAGGGTACGAGGGTCTTGCCCTCCAGGTGTTTTATCAGGGGGCTTGATGTAGGATTTATTTGTCATGGCGCACCAGAGTTTGAGGGAATAGATTGATAGGTGTTGGTTTTGGCCAGAATATATGATGGCATGAAACCAGTTATATTGGGGCACTCTAGGGTGGTCAGTGGGGAAGGATCACACTTCTGCTACATCAAAGGACAAATGGAGGGGCAAAAGGTTGTGCCAGCAATAACTTCCAAAGATGGGAGTGAGAGGAGCAGGAGCAAGTTTGTGGAGACGGATGGGCCACAAGTCGAGATTCGCCCCGTTCACACACAGGGCAGTGTTCTCAGATGAAAGAAAAAAATACACTTTTTACTTGTAACAATTCGTGCCAGAGCATCCGTGAGAAATGAGGTTGGGCACCACAGACACTGGAGGAGGAGGTGGGGGCTGTCAGTGTTCGCTGTGCACAGGGATACAAATAGGGGTGAGAAGGCTTCTTAGTTAGCAGGATGCAGCCTAGTCCAAAAATGGAGCCTGGAGGTGCACAAAATGGAGTCCAAATGTGTCTTGCCATAGCCCCTCTTCCACTGTTTTCAGGGAAGGGCAATGGAGGACGTCTCCCCACTATTGCACCAGCATTAGGTTCCTTTTGTGCCGAATGTACAGGGGCAAAACAACCCTTCCTACCTTACATTCCTCCCTTACATCTAACGTAGCAAATTACTTTTACTATTATTACCACTCCTACGTTGCTCAGCCTCTTTTACCACCTTGTCCCAGGCAGGGTTCCCCCATCCCCATTGAGGTCCACCCACACCTCGCTGTCCCATTGTAGTTCATGGGGTTCCTTGCCGGTTGTGTGGTACAAGTTGTCCGCCCTGTCCCGTGTATTGCGATATAATGTTGTCATGTGGAATTTGGGTTCTGGGTTATCTCCTGTCTGTATTTGTGCATCTTTCATTGTCTGCACCTTTACCGGACTTTCACCATCCTCATTGCAATACTACTCATGGATTTTGCACAACATCGAATGCCTACCTGGCACACACAAAAAATCAGCCACAAAAACACAATAGTAAGGATGAGTATTTTCATTGTGTTTCCAAACCAGGAAGGGATCCAGTAAAAAATGGTGTCAAACCAGTCGCTTAGTTGTACCCCACCTTCTTTCTTCATTCTTTCTCCGAGGTTGTGAACTGCAGTTATCACGTGTGATAGGGTCCCATTGTCAGCATCAGCAGAAGGCATGAATTTGCAACACGCACTGCCGATTTTTCAGCAAACACCACCATCCATTACTGTGAGGAGGTCCACGATTTAGCAATTTTGCATGGACATCAACCACAGGGCTCTAAGTTTGACTTTGATGACATTTAACCCCTCTTCAGTGTCGTTTGCAAACTGTATTATCTCCAAACTTACTATTTGGAGCCATTTGTCGTTGGCTTGCCTGGATGCTTGGTAAGAGTGATGCAAAAAATGTCTCTGCTGTATTGAAGAGCTTATACTGGTCCAGTATCTGTGCCAAAAGTTCTGAGGACTCTCTGGAAAGGTAGTTCAATGCTCTTTATTTGTGAGACAATCTGTCCTGTAGCTCATATTCCGACAGGATGTCATATGTAGGGGGTTCTTCAGTCGTTGACTGGGGTGCAGGAGAAGTTCTGGCGGGCACCCTCTCCCCGTCGACATGGCTCTCTGGAATCACCATAAGGGCCGAATGCAGTGTGGTCAGGGCATTGGTACCTCTCCATGACGATGGGAGGTGCATGTACACTTGTTTGCCGCATACCCAGTAAGTGTCCATTAAGGCTGCTGTGCCTCTCTTCATGTCGGGGAGAATAAGAGTTTTATTGCAGTGTCTGTTTGATCCCATGGGCACTTTTCCTTCTCTGTGAAAGCAATGTTCATATTGTACTTCTCCTTACATCTTGATGGGTTTTTCAAGAGCTGTTACCCATGTCAGTTTGGCAATATGCTGAGACCAGGTTGGCGTGCATGTTTTTTCGACACATTGACATTTTTCTTCTGACAGTCCTCGCAGTGCTTCTGCTTTGCACATTACTGTTTCTTCTTGCCACCTATGTTCTGCAAAAATTGTCATTTTTCTAACAGAAAACAGCTCCTTCGTGCAGAGTACTCCTTGAGGCTTGCTATGACAGGTTTTCTCATTCTGCAGCAGCTGTACAGTTACTGTATGTGCCTGGAAGGTACTTTGAATTCTATAAAGTGCTAGATGAAGGAGACACTGGGCATCCGCCAAAGGTGTTTCCTGGGCAATGAGGACCTTGGGCATTCCCGATGCATGGGGTATTAAAGAGCAGACATAGCAACTTTCGTTTGTTGCCTGTTTAGCCATGTCACTCATATCAGAGTACCAATTATTGGACTGATCAGGGTGGTGGGGGTCTTCTACTACATCTAATCCCAGGCCATGATAAGCACCACATCTTTTATGTTCCACACCCCTTTTCCGCCTTCTGTTCCCCCCTAGATCATTGTGTAACTTCATTAACCTTTGATACCCTATGGGAAAAATGCCTGCCATGTTTCATCATTATGGTCAATAGTGCTCTGCCAAGGCTGTGGGATAGAATACATTTGTGGGTTTTGGGTTTGGGACATAAAGTGTGTGTACTCGCCATTTGACATAGGTTTGTCGGTTGCTTGCATGTGTACATGTGGCGGTATTGATGCATCAAAAATGTAATTGTCAACATTGTAATCATTCAAGACATTGTCATCATAATTCATTGCAGAATATGTAAATAGCGGGGCTTTGACAGTACGATTTTTATGTAGAGAAGTGAAATTAAGATTTGTGGAGTTAATGAAGCTCGGGGAACTTTTTGTGCAGTCACTCTTGGACCTCCGCGACTTGATACAGCATAAAAGTGTTACAGTGTCGCACCGGTGGGAGCAGAGAACAGAGACATAGAGTTCCCCCACTCCGTTTACAAAAAGTGAAAAAGGGTTTCTGCGCCCATCTATTACTGCGCCACAGTGAAGTTCAGGTATCAACCAAAACCAGTTTTTCTTAAATCATCTTATATTTATTGATAGCCCATAAGGATGACATGTGTTTCGGCACCCTAAGTGTGCCTTTTTCAAATCTGGGCATTAAGGGTTGCTTGATAAACTATCATCGGAAATGCGTGCACTGGTCTTGTGTTATTAGAGAGAGTCCCATCAGACTCATAAGTGCTGCGAGCACTTAACAATCTGGTTTCCTGCTTGACACGTCGGGTTCTACTATCTATGTATCTATCTATCTATCTATCTATCTATCTATCTATCTATCTATCTATCTATCTATCTATCTATCTATCTATCTATCTATCTATCTATCTATTTGTGGAGGCATTATGGGCCCAGATTGCTTTTAACCCATTCCAGATGAGGCTTGTTCCTTCCTGTACTGGTTTTACCCCACCCCCCTCCTTCTTTTAAGCCTTCCAAAATAAAAGACAAGCTCCAGTACAATCCTAAACAAAATAACATTATAGAAAACACTATTGCAATAAAATAAAGCCTGCACTCATAAGAATACGCTCTAGCAGCGCTAACATAACAGTGAGCAGCCAATGCTCTTCTAACTGGGGACAGTGGTGTTTGTATACGTCTCCCTGTTACAATTTCGTGCGGGGACAAATTATGGTCCTTGCTTTGCTGAGTTCTCAGTTGGAAAAGAGCTAGGGGCAGGCAATACACCCAATTCTTGTTGAGTGTGTGACACAGCTTGGACAGTCTGCTTTTGAGGAGGATGTTTATTTTCTCTACCACCCCGTTACTTCCTTGAAAAGATCATTTACAAAATGGGTCCCATTATCTGACTGTATGACATCACAAATGCCCTACCATGGGAATAACTCTCTCACCAAAAACTTTGCAGCACATTTTGTGTCTGGGTGTGCACAAGGACTTGCTTCCAACCAGCGAGAAAACGGACAAACCACTACTATGAGGTACCTTGCCTCATTGCAACTTTCTCCCATGTCTGCGTAATCTATGTGTAGCTCCCGGAAAGGTCCCATGGGGTGAGGGAGTGTTCCCCGCAGAGTTCTGAGTGTCACCCCAGAGTTGTATGTTTGACAAGTGATACACTCTATTGTCATTTTTGTCAGGTGCTCCTGGAGGTTTGGGACGAACCATTCGCCTTGAATATCTGTGGCTATGTGTTGTTTTGAGGTGTGCGCCGGGAAATGGAGGTGTTGGAATGCTATGTGTAATAATTCTTCAGGCATTACTACTTTCCCTGTTATTTCCTGATGCCAGAGGAGATCTGTGGGTGATTGTTTACAACCCCTTCTTACCCATATCTCTTGCTCCTCATTTGGTGCATCTATTTGTCGCTCAATAATCTGTGAAATGGGCACTTAGTTATATCCCTCTTTCCTGTCTTCTTGCATGTTATTTTTAAGTATAGATTCTACTGCTTGGGGTTTGTGAAAGTATGCAGCCTGTTTTGCAGCGGCATCTGCTGCCGCATTTCCTAATGAGATGACATCATTGTTATTGGTGTGGGCCTGGCATTTTACCAAAGCAATCACTGAGGGCTCAGCTAATGCTTCTATGAGGTCATTTAATAACTGAGCGTGTTGTACTGTGGATCCGTCTTCCCTCCTGAAACCTCTTATTCCCCATCGTGATAGTCCAGCATGTACCCTGGTCGTCACATACGCCGAGTCTGAGTAGATCGTTTGCGCGTATCCTTTGGCTGTGTGTAATGCCTCAATTAGCGCTATCAATTCTGCTGCTTGTGCTGAATAATGGGAGGGGACTCCTTTTTGCACTATGATCTCATACTCTTCAATTTCCAACATCACTACTGCTACACGGACATGCTTCTCACCTCTTGCTGGGTCAATGGATGCTGATCAATCCACAAAATACACTTCACCTTCTTCTAGAGCGTTCTCACCTACATTGGGAATGTCATCACCCTCCCCCTCATAAGTGGCACAGTCATGTTCCTGCATGTCTTCCACTGTGATAAAGGTGGCGGCTGGGTTTGTAGTTTTACAACGCACTAGATGTATTTTTGGGCTTGAAATTATCATTTCGTATGCTGTAGCCCGCTGAGTAGTGAGTGTGGATTTCGATCACTCTAGTAGAGCAAACAAAGAGTGTTCAACAAATAGTGTCACTGAGCACCCTATTGCTATGGTAGCCCGTTTTTCAATCACATAGGTGGCTGCTGCGAGAGCCCATTCGCATGTGAAATGCCCTTGCATAACAGAATCGAGAGTGCCGCTGTAGTAGGCCAATGGCTTGTGGCCTAATGATGTTTTCCATGTTAATACCACTGTCATGAGTGTGCCATTACAGTGTGAGAATAGGTAAAACTCCCAATCATAATCTGTGTTCGCCAGAACGGGTGTTGTTGAAATAAGGTCTTTGATTTTTTAAATTGCTGTGACCATTTCTGGTGTCCATGCTATTGCTATGCTTACCTTTTGTGCCTCCTTGAGTGTCTGAATTAGGGGGCATGTGTAGGCTGCATAATCGAGTATCCATGCTCGGCAGTAACTACATATGCTGAGAAACTTCCCATTTTGAGCATTATTGTTGTGCGTATTGCTGCTGCTCTGTCTGGAATTATTTGTTTGCCTTCCTTGGTTATTAACTGCCCCAGATACAATCCTTTGGCTAGACAGTACTGCAACTTCCCTTTGTCTACCGTGTATCTCTTCTGTGCCAATAAGTTCAACAATGTTATGGAGTCTGCTAGACACAGTTCTTCACTTTCACTACAAATCAGAAGGTTGTCTACATATTGAATTACTGTACTCTTGACATCAATGTTGCCAAGATCTGATTGCAAAATTCTGTTTAAAATACTTGGGCTTTCACAATATCCCTGAGGCAATCTGCAGTGCTTGTATTCTTTCCCCCCCCATGGTAAATGCTGTCAGATATTGGGAACTGGGGTCAAGTGGTACTGAGAAAAAAGCATTTTTCAAATCCACCACTGTGAAGCCGTGGATGTGTTTGGAATACTGTACAAGATGGACATGGGGTTTGGGACAAGGGGGAACTCCTTCTGTATGACATCATTAAGAGGGTACAAGTCTTCTATCATCCTCCGAGCCCCGCCCTTTGCTTTTTTAATCGGATAAATCCCTGTATTACAAGGCAAGTTTGATGGCACAATGATACCTTGTTGAAGTAGTGCATGTATGGTTTCTTTTATCCCTTCCTCAGCTTCCCTTGAAAGGGGGTATTGTTTGACCCAGGGCAGAACTGCCCCTTGTTAGAGTTTTATCTTCACTGCTGTTACTTCCTGCAGGAGCCCCACATCATGGGGGCCTGTGTTCCATAAGCATATGGTTACCTGTTGCATATCTTCATTGAAAAATGATGGCGGTGCATTGACAATGGCCATGAGGGGGTTAGTCACTCATCTAATCTGAATCATTATGTCACATGGCATGCACATTTCCATTATGACCTGCCCATCATTGACATCGTCAGTGAACAGCTCCTCATCGGTTAAATTGTGTAGTGCTACGCTTGGGTCTATGTATAACACTTTCCTCCATTCACATCCATGCGTGTCCAGTCCTAGGTCCAAAGAGAGGACGGTACTTGATACAATCTCTGGGCCACAATGGGGTGGAAAACAGAATCAGAGGGTACTCTCCATTCTTTCCATATTATTTCTGGCAGCACTCTCGCCAGGACCTGTATGCCATAAACAAACATGTCTGCATTTGTGGGCACCCCCCTCACTGCTACTTTGTTGGTTTTGGTATTAATCATTAGCATTGCCCTGAGTGGGCATACCCCCGGAGTTGAGCATACCATGCCCCTTTTTGTAAAAGAGATGGTCATAATGAGCTTACTAAGGAGGTACCTCCCTAGCAAATTTATTGGTGAGTCTTTGTGATATAGTAGGGGTGCTTACTCTGTTTTCCCTCCTTTTGTTACATCCAAATCTTTAGTGTAGGGAACCTTTAAAATTACCCCAGAGAATCCCTGAATTTCAAATTCTTGCCGGAGAGCAGAATACGTCCTTCCATGAGGCACGATTTTTCCGCCCCAGAGTCCAACATAAAGATGAACTGCTTTTTTCCTATCTCTGCCCCTACCAGTGGTTCCTGAATGTAGGGTAGTTGATAGGACTGGACACGTAAGTGCTCTCTGTGGGCTGTCCTAAAGTGGATGGGTGTTTGTACCTGTAAAGGAAAAAACGCTTTCCCCGACCGTGGCTGTTCAGTGAAACGGCACTGGTGCGCCATTTGCTGTGGTGACGAAAGGATTTGTGTGTGTATTCCCCATTATATTTTGGCATGTTAACTGTTGTTGCATCCCTGGTTGTGGTGCTTGGGGTCCTTGCTGTGATGTTTGAGACCCTTGTTGGTAATTGTTGTCATATTGCTGTCGCGGTCCATACCCTCCCATGGGAAATCCATACAGGCTGTGTAAGTGGGGGTGACCGAACTGCTGCTCGTTGCCAAATTGTTGTGCATTCTGATAGTATCCCATGGGTCGAGTGCGACATTCCCTTGAAAATTGGCCCCACCTCCCACAGGTCCAACATCTGCCTTGTCCTCCTCCTCGAGAACCTTGCCCTCTGTATCCTCCTCTCTGTCCCCTGTACCCACCTCTTCCTCTTCCCGGCCTTCCCTGCCATTGGGGCCCCTCGCACTTTTCCTCTTCAGCCCATTGCTCCGGCCTGTTTGCTGCCCCGGTTTCTGCCATCCTTGCCTGTAATGTTACTGACCCCTCCTCTCCGTCCAACTGCCTCTCAGATGGTTGGGTGGCTGTTGGCGCTGGGACCTTCACCAGCTTATTCTGCACAAACTTTACTTCATCTGCCAAACTGTGCAATTTCTTTTTCCCTTTCTTTGATCCTCCTACAGTGGTGTACTATGATACTCTGTATTTCAGGCCAGTCCTTGGCATCTATTCCGGCAATTTTATCTAGGGCCAACTGTACCTCATTCGGGAGGCTTCTTTTGATAATGAAGTAAAAAAGGGATGTTGACTGGTCACAAGTGGTGCCCGTCTCCGCCCTCCACATGTCCTGCACCCGAAGAATGTACTGCGTAGCGTCTTCCTCTTCCCCCATTTTTCATTGCATCAGAAAGTGTAAATCAGGAGTGTCAGGGATGGTTCTACGCAGTGCATCCCATACCTGGGCCCTCACGTTATTAAAGGATGACCCGTCATGGTGGTCACAATCAATTGTTACTCCCGGGAACCCCGCCTTCACCCACACCGTGTCTATTTGGTCACCCACGGTGGACACTAGCAAGCTTTTAACATCCCATATAGCCAGTGGGACCCCTGCAGTGTTTTTCTCAAAGGATATCCACTTCCACACCCCTCCTGAAAGCAGAGGCAATCCTTTTAACAAATTTGTTTTGTCCATCAGCGCCCAAGGTACATAGTAAGGCCTTCCTGCTCCTTTGAAAGATATGTATGTATTACCATTGAGGAGAAAGGTCATTGTGAGTTGTTTGAAAGACTGAGGTTCAGGAGTATGTAGTATTTTACCTATGAGTGATTTTGTTGGATGAAGGCAGCTAATCTTCCTCCAGGCGCCTGTACTACATTCTTAGTCAAGACGTTTGATCCTAGGGTTGATACTCTGATGAGTTTCTAGGAGACTGGTATAAGAATAAGAAAAGCTCCTATCAGTGATCCCTAAAAAGTCATGATTATTTTCTTAGATCATACTAAGAATAACTACTGCTTTGATCTGCCCCCCCATTGCTTTTAGTTTTAACTCTGCTACCTTAAATGGCATAACATTCAGCTGTTTTGCTACCCTTCACCCATTTATCCTTTAGACATCCATTGGACTCAATGTTTACCAACCTTGATCTTCCATTCTCCATCCCCCAAATCTTCACATCTCCAACGCACATTTACATCTGTCCTGCTCATTTACTCTGTATAAAACTCCTTGGACAACCAAATACAGAAAGCATGTTTAAAATAAAATAAAAATAAAACCATATTAGCTTAATATTAGCTTACATCTTGCCAATTTTCCCTTATATTTATTTCACCAATATTGCTGTGAGTGTAATGTCTTCTGATTTGGATTGAGAATGTGGGTTTTCCTTGTTCTTTCCTTTTTTGAGACTATTTGAGGGGAGCTCAACTGAAATACAGTACTGTTGGTATTTTGTATTTATTTGTTGAAATTGAAAATGACCTTGCAAGGGAGTATTGTAAAAAGGGAATAAAATGGACATGGCAGTCTCATTGCTTGGTTCTTTAAATTAAAATAATGAAACAATGACTGTGTTAAATGCATGTGCAGCAAATACGAATTGTGCTAGGGTGGATATAGAGCAGATTGATCAAAACGTAATTGAAGGTATTATTCCTGTTGTTACCATCTCGAAAAATACTACATGTTGAAAATAGTGATATCACAATGAGTGGTTTGATGAGGAATGCAAGACGGCCAAAACCATTAGAAATCTGAGATCTGAATATAA
Organism: Ambystoma mexicanum; assembly: GCF_040938575.1. NCBI lineage: Eukaryota > Metazoa > Chordata > Amphibia > Caudata > Ambystomatidae > Ambystoma > Ambystoma mexicanum. Next base: position 645,224,604 of record NC_090927.1, read on the forward strand.
GTGGCTGATAGAAAGGAAAACGAAGGATACCCAAGATCAACTTTAAGAAGCTCTACTAAATTCAATAAGGATCAACAAATCCCAAGTATTCCTACTTTTTTCATTTGCTTTATTAAATCAGTCTTTGATAAAGTTGCAAGACGAAGGTGGTGGGACGTCTTAATAAACATGACTATCAATTGCTCCCTGCTGAGTATGATGCAGTTTCTAAAAATCAATAACTGGGCTTGTGTTTGTTACGTTTAAGGTGGTAAACGTACAGAGGCCTTTCAAGTAGCTGTAGGTGTGCAACAAGGATATATTCTTGCCCCACTACCCTTTTGTGATATATCAATTATTTTGCTAAGTGACATTGCATGATGCACCATTGCCTGGTGCCTTAAAATAGGGATATATGTCGACAAGGTATTCATTTCTATATCATTAGGGTGCCTAAAGAAGCAGTTAGAAGTCCTCAAACTGTTTTGTGTGGACCCCCTGTTTACATTGCATTCTAGATAAAATAGTGTTGATGCTTTTTCATTCAACTGAACCAGGGTAGGCATGAATGTATGGGTCAATAATTAATAAAGTATCCCAGTTTGATTATTTGGGAATACGACTCTCTGCCAATGGTACCGGGAAGGATATCCTAGCACTGAACCATTCTGTGTACAAACTGTCAGTGGGATTGACTTTCTCATTCCTGCATAGATTTGGGGGTAAGGCCATTGCGCATGTCACATGCCACATTTAGCTCCAGTCCCTTCTCCTCTGGCTTCCTCATGCTCATATACAGGAACCGGGAAACTCTTCCAGCTTCCAGGTTACTGTTTGTGAGTAGTACGGTAGAGATGAGGGTAGCCTGGAGTGACAGACCGCAGCTGGAAAAACAGGTAAACAAGCTTTTTATTTTTAAAATGTGATGCTCATTTTGCAGTGTGAAGTGCATGCCAGATGTATGTATGTGCTATGGGTTAGTGAGTGTATGACACGAAATGTAATAGTGTGTGTGTTTGAATGTTCTGGGTGAGTGTGTACCTGTGTAGATAATGCAGTGAGATTAGATGTAAAAGGAGGTGTATGAGTGAGTGACTGGTGGGTGAATGAGTCTGAATGTGGTGCTGTGTGTTAGAATGTTGTGGTTGGGTGGGTTGATTGTGTGCCTGTGTAGAGAATGCCATGAGGGTGGATGTAAGAGAAGGTGTATGAGTAAGTGACTGGTGGGTGAATGAGTATGAATCTGATAGTGTGTTTCAGTGTTCTGTATGGGGCCGTGTCTGTGTGGAGAATGCAGTGTGAGTGGATGCGCGAGAAGGTGAATGTTTCAGTGAATGGTGAGTGACTGAGTAGGAATGTGATAGTGTGTGTTTGAATTTTCTGGTTGGGTATGTTCATGTGTGGAGAATACAGTGCAAGCGGTAGATAGAGGTTTATGGGTGAGTGAATGGTAGGTGAGTGAGTAGGAACGTGAGTGTGTGTGTGTGTGTGTGTGTGTGTGTGTGTGTGTGTGTACATGTTCTGGATGGGTTGGTGCCAGTGTAAGCATATCTGAGAGAAAGTATATAACTGGGTGAGTGGTAGGTGGATGGGTATGAATATGATTGTGTTTGTGAATGTTCTGGGTGAGTGGTTGCTTGCCTGTGTGGTGAATGCAGTGTGAATGAATGTGAGAAGAGATGTATGGGTGGGTGAAAGGGGATGCCTGCTTGTGTGTGTTTAAGGCTCTGGGAGACTAGGGATCACTGGAGCAATTTTAATGCAGCCTTTTACTGGTATTTTCAGGCAAAGCCAAGTTCATGTGTGTCATTACCTGGCTAGACTGGCGTTTTATTTACTTTATTTATTGCATTTATTGACAGCGCCCACACCCGTAAGTATCACAGTGCTGACAAACGTAGGAAACAAACAACAAAGAAAAAACATATGTTACATAAGCATGATAGTAACTGCTGCAGAGAGTCAGGTACGGTCCAGGGGGGATATCCTAATTTAAGGTTAATCGTATTTGTCAAACAGCCAAGTTTTTGGCAGTTTTCTGAAAATAAGGTAGGATGTCTGCTCTTGGATGTGGAGAGGTAGGCATTCACAGGGTGGGGACAATGACTGTAAAACAAGTGCCACCAAGTCTTCTTCACGAGAATCTAGGGATGGCTAAAGACAAAGTGGATGAGAAAAGTAGGCAGGGGAGTTTGGCTCTTTTGGATATGCGTTGTGTGATGAAGGAGGGTGAAGTGTGGATGTGTGTGTTAGGGAGAGAATCTTGAAATCAATGCATGCTTTGATTGACAAAAAAGTGAGCGTCACATCTGGCATGAGAGATGTGGTCCGAGACCTTGATGCCCCAGACAGCCCGTAGGGCATTGTTCTGGATCAGTTGAAGTTTAATCAGATTTTTTGAGGAAGTGCTTGCAAGGATGGTGTTGCAGTAGTCCAGTTTACTGCCTACAATGGATCTGGCGAGGGTGAGGCAGTTGTCAGTGGATAGGAATTTCCTTGTAGATTTGTGTTAGGTGATTGGAGGAAGTGTGTGAAGCATTGTATGCAGTGTAAATAAGATTTGCAAAGTAGACTTTGAATTAATGGAAACTTATTTTTTTCAGTTTGTTATGTATTTGTGGGTGAAACAGTATGTTTTTAAGATGCTAAAATTGAATTGAATTTGAGATCATTAAATACTTGATAGTGATGTTTTGTTTTACAGCGTCAGCGTGGAAGTTATATTATATATTGAAAATATAAAGAAATGTAATGAGTTACGTTCAGATTCTAATTCTTTATACAGATTTTTTGTAAGATGCCAACCCGAAAAGAAAAACAAAGTATTAATAAGAAGCATTGTCTGCAAGGAAATATTAGTGTTATTATATCTGTAGATAAAAATAGTGTAGATAATACAATAGTACCTGTTATCAACAAAAATCTGCCATATGAAATGGGAGATGTGCCAACTGAATTTATCGATGGAACCAATAATGTTTTTACTGATAGAAAACAAAAAATGTATCAAATGTGTTGGTAGATAGTAAAAAAGAAAGATTTTTAGAAGAAAAGGTAGGAAATGTGATATAAATGTAAAAGAAAAATGAATAAAGGTATATATATATAAGAAAATGCGTCACACTCAAGTTTTCACAAATCTTTGGAGTTGTGTGAAACCAAAATCTATATATATGGTATAGAGTTGTTTGTAAAAGAAAAAGGTAGAAGTAACAATGAATACAGCATTTGGTATGAAAAGAAAATTGTTCATGTTCGTATTGAATTCATTTTTGTGACGTGTTTGGTGGAGATTGGAAACATACTTCTTATGCTGAATGATTTTTTAATGAGGAGAGTTACATTCAAGATAAGAATGTTCTCTTAGCTATTGATGAGAGTGGACATAGCTATGATGTACAAAATAGTGTGATTTCTAAAAAAGAAGAAATCCTAAGGTCTAATAATACTGACGTGGAAACTTTAGGTCAATCTAGAATAAAACAAAAGAAGCATTGTACGGTATGGTCATGCAATTTTTTGTGCAATATTGACAAGGTTTCTTTTAAAGTCTTTAAGAGATTTTTGCAACGTTTACACAAAAATGATAATGTTCAAAGACAGATCAAGATACTACAAAGAGTAGATGACTGTGAAGCTCATGAGAAAACATGACTTCTTGGTCACTCTCTTGATAGAAGTAGATGTATGAGGCAGTTTCATCATTTACGGATGCTGGCTGGACATCATACTAAAATAAGATATCTTCTAGTTACACTGTAAAGTATGCCTCTTGCATTTTAAATCAAACACTTTTGACTGGAACTGTAGAAAGTTTAGTTTCTACAGTGGAAAGGATAAATGCCATGAATTTAAATGAGTATGTGTATGTAGATGAAAAACCTACAGGAAGTTGAAATTTTGACCCTATGCTTTCAGAGGATCAGATTATTCAACAGTATAAAATAAGTATTGCAATATTTGAGTTGTCTTCTACGGAGAGACTGGATATTGTTTGTGTATCTTGTCAATGCACTTTTTATAAGTCTCAAGTGCAACTAGTGTACATTGAGGACAACGTTAAACACAGTGTAGAGGATGTTTGTAAATACCTTTACCTCTATTTGTTTATAGAATGTGGGCGGTATTTTAATATCCTGGTAAATTGTCAGTAAATTGGTGGTAATTTAGAATGGCGGTATAACAGTGGATAGCATATTTATAGTACTGCCCTATATGATGAGACAAAATCTCGTCCTTTTCTATTTGTATTCTGTTTTACAGTCAACATGCGAAAATGTGAGCATAACAGGGGAGGTACAGAAGTGAAACCCTCGCAATGCCGACACGAGCACTAACAAAACATATTCATGGAATTGAATAGGGCAAACCCGCGCACGACAAAAGACTCACAAAGCTGGAAACACATCTGCCACATAAAAGCAGGTGGAAGCGGCCCAGCATAGCATAAAAGAGTGTACAAACAACAAGCATATACAGCTACGATGAATGTCTACGATGAATGTCCCATTCCTCGTAGCAGTGATCGTGTGACACCGCAGAACCAGCCATTTTGTGATTCATGATGACCAGGTCCATGGCAGGTATAGGTTAACACCTCATATCATCCTAGACCTGGTCACTGAGTGGGAGGATGACCTCACATCACCCACCGTGTACTCCCAAGCACTGAGCCCCTTGGCTTGAAAAAGGTGTTCAATGTCCTGCATTTTCTGGCCACTGAGTCATTTCAGAGGACAACTGCCATAGTTTGGGGCATCTCACAGGCCACGCAGTCAAGCTGCCTACACAAGGTGTTGGCAATCATGACTACACGCCCCTCAGTCTGCAGGCACATATACATGCCCAGAATACCCGCAGAAAGGCAGGCCATGGTCCAGGACTTTTACGGGGTGGCACACTTTCCCAGAGTGCTCGGTGCCATTGATTGCACACATGTGGCCCTACACCCACTTAGGGCCACTGAGCCCATCTATCACAACCGCAAGCACTGACATTCCATCAATGTGCAAGTCGTCTGTGATGCTAAGGGAATCGTCACCTCTTTCTATGCAAACTATCCCAGGTCCACCCATGACAGTTTCATATACAGAATGTCAGCCCTAAACTGGGACCGGGAAACTGGGAGGCATGGCAAGACATGGCTCATTGGTGAGTACAAATGCCCGTGCACATGCATGCATGTCAAACACAGTCAAATACACAAACTCAACTAATGACAACCATTATCACCGCTCCAGGGGACAGTTCCTACCCTCTGAGCACACACATGAGGACGCCAATATGGAACCCCACGACACCACCCCAGGTAAAATACAACGCTGCCCATATTGCAACCTGGGGCATAGTGGAGCGCACATTCGGAGTGCTCAAGTCACATTTCCACTCCCTTGACTGCTCTGGTGGGTAGCTACTATATGCACCCCAGTAGTGGGCAGGATCATTGTGGCAGCATGTGTCCTGCACAATGTTGCAACCCGGCGGGGCGTACCGTGGACACGGTGGTGCCCCCACATCCCCAACCACACACACGGCTGCTTCGCATGGGAGGGGAAAGGGCATGAGGCGAGGCAACCCGTACCCTGCTTGTGGCTACATTTATCACCTAAACTCCCCCCCTGTGGAGTGCACACAGGCCTGGCACATTCCAGGTGACAATCGATGATGACAAAGGGACAGTCAACTGTCACAACCTTAAAACCCTGAGAATGCGTCCTTGGGATTGCAGCATTGTGCACATCCCTAGCCACTTAAACAAACACAATCCTGTGTCACCAAAAGGCACACATGCAAGGCACAGATTCCAAACCCTCCATGCAAAATAGCACATCCAAATGCTGGTATGTCACCTAAACCTCCCTCAACCCCAGGCCACCCACGCCACACACCATGGCATGGCATGAAATGTGAAAACCTCAATAAAAATATCAACACACATGACACAGCTGTCACAAAGTGCACTGTAACAAATGGAAACAGGCCACAGACAATCCCTTCAGACACGCACTCTGAAGAAAAGAGTGAGCAAAAACATCCAACCTATAATAAAAGGATGTACATGCATGCCACCAAAGGCCTGAACACCAAAACCTCAAACCTTTGGTGACATGCATTTCATGGAATCCCAAAAAATAAAAGAAAATGCGGGTGCTGCAGGGTTGTCCCCCACAACACCCCGCTCACTACACCACACAGTACAGTGAGTGGTGTCAGTGGCCTCGAAACCCCTGCAGCTGCATAAAAAAACAAAGGAAAAAAATGTACCAGCGGCGCCAATACACAATCACGAAACTCAATGTGAACATGTGCAGCAGGGGCACAGTATGACTCAGAAGGCAAGTAGTGAATGTCAGACAGTGAGTAAACACCATAGTACAAGTGCCTCAATGTGACATTGCCACCACACGTCCCCCTACCATCATGAGAGTGGCCTTGACAGCTAAAGTGGGCATGGGACTGCATACAGCATAAAGTGCATCAACAATGGATACAGACAAGGCATTACATGAATTAGCATAATGAAATCATGCACAGTCAATGATATACTGACCAAAATGCAGTCCAACCATGCACTGGAGAAACCATCATGAATCCCCACTACAGGTGTATACACAAGTTGGACTTCAGACTAGCCACAGATGGAAGTCCAATGCATCTGTGTAAGTTACTGTCACACGGTGCAATCCTTGCGAGCCCATGGAAAGGGGAAGCAGGAGTGGCATATGTGTCCAGACCTCAAGCTACAAACAGAAACACAAGACAAGCCTGTATGGGCCCAACGGGAACACACAGTGGATGCCATCGGATGCCACATAGCACTACACAGCAACATAAATGCACAATAGACAAAACATTAAAATGGTCATAGTGGACCTGGGCGGAAACCCAGGAGGGGGGAGGTGCAGGGTGCACCTCAACACCCACATGTGTCGATGTTGAGACTAACAAAGAATTCCTCCATGGGCTCATGGTCTACACTGCAGGACCTGCGTGAGAGATAGGTCGTCATCATCATCAACCCCTGGTTGTACATCAGGAGGTACGCGTGGCACAGGTGCCTGACCATGCATAGCCCCAGCAAGCCCCGTCCACGGCAGCTAGCATGCTGGCCTGGTGAGCCTGGTTCAGAATCAATATATGGCACAGAGGTCCCCATGCACCACCTCACGTATAACACATCGTTCTGCCAGGGAGGCCTCACATGCCAGATGGACCTCCTCCCAGCTTGCATAGAGCTCAGCCGAGAGTCTGCGTTCAAGCTGCACCATCCTCTGGTCTGCCCATTCATCCTGGGCCATGATGAGAGCACCCAGAATACTTCGGAGGGAGGAGTAATCTTCCCTCAGGGCTTCCCTGTTGGACTGTGCGTCAGCAGCAATAGTTGAGCGGAGAGCCACCAGTTCAGCCTGCGGGCCCTGTTGGATTCTGCTATGACCATCCTGGGTGAGCAAACATAGACTGCGTTGCCTACTGCTGGAGCTCCACCTGCATATCAGGGGTGAGAATGGAATCAGCCACACGTTCCATGTCTTGAGCCAACATCTCAATTGCTGCACGTGTTGCTGTGTAATGGCATACATGGATTCCTCCCACCCAGTGTTCCCTGGTGGCTCATGACCACTGGGGAACTGGGCACCACACCTGCGGGGCCAAAGGAGATGTGGACCTTGCTGTGCTGGCAGAGCCTGCGGCTGCAGTACAGCATTCCTCCGGCAATCTGCTGCCCCAGGAACAGGAGCAACTGGTGTGGAGTGTGACTCTGCACCGGTAACTACCACAAGCCGACATACCAAAACTGACTGGCCCCTTTAGGGGTCTACCCCCACTGCAGGTGTGGCGGGCAAAACAGAATCCATAGCAGAATCACCCACCATCGACGCCATGGATTCATGAGCATCCAACGGAACATCAGAGTCAGAGAGATCCTCAGAGCCATACCCAGAGGCAGGACTGGAAAGGATGGACTGGAGCACGTAGGGATGTGCGTGGCCTACTACCCCATGACCACCACTGGTGCTGGGATGGTGACCTGAACCCTCCACCCTGTCTGCCATCTCCTCCTCCACTGCTTCTGGTGCATCATCAGCTGGAAAGAAATTAAAATAAACATTAGTACACATGTCAGCAGCACACACATATACAACACTATATTGAGGGCCAACACATGAGGCAGCCATATCACACACGACACAAACTCTGGCATGCATGCAATGGTAATGAAATTGAAGAGGACCCTGAAAGGAGACATGGATGTGTGTCAAATGCAAAACCCACACATGTATTGCATGTTGCATATCAACGGCATCACACACAACCTTCTGGCAGGCATGCATCTTTGACAAAATGTACAGATGTCAACTAAGAGATGGCAGGTAGCATAGCAATGGCACAATTTCCAAATATCCACAGCAGTATGTCAAATAGATGTGTCCAAAATGCATGTCGAAATGCACTACAAGAACATTAATATCCATAAAAGCACATGTGTCACAGGATGTAACAACACAAGTGCCTTGGAATACAGTGAAGGGAGGCAAATAGATACATACATGGCAGGTCACTTTGACAACACACCAGTGAATATGCATGTTGAAGGGTGAAACATGGCTCAGAAGTGTGTGGGTGCAGTGCAGCACATGTGTACGTCCTCATCTATCAACAGAACCCAAAATGTAGTGATGTGAATCGTGTGACATGATGGCACTGTAAGGGCAAGTGCAGTCATCATGTGCAAAGTGTTGGCACTGCGTTGTAGGGATGCACTGCACCCCCCATGCCCTCCGGGGAAAGGCAGGGAGCCAGTGCATGGCTCTGAATGTCTGACCACAGTACTGTGAAGTAGCAGACAGTGTATGCAGGTGTCAATTGCATCATCTGAGATAACTGAGACTATAGCAGATGAGAAGAGGACAAAAAGCAGGACACATGAGGAACCATCACATGTACATCTATGTAGGCAGAAGACACAACACCAGTCCCCTGGAAGCAGGGTGGCTGTAACAGAGGGAGGCCTGTGCCCGACACAGACAAGGGCACCATAACCATGTGCATGATGATGAAGTGGCCCTGAGTGAGCATGACATGGATGAGCAAATATGATGAGACAAATAAAATACTGGAGATTTGGTACAATGAGTAGCCTGCCAAAGACCCATAGGGGCTTGCAGGAATGCAATGGTCCATGAATGATCACTCATGTGCACTCTGAGCCTGTGCCATCTGCACGGTCCAAGTGAGACACTCAGCATCAAAGACAAAGGAAGTACCACACAGGTATGGCAGGGTTGCACAGGGAAGTGTGCCAGTACACAGGAAAGGGGAACAGCCCATAGCAGTAGTCTGACACAGAAACTGCCAGTACCATGGAGTCAGTGAACTGCAGGGTGATGGAGAGGCAAGGATGCATGGCTGTGAGGAGGAGCTGCTTGCTGGGTGACCTCACATAGCTGTCAGTCATGTGACGAAATAGACTGAGTGTTGGGTGGAACTACACCACAGGCTATATGCAGACATGTCAGTGAGCCTGTACATGGACAGGAGAGGCTGCCCAGTGACTTGCATGTAAGTAGGGTGCATGTATGGTGATGAGGACTGCCCCCATGTGGAGCACATGACCTGTATGCAGACTGCATGATGACAAGCTCGGATCAGTAAAGCATTGCATGTGTCACACATGTCACTCATCAATCCATAGCCTGAACTGGCAGTCAATCACAACACATCACACAAGTAAAACACACACGCATCAAGACTCACCGGATGTTGCTTCATAATACAGCATCTCTCTCACACCCTGGAGAAGTCCCTGATCAATGAACTCCACAGCAATTTCCTCGTACAGACTGAGTTCATCCTTGGAGGCCCACTGCCAGTCGCTAGAGTCAGGGAGTAATTAGAGGCCCGCTTTTGTTTTGCACAGTATCAGAGGTCAGTCCAACGCTTGTTGCCTTCCTGAGCTGTGCACCTCTAGTATCCCTTGCATTCACACCATCTGCAATGAACTGCCAGTGGACCTGATGCTAGGCAGGCATAGAATGGCAACCTGAGCCCATCAGCATATCGCCGTTGTGTGCCGACACGTAGTCCACAAGGAAGTCTAGCTCCTCTTTATTGAAGGGCTTCTTCCTTGCTGTGCCAGAGGCTGATGCCGTGTCTGGGGTCCCAGCCTCATTCGCAGAAGCACACTTCCTCATCTTGGCCAGTTGTGCGGACCCTGCGAGGCAAATGCAGCTCTGGTAAATTGGGGCAGTGGCGATGGTGGACTGGCCAATGGGAGTTGCAATTGGCATGAGGACGGAAGGCCTGGATTGTGTGATTGGCTGATGGGTGCTGTTACCAGACCCAGCAGCACAACTGCTCATTGCCAAGGGCTGTGACCAACACAGTCCTGGCTAGCAGACTCACTGCTGGGGTGGTGTAGGCTACATCAACCCATGCAGCTCCCACCACCTGGCTGCTTCGGGCAGCAGATGTCAAAACTGCCCAAGGGACATGCGCCTTGGTCACAGTTACCTTGGACACATGTGGCTTGGCCTTCCTCACCTGAAAATGTGCAAGGGAGTCCTGTGGCAAGGCAGCCTACGCTGCCTGACCCTGCGCCTTGGTGGTGGTTGCAACAGCTGCACCTGCAGCTTCCACCACCTGGTGGCCTGTGTCAGCAGATGATATTGCCTGTGGGGTCAGATGTGTATTGGGGATGACTGCAGCAGAAGCATCTCCCTGAGGCACTGAGGATGGTGGCATGGCTGTCCCAGCAAGTAGCTGGACATCCTGCTCCAGTGGTACTCCCTGGCCACATCCCCCTCTGCGTCCAACTTGGCCTCCCTAGACTCCCTGGCTACCCTAGCCATGTGCCCCACCACGCCCAGCCTTGGGAGGTCATCCAGCTTTGCTGCCCTTCCCTCGTGGTGTCCTCCCAACCATGGCACAGATGGTATGTAGCCGAGGGGAGGTGCACACAACAATTGTCCTGGGCAATTGGGGTGAAGGGGGCGGGGTATGTGATGTTAGACTCAATCCTGTGCTTTTGCAAGGCTGTCTGTGACCCCTGGTGATAAAAGACAGGTCACGCAAAGCTCAGGCACCCCAAATTATGATAATAAAAGTGCATACAACCCCCGGTAGTCCACGTGCATGGAATAAACCTCCCGCAGTACGCTGTGGCACCCAGGGACACACAAAATATGTACGTGTGAAACACGCGGGCTACTCTGACCTCGAAAATGGGTGTGAAACACACAGGGGCAACCACAGTGGGAAAAATAAGCATGGGCGACTCACCATCTGCCTTGCATGGAAAAGAAAAACACACGCATGTGTGCGCGTAGGCAACTCCCCTGCCAATACAAGAAGTACGAACTTTAAGTGAAGTAATCGCGTGTGAATCCACAAGAAGAAGAAAAACATGCGGTCAGTCTCCACGAAAAGCACATAAAGCAAACTGCTTACCCATGCAGACCTTTAACCCCTGGCAAAGGCAACGCCTGCGCGCGTCACAAAGGCAAAGCCCGCGTGCGTCATGTCACTTACGGGCTTAAAGGAATGGTGCGGTCAAAAAATGTTATTGCCCCTAAGGGTTGCCCATGTGTTTTTAAGCCTAAGTCGCTCGATTTTAGAAACATTTCCTATGCATTTTACCCAAGTTTTCGTCCATTAAACACACGCGAAAACAGGCATCAGGGAGCTGCCATTTTGTGATAATCCTATCATTTCCCCCATCACCCTGGCTGACCTGCTTTTGCGGCACTAAATCATATGCCCCGCCCCTGAGCCTGTCATCAGCAGACGCGTACCACCCATTTCAAAACGCCAAAGCACGTCTCTGGTCAGCATTCGCTGCGCTTCAGCTAATGACGTGTCGCCATGGAAATGGCAGGACGCCTCTTTCCCCAATAAGTATAAACAGACCGTTTCACAACACACTGCAGCAGATTTTCGATTCCATTCCTCTCTCTGTGTTACTTTGAGTATTCTGTGACTCGTTTCTGTGCTCTGGTCAGCTACCTTCGTTGCTTGTAGCCCGTGTGAACAGATACCAGTACCACCGCTATCAATTATTTTAGTTTGTTTAACACACAATGGCTACAATAATTCCCTACATGTACGAGCCCGAGTATACCGAGGAGGAACTACTGGAAAGGGAAACACGTGAAAACGATGGGTCTTCGGACAGCAGTTGAGAGAACGATTCAACAGCTGAAGAGCCTGGATCTAGTCGCATGGGCGGTGTTTCCACCTGGTGCACATGCAATCGGTGCGAGCTAATGCCAACTAAGGACGAGAACTGCTGCTGCTGTAAAAACTCAGGATGCATGGCCTATATTTCGGAAGGCGAGCCACGACCGCAACGCATCACCGAGCTGCCAGACTTCAGCGCAGCCTGCCTCACACGGTCCGTGTTGAGGATAATGATGGTGCTTATGCACGAACTTCGCACAACTGTTCGTCCTCGTAATCCGAGTAACGAGTAAGTATACTCTGCTTGTCATGCCACTCCTATTTCATGGTCTTCTACTATATCCAAAATTACATATACATATCATTGTAACGCACAAAAGTCTTTCAATAGTGTGCAGTGTCTAGATAGCATTTGTCCGAGCAGAATGTCATTAGTTACAAGAATTGTCATTGACAACAAATGTTTATTAAACTTATCTTGGTCATTTAAAAACAGTTTGTTTCATTCCTTTTCACAGGTGGTACAGGCTCGTGGCCTATCGTTCCTTTACATGGTGGCCTCACGGGAGGCTTGGACACCGCGTTCGAAGAGTGATACCCGCCTGTGCCGTTCGTGCCATAAGAGAAACGTTCCCGAGTGACAGCGGTCAGTACAGGGGATTTTCTCTTGCTGTGCTGCAACCTGAACGGTACAATGTGTAAAGTTTTGTATTTTTGTGTCATCAAAATAAGATACAAAATAAAACACCACATATATTTTAACAACGGTTGTTTCAATTTTTTAAATGAATCAAGTGTGTCTCCATTCAAGGATGAACGTCAGACATCTGTGCTCCGAATGGGTGAAGGTCAGGTCGCTGTGAAGCAGGGTGGTCACTATCTAAGCTAACATAATATATTCTCAATAATGCATGCACTAAATAACACTTGTTGAAAGCCTGATGGCCCCTCGCTCCCACACACTTGCCTGCACGCCAAAAGGCGTTTCGCACCTGGGGATGAGCGCTGGCATGGGGGGCTGTCATGGGCACAAACGGCCAAGGTGCCAAACAGCATGTACACTTCAAAAGGTATCCCACGCCCAGGGGCCATCGCTTACATGGCCTCCTCAGACCCTTTGTCTCCAGGCAGGCCTCCCCCGAGGCAGGCCGCCCCCCTGCAATTCCCATTAAGTGTCTCTCCATTCAGCAGTCTTCCTGTGCCTTATCTGCACCCCCATGCCCATCCATCCCACCCCCTCTATCAAAAGCGGTTCGCACCCGGGGATGAGTGCTGGCATGGGGGGCTGTCACGGGCACAAACGGCCAGGGTGCCAAACAGCATGTACACTTCAAAAGGTATCCCACGCCCAGGGGCCATCGCTCACATGGCCTCCTCAGACCCCGTGTCTCCAGGCAGGCCTCCCCCACGACATACACACGTCATTCATTCACAAACACACTCCTGTTTCTAATACATTATAAACCACTTGATATGTCTCATGATAACATCTTTGTGCTTTGCAAGTCAACTCCTGAACCTTCTACCTGAGAAGCACTGAGATCTATTCTAATCTGCTCGTGCTATCTGTGACCACTTCGAGCAAACTCGTCAGTGTGCTACCTGTGGCCATCTACCTGTTCTCCTGCAACATACTGCTCGGCCTGCTGAATCCACCTGTTTGTTGGTCAAGGTAAGGCCATGTATCCTAGTCATATTTCGGTCATTTTTACATTTCAATCTATTTGCTATTACAGTATCCAATAGAGCTGTGGTCATTGGTCTCATTGCTATTGATTTGAGTTTCAATTGTTATGCTATCAATAGATCTATTTATTTTCATCTGTGTCAATTGTCATCGAATGGCATCCTTCGGGGGTCCAGTCTATAATGTAAGCAGGTTTCCTTTTCGTGCAAGACAGAACATCCAAGGGACGAGTCACATGTTCAGAGTTTAGTCACATAATTTAAAAAATGTCTGTAACTTATGCAAATACTATGCCACACATGATGAACTGATATGGTTCTGGCGACCAAAACAAACCTTGCATTGAGCATGGTATGGTTCATTTACTTTTTTATGACATTTTTATTCATCAAGGTTTTATAATAATCTTGATATTTAATTTTCAGAATTTTCAACAATGCCTGTCTGTTCGATTAGCAGTTGCCCTTCGAAGACCCATGCTAAATCTGAAGGCACTACAATGCATGTTTTCCTGAAAACTGTTGATCGAATAAGAGAACGGGTCAGACATTGCGGATATCCACTGGATGAGCTGGAAAGTAGAGTCCAACAAGTCTTTGAGGACAAGAGGGGTGATCGATACCGCATCTGCAGCCGGCACTTTCCCTCGAACATGTACACCACATCTTGGGTAACAAAGAAGAATAAACGGCGATCGACACGAAAAATGCTCGCAACCGCTATTCCCACTCTATTCGTCCACAATACGCCACTGGTGAGTCAAGTGTCCGTTTTTAGCTTTAGGCCTTGTGGTAGTGTGTAGGTAGCCAAATGGATTCATTGATATTTTAGGTGTTGTTTCCAATTTGTAATACTTTTGACATTGATATGAGTGTATAGCTTTTTGAATAATGACATTTATCAATATATTATTTTTAGATTTCATAACGCACAAACGAAATCTATATATGGGCACAGGCAACTGTGCTATATTGCGCATTACTCAAGTATTCTGTCTCCTTACATGGCAATTTTAAATATTGGCATTTCATTATCAAACAATAATTTACCTTTACAACTTCTTGACTTTCCCTTGAATCTGAAGCAAGAACATTCTACTTCCGTCACGTGCTCGCAGTTATCAACCACTTCTAGCACGTATCAGGTAATCATACTTGGCTATTCCGCTACAGACTTGTTTTATGCATGTCAAGTAATAGTTTTTATGTATTGTGTGATTAGTTTACCAATTGTTTGGTTAGTGCTTTCTAATTGATATACACCTTAGTTGTCGTCCCCTGGTGTTTGTTTTCAGTTATAATTAGTGTTATCCATACTAATGTAAGTACTGTCTTTCAGGGAGATGCTGAAGCGTACACCACATTGACAACAGCCCTAGATGTTCTTCAACAGCACAAGGTATGGATACTGACAGCTCCATCGACCATGATCGTCAGGACTGGAACACTTGCCGTTTGATTGTTCTACACCATGTTTCATTCGTGGTTAGCCGTTGATATGTACCTGTGCGGTCGACCCCAAGCGTGTGTTGTGTTTTCAATATTGTAATCCTTACTAATGCAAATACTATGTTTAAGGCAGTTGTTGAATCGTCAACCCACGCAGTTGATGCGGAGCCTGACATTCAAGTAATTCCGGTGGAAGCGGGACCATGAGAATACGAATCGGTGCAACAGCTTTAGGAAGTGCGCACCACATTGACAACAGCCCTAGATATTCTTCAGCAGCACGAGGTATGGATATTGACAGCTCCATCGAGCGTGATCATATAACGTGATTCCATTTGCTATATTTCCTTCCCTAATAACACAAGTAATGTGTTTCAGGGAGACGATGGAGCTTCCACTACAATCACAAGATCCCATTTAGATGATTCAGATGTAAAGAAATCGGAGAAATAAGTTGATTAAATCTGATCATATTTAAATATTCCTTGATTCTTCTAGACAATGCAACATTTGTGGTTATCTCTTTAGATGTACCTGTGCCGTCGACCCCAAGTGTGTGTTATGTTTACAATATTGAAAACCATACTAACGCAAGTACTGTGTTTCAGGGAGTTGCTGATGCCTCCTCTTCAATACAATCATTTGTGGAAGTCCATGCAGAACCAGAGGTATGGATACTGACAGCTACATCGAACTAGGTCATCAGAGCTCGAATACTTGTTGTTTGATTGTTCCACACAATGTTTAAATTGTGTTTGGCTATTGAGATGTACATGTGTGTTCGTCCTCACGTGTTTTATGCTAACAATATTTTGATACACAGTAATGAAAATACTATGTTTCAGGGAGTCGATGGAGCCTCATTCCGTGCTGTCTATGCGGATACAGAAAATATAGTCGTTGCAGCGCAAGAGGAAGGGGAGACATGTGGATGCATATCGGAGCAACAGCGTTCAGATGTTGAAGGTCGAGTCAAAAAAGTTGCAAAGAAAAGAAACAAAAATAAGGTTAGTTACAAACAGTATTTTTTTTGTGCTGGGGACTATTTTTTGTTTTTTTCAAGTCAATTGTATTATACTTTATCTTGTGTTTAAACTGAACATCCCCTTTCCAATCTATCCTCTAGTTACCCGTGGGTGTCCGAACTATACATACACAGACAGTGAAGCGAATGAGAGATGTTGCTTGCCAGACCATTTACACTATGGAGGAACTATTAATTCAGACGCCGCGTGTTGAGACTAGAGATGCTCATGTCCAATGGCCAGAACATGAAATGAATGTGTCCGGAGAATCCAGTAAATTTGTAAAGGACCATTGCTACAGTACGACCGCACCACTGCAACAACATGATACTGGATGTATTGAAGATAGCTCTGAAGTAGTCGCAGATCAATTTACACAATCTACACCCGCCCAAAAATTGCCACCAAAAAAGCTGTCGACATTGTTGTGTTCACCCATCAATGTTGAAGTAGCAGATGTTGAAATGACAGAAAATGAACTAGCAGCAGCATTCACCAATGCATCATAACTTGATAGCAGCGATATTTCTTTCAAATGTGGTGAAATGTCCTCAACGTCACAGGCCGAAACAACTTTGACGCAGGATGATAGTCTAATGAAAGAGGGCAAATACATAGTATTCGACAGTTGTTTGATGGATATTATAAGTATGCTGAAATCTGGGCATTCCGTCAGAGGGAAAGTATGTGGGAAGCCATTCATTTATGTGACTCGTCAAAAACAAGGCAGTAATGTCACAATACATGCCGTCTGTAGATTACATCATACGTTCTCATGGTCTGCACAACCGATGCTGGGGAAACTGCCAGCAGGCAATCTACTGTGTGCAGGTGCATCACTTTTTAGTGGCTCCAGTTTTAGAAAGTTAAAGTCTTTCTTTCAGTTTGTGGGACTCCATTTCATTTAAAAAACGCAGTACTACAAATACCAACATGATTATCTGTTTCCGGCCATTAGTGATGCTTGGAAAATTGAACAATTGTCTCTAGCAAGTACATTCGAAGGCAAACGATTCAGGCTAGCCGGCGATGGACAGTGCGACAGCCCTGGATTTTCTGCCAAAGACTGCACCTACCACTTTCAGGACTTGGATAGTGAGAAAATTGTGAGTTCAGTGGTCGTGCAGGTAACACAATGTACATCCTCAGTGGCCATGGAGAAACTAGGATTTATAAAATCAGTGGAATATCTGCAATCGAGGGGAATGCACATCGACCTCATAGCCACGGACAGACACGTTTCACTTGCCAAGACAATGAGAGAGCAGTTCCCACATATTAAACATCAATTTGACGTATGGCATCTTGCTAAATCAATCAATAAGAAAATCTCGGCTGCAGGGAAAAAAACGGTTTGGAAAGTATTTCAGAGTGGTCCCAGTCTATCAGCAACCATCTTTGGTGGAGCTCCAGAACTTGTGAAGGGTCAGTGGAAATACTACTTGAAAAATGGCGGTCACTGATGAACCACTGTACCAATGTGCACCGCTGGTCAGAAAACCTACATTTCCACCAATGTGAACATGGCCCTTTGTCCTCAGTGGAGGCACGGAAGAAGAAGTGGTTGAATCCATCTTCACTGACACACAAAGCCATTGAGAAGATTGTTTTCGATAAAACTCTATCAAGAGATTTGAGGGGACTGACAGAATTCTGTCACACAGGAGGTTTGGAGGTGTTCCACAATATGTGCCTAAAGTACAGGCCAAAGCGCTTGCATTTCAGCATACAGGGCATGAGACATAGGACTCTACTTGCTATCTTGGTCCATAAGGAGAATCTCGGCCGTGAACAATCTAGGACTACGGGTAATGTAAGGATGCCTCGCTACACTAAGGCCTTTTCAAAAAGAAGTAAGCAATGGGTGATCAAACCAGTCTATGAGGAAATGGAGTTCGACTTTGTCAAAAGCCTTATTGTTGCTGTGTTAGAGAAGCACAGATATGGAATTTTGAAAGTTTCTGTGCAGAGCACTGACACATTGCCACCCAACATTGTCACTGTGCCATGTCGGGAAGTACAAATCCCGGTTTAAATAATTGTAATACGATTGTCTTTTTGTAACTAAATGTTATTGTACACTGTGCATACCAGGTACGCTAACCATAACCCCTACCTTCACCGTCCTGGGTGCCGAACAACCTGGGTGTCATCTTTGAATTCTCTCTCTATTCACCTCATATTGCTGCTCTTGTCTATATGTGTATGTATATATTTTTGTTTATGTAACTAATTTTCACCATCTCTTCTAAATGCTGGGCACTGTTAACCGAGGGGAGGCTTGCGTATTGCAAATAATAAAACAAACAAGCAATAAATCTCACTTTTAACTCAACTCCTCGGGTACTTTATACTTTCCCTGACCTTCCCCAAAAAATTAAAAGTCTCAATAGTTATGGTTCTTTGGGGCTTCAAAGCTCGCAGACAACGAGGACAAAATTGGGGGCCTTAGAACGCGCCAAGCGAGCCGTTGCAGATGGGAGAGAAGCCAATTCGCATTTGCACATTGAGGCGCACTACATAGATGGATTCGAAACTTCAAGTTCTCACAGATGGCTTTACTACGGGATGTTGCAAAGAAAGAATGTATGCTCATTTCTAGTGAAGGTAGGCGGCTTTGATATTCAGCTCGTGCCCTGAAGAGGCCCAAAACTCGCACTGGCAGTATAAGGTTCTTTTGTTTTTTGACCTTGAGAGACAGGGACCATTCCGAAAGAACTTCATTTGAAATGGGGATGGGGGGTGCAATAGCGTAAGAGATAATAAGGCAGAAAATTCTTAAACTAGACCGAGTTTCATGTTAGTTCAGTATACGAAAAATCGTTGTCAAGAGCACAGTGGGATTTACGGACTGCATTACGCAGAGACACAATGGAAATTGCAAATATAATGTAAGTAACTCTTTAGACGCTTTTATACCGGAATGAAGAATTCATGAATGGATGCATGAATAAATGAATGAATGAAGAGCTTTGAAAATGTTTGTGGGATCATCCTTGTAGCGGGCACATGGGCATGCAGGTCCACATTCCACACGCATGTAGACAAAAAGTAGTTTCTCATTGTGTACTAACCTCGATTTATTTAGTTAGTTTTCACATTGATTTTAGAGCCAAACATACTCCATTGCACTATCCTTGAAAGCAAATAGTTTCAGCTCGTCCGTAATAAATAAAATGAATAATATTAATAAAGATCGGCTGGCGAGACTAATTATAAATTTTATGTTTTCAAAACAGGTATATACTTCCCTTTTGCCACTGCCACCAGTTTCAGACCCCGGCAGATGGTTTCTTCAACCACCAGCTGCAGCTTAATGTAAACAACTGCACCATTCTGATGATCTTATGGGATGATCGCCAAGGGCCCATATGCCCTTACGCGGTACTAGTGGCTAGAAGCAATATATCAACCTTTACGCTGGCCTAGTGCCTACTTGATGGAACAGCCTTGCGGTTCAACGTGCGACAAAAGTGCTTCTTTGAACGAAAACCAACACCCTGTGTACCATAAAGGAACAGCGCGTGACTCACGATAAACTTTTACGGATTTGCGGATAGAGATAAAAGAAAATAAATGACTTTTGGAGTTCATATGGCAATTGCTGAATATTCTATAAACATTTAATGTCAAATAAATGTACTTTACCAAATTTACCGTGTTGCTGTTTGATTTTAAAGTACAGTTTCATATTCTGAATTGTGGCGCGCTGTGTTGTGAGCTGATCTCTGTTGGTTTCCAGGTTCTGTGTGAAGTCGCGTAGAAGACGACTGGGCGCGTTTGCCTACGCAGCACAGAAACGTCACGGAGAGAGGCAGGGAATATGAATGTTTTGATAATGTCAGGCTCAGAGGCGGGCGATATGATTTAGTGCTGCAAAAGCAGGTCAGCCAGGGCGATGGGGGAAATGATAGGATTATCACAAAATGGCAGCTCCCTGATGCCTGTTTTCATGTGCGTTTAATGGACGAAAACTCGGGTAAGGTCCATAGGAAATTTTTCTAAAATCGAGCGACTTAGGCTTAAAAACACATGGCCGACCCATAGGGGCAATAACATTTTTTGACCGAACCATTCCTTTAAGCGCTAAGGGTCTTTCCTCAGATTACACATTCACGTGCTGTTTTTTCACATGCAGACTCACTCTGCATGAAACTGGCTACGCAACAACACAGGGAAGACCACACTCCTGCCCAGAAGGCCATTTACCTGTCCCCCAGAGCCCTGAACAGCCTCCTACGAGCCATCTGCTGCTGCCAGCCTGCCTGCTGCAAATGTGCACTGCTATTTGGTGCCTGCACAGAAGCCATAGCCAGGGATCCTGTTCCTGAGATCACCTCTGCTGACCCAGAATACTCCAGACTGGTGTTCCATCGCTCCACAGCCCAGCCCCAGGACCCAGTTGCCCACCCACACCTGCCTTGGGGGTTGCCATGTCGGACCAAACACCATCCAGGGCCAGTGGCAACCCCCCGGCAGACAGGCAGAGGGCTGTCAGCTTCACTGCAAATGAAGTTGGCATTCTGGTGGAGCAGGTCCTGGGGCATTATGATGCCCTCTTCTCAACAACATTGTGCCTCGACAAGGAAGGATGGAGGAGTATCTGGTTGGATATCGTGGATGACATCAACGTGGAGGGGTGGAATCCTGCGACTACAAGCATGCCCTGAAGCACTGGGAGGACTTCAGCTCCATGACCCACAGCAAGGCCTGGCGCCTCGTTCAAGCTCGTGGAGAAGTGGGGCGCCGAGACCAGTGGACCACAATCCAGATGCGGGTCCTGGAGTGCACACACCCAGCGCTTCACTACCAGGTCCTTGAGTTGCAGACCAGTCTGGAGTCGAGTGGTAAGTGTCCATGTGTACTTGTCCAGTGTAGTGCATGTTGAGGTGTGTCAGGTGTGTGCACCTTGGATGTATTTCTGGCATGCCCCATGTATGGATGTGTGTGTGCAGCGACATGACAGTGAAGCATGTGAGTCCGGTCAAGCGTGTGCAATGACAATGGTGTGTCTGTTGGTATGCATGATGTGCACCTGCATGTGACGATGCACACATGATTGCATGCCTGTGTCTGTGCCTGGCCATGTCTTTTGTGTGAATCATGGATGCTGATATCACCCTCATGGACATGCATGGTGTACATGTGCGTGTTACTGAGCAGTGAGTGTGTGACTGGGAAACGTCATGGATGCATAACACCTGCACATCTTGACGTATGCATTGACTGGTGTGGCCTAGCTGTCCATGATTGCACTTTGATGGAAGGTGGAAATGGACAGATACATGACTGTGCGGTGGTGTATGCCCGTGTTTGTTGCTTGCAAGGATCCGTGTGTTGTGGAAGGTGTTGATGGTTATGATAAGCGACAGTGCCACTCATGTGCATTTGCTTTGTGTCTAGCAGACTTACGTTCAGTACCCTGATGCTTGTGTTCAATGTCTCCCTTTCCACAGTGGTGAGTGAAGAAGAGGGCACAGACTGCGCTATGGAGCAGAGCGGCGGGGATGCCTCCACCGGCCGGAGACACAAGGCCCAGGCACCCTCCCAGATTATGACATCTTCCGGGAGCGAGGGCACTGGTGCCGCGTCCATGGCTGGGCCTGCCGAGGGGATGCCGAAGAGGGGGAGGTTGGAAGTGGGCTCCTCAGCAGCAGTATGGGCAGGTGAGCCCCCACAGGGGTTGTCCACAGCAGAATACGGTGCAGAGGCATCCAGGTTGGTGGTGGGTGAGGAGGAAGAGGAGGAGGCTGCATCAGACCCACACATGGGGTCTGGTGGAGGTCATTGCACTGGTGCAAGTGGTGCAGTCCAGGGGCAGGAGGCAGCACAAGTCGCCGCAGAGGGGCCTGTGCATAATCCTGTCCCTGATACTAAGACTGCATCACCATGCACCAGCAGGGATGTCCTGTCCCAGGCCCATACGTAGGTAAGGGGGAGGTCCACGTCAACTGACACTCCTCTACCTGTGTGTGATGGGCGAGCCGGTGCCTCGGGCCACCCTGTACTAGCACACACACGCATACAATCACTGAGACATGACACATGCGACCATGCTTTCCAAGGTCCCGGCTGCAACTGCCGCACTGACTTTCTTTATTCCAAAGGCACATGCGCAACCCAAAACGAGGCTCGCACATGCGTCATGTACACTGACGTCACATTCCTTTTTCCTTTTTTTCTTTAATTAAAACAAACTTACATCAAATACAACAACCCAACATGGAAAACAAGAACTGGACCCGTCGTGGGTCGCTGACCTGACTAGGATGCCAGCTCAGTTTCCTGAGTCCAGGATGTAGTCCTTGAGCCGAGCCGGCGGCCGGCGATTATGTCACACCAGATATCGGGGACTGTTCTGGGGCACCGCTCCGGGGCACTCCACCTGCAGCAGTCCTTCCGGTGGGGCATCCGTTCCGGGGCTCTCTGCCCCCGCTTCCGATGGGGCGCCCTCGTCGCGGCCCGCCTCCTCACCGGGAACGTCCACTTTCTTAAAAAAAGATTGGTTGCGGGTGATTGTCCCTCGCTCGTTGGCCGCGGTGACTATGGTCCCCTTCACGTGGGTAATGGTCAACAGCTGGGGTTCATATGGTAGTGCCAGCTTCCCTTCCGGTCGTCGATTCCGCACTAACACTGAACCACCTACAGCCATCTCCTTATCTTGCAAACCCCTGCTCGCAATCTCCTTCATGTTGCATGCTACTCGCTCCTCCCGGACTTTCTTGTCAATAACCCCGGGTTCTCGGCCCTCCATCTCGGGTATCAACCCTCTCGGGCAGCATCCAAACAGCGCTTCAGCTGGGGTGACCCCCGTAGACTGGTGGGGCGTGGTTCTGTATTCCCTTAGGAACTCGACCAATTTCTGCCGTAGATCACTCCCTCCATTGGCAGATATTCTGAACACTTAGTTAAGGGTCTGCATCATTCTCTCAGCTTCCCCATTGGCCCGAGGCCAGAGGGGCGAGACCTTCCGATGTTGGAGGCCTTTTTCTTTCAAGTACTGCGTAAACTGGTTTCCCGTGAACGGGGGTCCATTGTCCGAGCACAACATTTCAGGGAACCCATGCGTGGCAAACATTCTGTTCAACACCCTGGTGGTGTGTTCAGTCGCTGTCGATTCCACCACTTCCACCTCCGGGTACCTCGTCCATTGGTTGACCACTGCCAAAAAGTACATGCCCCTTGTAGTTCCCCCACGATGTCATCCAGGATTGGTGTCAGATGTCTTTCACGTTTAATGGCGGCATTCGTGAGGCCTCCCTGTACTAACATGCGCACGCATACAATCACTGAGACATGACACATGCGACCATGCTTTCCAAGTTCCCGGCGGCAACTGTTGCACAGACTTTCTTTATTCCAAACGCGCTTGCGCAACCCAAAACGAGGCTCGCGCATGCGTCATGTACACTGACAACGTCACACTGTGGACATGGCGATCCATGACAGGGTTAAGCCCGTCTTAATTGGTATCGCATTGAGCACATGCTCGATTTGTGATGATGTGTGTGCTTCCTGGGGTGACCACGCATGTCATCATGAACAGGTGTGTGCCAACATGAACCGGTTAGGAGGGTTCATGGTTGGGGGTTTCTAGCATGTGGTGGGCGTTCTCCTCCTCTTTACACACTATGCGCCACTTGTGCTCCATGCCGTCTTCCAACCCACATGCCACCAGGGCCCCCTGTGGACCTGTCCAAGCCACCACGGCCAGGCTGGTGGAGATCACATCGCTGCCACAGTCGGGAGTCAGAGGTCCAGCAGAGATGGTCATCCAAGCAACAGGACCCCTGGCCAGAGGTTGTGCAGACACCATCAAGCAGGGCACATGCATGACAGCCCCGGGTGTTGCCATCTTCCCGGAGGCAGTCATGGTGGCACAGGCAGATGTCATCAAGGTGGCAGCAGGCTCAACGTGGGAGGCGTCATGACTCGGGACAGACTACATCACAGGGGCAGGTATTGGCCAAAGGGCAGGAGGATCCTATACAAAGTGTGTCTTCTGTGTGGCAGTGGTTGGGCCAGCAGATCGGTGCAGAGCGGAGGCGGGCAGAGAGGGCACGGCTCACCATGGTCGGGGTAGAGAACTCCATGCGACAAGCCTTGAGGCATGCAGAGTTCCTCATGGAGAATCACAGGGAGCTGGAGGAGAGCATGGTGGCGTCCCTGTGAGACCACGAGCACAGAGCACAGTCCCGCCTCCGGGCCATAGACTCAGAGTTCAATGATGCCCTGGCCAAGACTTTTGGGAAGAACAGTGAGCCGTAGGACTAGCCCGCCACCACTGTATATAGTTTATTAGGCTTAGGTTTCCTTTAGTTTTACTTTTATTTTGTAGTCACCCCCCTACACTCCTGACCATGCCCCCTAGGCATCCCACACCACAGGGCACCCCCCTACACCCTGACCATACCCCGCAGACAGCCCATCACCCCTGATCATGCCCCGTAGGCAGCTCATCACCCCTGACCATGCTCCTCAGGTAGCCCGCACCACAGGGGACCACGCAAGACCCCTGACCATGCCCCACAGGCAGCCCACACCACAGGGGACACCCATGCAACCCTGTCCATGCCCTGCTGGCAGCCCACACCACAGGGGATGCCCTATACCCCTGTCCATGCCCCACAGACATCCCATACCACAGGGTACCCCCTATACCCCTGACCATGCCCAGTAGACATCCCATCAACCCTGATCATGCCCTGCAGGCAGCCCATCAACCCTGACCATGCCCCGCAGGCTGCCTACACCACAGGGGACCACCCAACACCCCTAATCATGCCCCGCAGGCAGCCCACACCACAGGGGACCACCCAAGACCCCTGACCATGCCCCGCAGGCAGCCCACACCACAGCGGACACCCCTGCAACCCTGTCCATGCCCCGCTGGCAGCCCACACCACAGGGTACGCCCCTACAACCCTGCCCATGCCCCGCATGCAGCCCATACCACAGGGGGGACTTTTTCCACATGATTTGCCGGGTGCAGGCGTTGTACGCGTATTGCAGGGGGTGCGTGAGGAGATTTTCAACATGGGGGATCAGGGTAGTGCTCCCCATACATCACCCACTGGACACCCCCTGTGCCACAATCCAGATCGCGACCGGGTGGGTTTGCCACACAAGCATCTCAACTGATCAGCAGCCCCAAAACAGCACCCATTATAGACATATGGAGGATACAAGGGACGATATTGGGTCCTGCCAGTCACGTTACGCTGTTTAAATAATTATATGCAAAAATAAATATATGCAGTTTAGTATAAGTACATTATTTAGGCAATATTACTTCTACGAGATATGTAATTTTAGCTCTAGGAGACATTTCAGTTGAAATAGAATCTCCTGTTCCTCCGATGAGCAGCAAAGACATCCCTATCCAAGAGGCGATCTTCAGTTAAGATGGCGGCCCTATACTCGGAATTAGGCATGTTACCATACCAAGATGGTGGCGAGACCATAGAGTAGTCCCACCAGTCGTGGGCCAATCTTTAACTAAGAAGGCTGTGACGCTTTAGCAGTAGACCACACACATCTCTGCAGATATGATTACGGCTGATAGCAACACTGCCACGGTAAGCGGGCCTATTTAGAGGGAGACACACTTGGGCATGCACCCAGTTATTGGTCCCTTATGCCTCTTTCCTGATTTTGCAGAAAGGGCCTGCAGCACTCCAGCGATGCAGACAGGCAGCCATTTAGCTGTAACAAACATTGTACGTGTAGGACTGAATCACTCACAGCTACAAACCCACGCCCTAATAGACAACTGTGCCAGTAAGTTTCATTACTGGAGTCATGTGATCTCTAGAGATGGTTGAATCCACATCACACCTCTTACTTATAAGCTGCTATCCCAAGGATGGGAGAGCCTGCCTACATATAACAACGTCCACGCTGGGACTGAGTGACCACTACGGAACTGTAGTAAGCATACTCGGTTCCCTGCACTATTGGTTCACCGCATGGGTGTGTTGTGATCTCCTATGCCAATAATGGGTGATATTAGAACACATCCTTTTCCTTCCACCCCCCTTTGTTTTGTGTACTTGGCCAGGTGGATAAAGGATACACATATGTTTCCTTTTGCCTAGGACCACTTTGATTTAATTAACAATTTGAATAACACACATGTATATCTGGAACATCACATGCAGTGAGTAAACTAGAACGTTCCTACAAGGGGCTATATACTGACCCCCGGTCTTCCCCTTTCTTTGTTGTCTTTCCTCTAGGGCAAGGAAGCGCTGCAGTTGGCACAAGTGGCCGCCTACAAAGGGAGCAAGGTCCCCATCACTTCCAACCATTCTTTTGTCCTGATGAAGATGATCACAGTTAATACGGTCAATGAAAACGGTCAACCTCTGGACTCATGCCATTGATGATCTGTCTACCTAAAGAATTGTTACGGACATCGAAAGTCAAGTGTGGACTGACTGACTGAACAGGTGCTTGATCTTTGGTTTTTAGGACCCTGTAGACAAGGAGCCGATTAGATTTTAACACCAGTACAAGTCTATTGAGATATCTAGCAGCTGATACTTTACTGGTCAATAAAGGTGCATACATTCCAGCTATCAGTGAGCTCAAGCATACTCAAGAATCAGACATTTTCTAATGTAGAATGTCTAGAGTCTAGAAGTTTGTGATTAGTTCCTGGTAACTGGCTTTTCAGTTAAGCATTTCTGAATAGGGAAATCCTCTCCACTCTATCCCTCTTAGATAGGCAGTGCAACACCCGACCTCTTGGGAAAGTCTGTCAGAGATAGGGACAGGGTGTTCTTCCAGCTGGGATAGTCTGTCTGTGTGTGTGAAGAATTAGTTGGTGACACATGTATACTATGTTATTTGTATGTTTTCTCCAGAGACCGTGATCAAGTGTTACAAAGTTTCAGTATTAACAGTAGGAATGCAAGATAGACCACTTGGTCTTTAGTTACAACCTCTGTGTTACACTCAATTTTAAGTTGAACCAGACTATCGAAGTGTGCGCAAATGAAAGACAGAAAGGAGAAAATAAACAAGACATTCCAAAAGAGCAGAGAGACAGATTCAAAAAAGACATGACAGGCAATGATAAAACACCTGATGAAGAGGCAGGATTGATTGTTAAAACATCCTCCCTTGTTATTCAGAATACTGATGAAATGCAGACAGAAAAAGTGAGTGCTCAAAAGTAGGGTACAGGCAGGTCACCTGAGGAATACTTTGAGCGACACATATTCCAAGAGACTGAGAAGACAGGCCCCATGCAAGAGGTAAATAGGTGTCATAAACCAGAAAATGACAAGCTACCATATGATTTCTGTAGGCATATCCAATCAACAAACTGCAGTGTGAATGCTGATGGTCCACAGACAGAGGGACAGACAGTGGCTACACACCAGATGGGTGCTGAACATGGAAAAATAGACACAGATTCCTGAAATGAGATGGGCAAAAAGGAGGGAAGGATATCATTTCATGTGCCCCTGTGTTTGGAAAAAGTGAAAAGGGCCCGAGAAAAGTGAGTCCTGAAATCAGCAGAAATTCACACTTTTTGTGTGTATTGGAAGAAGTTGAGGACAGGTATTATGCTCCCAGTACTGTGGAAGAGAAGTGCAATGCATTTGCAATGATTGACACAGGTGCACAGGCCACGATCATGTCCAAAGAGCTGGACATGACAAAAGCATATCAAAGTGAGACAAAATGAAGGCCCAGTACATCATTGCAATGTTGAGGAGATAGCTATTGAAGGTGTCGCTGAGGTTGACATAAAGATAGGAAAACACAGGATGAGACAGGAAGTTTTGATCACATCGCTCAGTAAAATTCCCTTTTTGATGGGAACAGATTGCCTGAAGAGGTTGACGCCTCTCATTGATGGGGTAAACAGGATTTTATGGTCACAAGCCAAAGAAAATTGAGGCCTAAATAAGTGAGGTTGCAAAACAATAGTATACAAGAATGATGTACTGTGGCTAAATCAGATTATACAGTGGAGGTGTACCTTCAAAGTGGCTGTGTGCCTAGTGTCATTGTCATCCTTATGTGTCAGAGTGAAATTCAAACTGAAAACAAAAACGAAACCATGGAGATTTATTTGGATCCTAGAAAAAATGGCAAACAGAGATAGATGAAAATACTTTGATCTTTTGCTTAAAGGAAGAGAAGTGCAAGCAGAATGTTATCCCTGAGGTAACCACAGAAAAGCATATTACACCACTTTCTGAAATACACATGGGAGATGGAGTAAATGGTCATTCTGGAATGATAAAAGCCACCTTAGCACTTGAACATGAATCATTAATGAGAACATTTTCCAGCAAATAATTGAAAGGGAGGAAATCCCAAAATTCAGAATTAAAAACCAACACATTTTCGGATTAGATGAGCCGGACTCAGGGAATAGAGTCGTAGGAAGATGCATGTACACATTACAATTGACCAACAAACTATCTGCCACAATGTGTGGATAGTGAGTGGGGCACAAAATGATTTTTATTTGGGAAATGACATTATGCACAGAATGTGTATGGTGTTGAACTTCCTTCATTAAAAAGTGTGGTCCAGGTTAGGGGGAACTGCACCTGAGTTTGAAGACAAGAGGCAGACTTATCATTGTGCACAGTTGGTGCCATATACAATTGAGCTTCAGGTGAAGAAGGATGTTATCATTCTTGCATTCACCAGACAAATCACTATAACACTAAAACACAGAAATGGACAGCAGATGAAGGATTCTGATGTATTTGTGTGCATAAATGAATCCATAAAGCAACAAGGACTCGAATGTGAATATACACCACTGGTGGAGATTGGGGATGGGCCCATCAAAATCATGGTGGATAATAAAGGATGTCAAGATGTTTATTTAGAAGAGAATTCAGCATTAAGTATGGCAATACAAACATCACATTATACTGCAGAGTTCAGTAATGCAGTGTTTGGGAACATTCCTGAGAAATATGTGAATGCACAGGGTAAATTGCCATAGTCTCTGGATTCTCAACCTAATGGGATATTCAAAATTCAGTCTGTGTATCCTTATGATTCCAGTGAGTAGGTGTGTTGTCACCAAGAGAATTGCATTTTATTTGATTTAGATGAAAATGAAACAGAAAAGCAGCATTTTGAAATAGAGGCTGATATTTAAAAATATTTAAAAGTGGCAACTCTACAGAGAGATACAGCCACGCGGAGGAGAGCACAGAGGTTCCTCCAGTGGAGGATTTACCAGAATTCTCAAAAATTTTAGAGGAACATGTTCAGACTGCAGATGCATGCACAAATGAAGAGGAAAGAAATGAGTTGAGAAAAATATTCATGGATTTTAAAGAGGTTTTTGCCAAAGATATATATGATTGTGGCATAACTGATTTGCATGTTGCCACATTACCAGAGGGACATGGTAGGGAACCAGTGTTTGTGCATCAATATCGGTTGATATTATCATGCTTGGAATCATTAGCTGAGATAATAAAACATTGAGAGTCCTGAGGAATTATTAGGCCCATTCACAGTACCTCAAACACCCCCATTTTGGGTGTGTTGAAACCAAATGGTCAATGGCGTTTGTGTGCAGAATTGAGATAGTTAAATAAAACGGTGCCTTTTTCAAGGTGGCCACTCCCATTTATTGATCAAGGTCTTGCACAGGTCCATGGCTCAAAGGTGTTTACCATGTTAGATTTTAGAGCTGGTACTGGTGCATTCCACTTGCTGAAGACATACAGCATTTGTTCGAATTTTCATTTGATAAAACTCAATATGCATGATCCAGAACACCATATGGTTATGTCAATAGTGGAAGTGAATTCAGAATATTTTTGAGAAAAACGCTCCCGGATGCAGCAGAAAGGGGAACAATAGTTTACGTGGATGATGTTCTCATTAAAATGAACATCTAAAGAGTCATTTTAATGAGATTAGACATGTGCCTGGCCAGTTACAGAAGGCGAGAGCCAAAGTATCTTTACAGAAAACACAACAGTGCAAAAAGAAAGTGAATTTCTTAGGCCATGAGGTGACTGAGCATGGGTTAAATCCACAAAAGAAAAAGGTGGAAGCAATACGGAAAATGAAAAATCCGACTAATCTGAAAGGATTGAAAAGTTTACTAGGGATGAAAGGATATAACAGGAAGTTCATTGAGAATAACACCAAGATTATTCAACCCTTAATAAAATTGCTGAAGCAGAGTGTACCATGGAAATGGGAAAAAGGGCAATGTGAAGCGGTGGCTAAACTGAAAGAAAGTCTCATGAAGGCACTGTGTTTGGCCTATCCCATAAAGAACCAGGATTTCTTTGTGGAAATAGGATTCACTGGCCAATGCATGTCAGCTGTGTTATCTCAGATGCCTGATTTAAATCACAAAATGATTGCCTATGTGAGCAAGGCATTATCTCAGGTTGAAATTAAATTCAGTGAATGTGAAAAGGCTCTTCTGACCGCTGTGTGGGCGTTGCAGCATTTCCGTTCCATCATTCATGGAGAAAAAGTAATTATTGAAACAAATCACCAACAGTAAAAGAATTAGATCAGGTAATTTGTCACAGACCAGAATTACGTCCTGCATTTTGGCATTGCAACGATTCCCTGTAGAAGTAAAATATGGTCAAAATAAAAAGAGCCCAGTTGCTCAAGGGCTGGCAGATCTGCATGATTGCACAGCTAAATGCAAGCCTGATGAAACAGAAATAGAGACCAATTTAAATGCATTTGAACAATCCCCACACAAACATTTCAATGAAGAGGTGTGTGGAGGTTTGCCTACAGTGTATGTGGATGGATGCACATATCATGTGGAAAATAATGAAGAAAAGCACCTTGTGGCGGGAATAGGAAATATTTGGTTCAAATGTGACAATATTCCAGGAGCGAGCCTGAGAATTGGAGCTAGGAGTAGCCAAATAGCAAGCTGGCTGCCATTTATAAGGCAATTGTTACCGCAATCATCGAAAATAAATTCCAGGAAATTGTCATAGTGACTGATTCTGATTATGCACAAAACAGTTTTGTGGAGTATTACCCTGGCTAGAAGGTGAAAGGTATGCTCACATATAACAAAAAGAAACCTTAAACATGGGAAAATGATCCAAGCTATAGACAATTTTGTATCAGAAAACGGTTTAATAATACACTGGAGGAAAATTCAGGGCCATTTAAAAGCAGCAGGAGAGGACAAGGAGGGAAATGACAAAGCAGATCAATTGGTTAAAATTGGTGCAGTCATGGGAGAGTTGTTTCCCATTGAACACTTACTTGATGAAATACAGGTAGATGCGATCTAACACTTCAAATCCACAAAAGAAATCGAACATCCTGTAGTGCAATGGAGTTATGATACCCCGGATGAGGATTTAATTAAAGCACAAAAATAAGACCCAGTGTTAGGCCTATTTTATAATCATTTGGTAGATGCAGAAGAAACTCTTGTTTCTGAAAATGATTGCAAAGGAAAAGAAGAATTGAGGGTACTATTTAAGAACAAAAAAGATTTAGAAAATTAGACTACAAGATGGTTTCATGATTAGGGAGTCTGTAACAGGTCAAATACAATGGGTGGGTACCTCTGGTGTTCGAGGATTGATGTTACACCATGCGCATGACGCAAATACTACAGGACACAGGGGTTCACAAAAAACTTTGAAGTTATTGAAAGACTATGCATACTGGCCACATATGTCCTAAAATGTGGAACTATACCCCAGAGGGTGTCTGGTATGTGCACAATTTCAACCTGCTTCACCTATGCATAGGGCTCCATTAATGAAAAGAGATTTGACTCTTCCATGGTCAGATTTGCAAATTGACTATGTTGGACCTGTAAGAATATCAGCCAGGGGAAATAAATATGTAATAACTGTGGTATGTCTGATGTCCAAATGGGTGTGATGCATTCCCGCGCCAGATTGCAGTGCACAAACAGCAGCCACATTGTTGGTGAATCACATATTTTCAAGGTTTGTTTTACACCAAAGGATAGGATCAGACCGGGGGAGTCATTTCACTATTGATTTGATGAGCAAGGTGTGGCAGATATTGGGTGTAAAGAGGAAACTTCAAATATCTTATAGACCATCTTCATCAGGGGGGTTGAAAGAAGCAATAGATCTATAGTGGCTATACTAAATACATGTGTAGCTGAGGCAGCATCCAGTTGCGATCTTTGGTTGCCTTTATTGTTAATGGCCATTAGATCGACTCCCGCTAACGCAACAGGCATCAGCCCTCATTAGATATTGATAGGAAGAAAAATAGTATTGCCACAACACTTATTGTACAGGACACATGAGCAAACACTTGTGAGTGCCTCCACAGTTCACGAACATGTGAAGGAATTGAGGAAGCACTTGCAACATGCTTTTCCATTTGTACAGCGGAATCTGGAGAGAGCTGCTGAAAGTGCAAATACCTATCATGAAAGAAAGACATCTATAAAAGAATACAAGATAGGTGATCAGGTGTATAAATATTACTTTGGGAAACCCAAACATAAAAACTCTAAATTTCTAGCAGCATGGCAAGGGCCATTTGAAATTGTAGATGAAATCTTCCCCGTAGTGTATAAAATTATAAAGAAGGAGGATTAAGTGGCCACTGAGCGCTTCATACATGTAAACCAGATTAAGCCATGTCACCCAAAGCACAAGGTGAAAAGGCTTGAGCGGGTTGAGACTGGCTGAATGAAAATAATAAATGCTGTGAAAATAAAAATAACCGTGGAGTTAAGGTAAACAAATAATAGCAAGTGTCTTGCTAGCATTCACATTAAACATGGAATAATATGTGATACGGGTAACATAGTGACGCAAGAGCATGTGTAAGGTAGCATGCACAAGATTTCACTCCATGAGTAGAGTAAATAAAACATGGTCTGGTGAGTAGGCAGAAATAAACAGAGCCAAATGTAACATTTAAAAATGTTTCTCTTTATAATTTGGTGTTGAATCAAACTGGAATCTACTATTAGTGTGTAGTAGGTTTTTTTTTCCCCGCATGGGTTTCAAGTAATTGATGAGAAATGGCAAGGGATGTTAAAGATGTTATTATGGGAGGGTGAGTGTTTTGGAATTATTTTGCTGTGTAATGTTGTGTTATTTATGTAATGATGAATTTAATTCCAAAGTGGCAAATCCAGGGAGCCACACTGTTTTAATAAGCACTCACATTGGGCCTCATTAGGACCCTGGCGGAGAGGGTTTTACGCCAGCGTAGTGCATGGCGTACCTCTCCGCCATACTACGAGTTCCCGTAGCGCCATGGAGGTTTTCTCCGCCTGGTTTTACCAGCCGGAGAAAACCATGGCGCTACGGGACCTCGTTGTTAATTACGCCACCGTATTTTACGGTGGCGTAATTAACTCCTTCCCCACTCCCATTATACCCTATGGGGCAAGAATGGGAATGGGGAAGGGCAGAATGGGGATTGGGGATTTACCGCTCCGCCGAGGTCGGAATGGGGCGGTAAATCCGCCAACCCCCATGGCGCTATCGGCGGCTTTCCGCCATGCTTCGCAGTGCATTTAGCACCGCGAAATCCGCCTGGGTCCTAATGAGGCCCATTGTATTTCCAGACCTTGCAGCAGAAGAGGGATAGACAATTGCTTTGTGATTAGTATTTAATCTGTTTATTTTCTATTCTTTTTCGATATGACTAATTAATAACCCAGCAGGGCTGGTTCCTTGAGACGATGGACACTTGGAGGATGCCATCGGAGGAGGCCCGGGAAAGCCCCCAGATCGAACATGAGGGTGAAGATAAGGAGCCTGAGATGCCAAAAAGTTGATATCGGTGGAGGAGGTTCCATGGAGTGCCGGATCGGAGGAGTTCTGCTGATGACAGCGTTATGTGCAGTGTTGGTGAAGAGACTCATGGACAGGACATCCCTGAGGCATGATCCTGGGAATTCTGGGTACCAGGAATTGAAAATATTTAATTTATGGATCAGGCAGCATGCTACTACGCGGTGCTTTACCAAGATGGGGAGTGGATTGTGGACAAGAAGTTTTTTTGTTATTGTTGTTTTTCCTATACATTTACATATTTGTGTTGTTTCTTGGTACGTCCATTGGAGAGAATACTTATTCCATGGAATACATACATATGTGATGAGAGTATGATTTAAAACCTATGGTGTTTATATTGGAATATGGACTTTACATTTCCTTATGAAAATGTACATGTAGACACTTCAGTTGGGAGTGTACATTTGATTTTACTTTATTACCTATGGACATGCATATGTGGACTAATGTACACATTTTATTTTATTTATTTTATTTTGTATTATATATAGATATTTCAAATATGGACAGTTAGTCATTGAGAGATACCCATATGTATATTTTATTACTGTATTATTGTTTTAAAATGTTATTATATGATGGTTTATTTAAAAGGAGGGTGGAGAATATTAAGCTCTCCCAGAGAAGATTCATTATTATTGTGGAACATTCATTTTAGTAAATTTGACTGTTGTTCCTCCTGCTATGGGGTTGTGAGCGGTCACAGCTGTCGGAAAAGGAGGGAATGTAAGAGACTATGGCAGTGATCACATGACATTACTTTCAGTGGGGTTAGTATAAATGAATGCAAAGAGAGACAGTGAATTATGTAGTACAAGTGCAGGTTAAAAATAATGCATTGGGTTTATGGGGATAGGGAACTTGGCTTTCAAAGGTGTCAGCAAAATGGATGTCAAAAGACAGCAGATTTAAGATGCACTGAGCACATATAAAAATAATTCATGTTATAGGTGAATTCACCATCTATGTGTAGTCTTGCATTGATGGAACTAACCTAGATTAATTAACTAACCATTCCCTATTAAATAATATCCCATTAATTAATTAGTATTCCTGTTAACATTGAAATGCAAGCAAGCCCAGATGGAAAATTCTGTTTTTCATTCTGTGGAAGTAAACATGCTGCAAAATTAATGAGTTGTCTTTTCCATTCAGAGAGTTTATTGTTCTTGCAGGAAATAAGTTGATACATATACTCCCGTTGGGTAATTGGACAGAGAGCTCAGAATTCTAGAAGTTGCTGGGGTGATGGGAAACATCAAAAAGAAGGCAGTTTTAGTTTTGAATGACAGTCATCAGGCATAAATAAAGGAGGCAGAAAGGGTTTGGGGTTCTCTTGGCTGCTAGCTGTCGGGAGAAAGAGAACAGAGGGGGGCACTGAGCTGACCCAGCCTTGGATGCTGCTGGGACTCTGAGGCTGACTTCAGGGAACGAAAAGGAGTGTGGAGTTTGCACCACTCCTTTGCTGATAACCCACGACAGAGACAGCAGGAGTTTTCCTGATAAATTACAGAAGTTTCACAGTTTCGGGTGAGTAGCTGTAAATTGAGGAGAGTGCGGAGCGAGAGAATTATCTTTGCGGTCAGATAGACAGAAATAGATCATTAGTTTCAACTGAATCATTGTTTTGTGTTCTTTCGCACAATGTGATTTAACAGAAAATGAAAAAAGCTGGTGTCTCTTCTCTTAGAAAGCACATTTTGTAATCTTATCGTGTTCCAAGGGTTGGTAAGAAAAAAAAATATGTTCTCACTGTATATGAGCTGGTTTATGTATTTTCTACATTTTCTAGGTGTTGATTGTGTAACATATGTATTGCAACATCTGTTTTAAATTGATTCATGAATGAAGAAAATAATCACACAGAACAAAGAGAAGCGGTTGGATTGTTTTATTGTGTCTCTGGTCATTATTCTCTAGATGTGGGGAGGTAATTAGGAAGTGCCTCAGAGCATATACTGCAGTGGTAAAATATTTACCACCAGTGGTAGGGTAAACAAAATAAAATTAGAAACCTATAAAAGCAAGCTGGCTGGAAACCTGTGTGAGTGTGTTCAGCTATGCATGCTGGGAGCTGAACAGAACCATTTGTTCCTACTAAATGTGTAAGGTTCAGTCATCTATGCTTACAGTCAACCCTAAAACAGAATACAAATAAAAAAGGTGAGATTTTGTCTCATCATATAGGGCAGTACTATAAATATGCTCACCACTGTTATACCTCCATACAAAATTACCACCAATTTACCACGATACTAAAATACAGCCCAAGTTAGGTAATAGCTCTATGACAAAACCCCCAACAGAGCACAATGATTTATACAAAGGCAGTCTGACTATACTAGACTTGTCTATGATTGATCTTGACTCGACAAAGAAAAGCAGTGAAGGTCAATTCCAATGTCTATCTGTTGCAGAAGGGAATAGTTTACATGAACATTACACTATTCATCCAATAAACTCACGTGAAGAGATGGGCGACAGTTTACAATTGTATCAGATGAAAGCATCAAACGGTGCACCAATCAGTGTTTGGGAAAAGACGTTGGAAGCTCGTTGTTTACCTTTGCTTTTTCCTACTGGTATAGGAAGGAGAGTGGATGATCGGAAGGTGCAGATCTCTGCTTCAGAATATCATTGTACAAGAATATATTCTGAAGATTCTCTATTTCACACCAATGCTGAATTTATTTTGCATTTATTGCATGGAAGGGAATTTTCAACATTATGTTATGCTTTTGCTCGTACACTTAAGACCGTAACTAGATTTCAAAATCTTTCTGCATGTAAGATGCTGCAAAAGGTAAAAGAAAAAAAATGAAGTTGTAGAGGGTAATCTTACCAATGTTCTTTCTACAATGAGAGGAACCAGGGAATATTGGTATATGAGACACCCTAAGGTTAGATGCATGATCAGAAACTTGGGCCCTCCAACTTGATTTGCAACTTTAAATTGTGCTGAGTATGGTCGGGATGAGTGGATACGTGAAGATATTGCACAGAAAGAAGATATAGAACATATGACACATAGGATTTTTTATCACCAATTTTTAGGCATGTTACACTTTATATGCAATAAAGAAAATGGACCATTAGGCACTGTTGAACATTTTTGGGGGAGGAAAGAGTACCAGGCACTTGGGGCTCCACATATTCATATTTTGTTGTGGATTAACGATTTTCCTCAGTTTGGTAAGGAAAGTGATGGCTGTGTGATGGAGTGTATTGAAGAATATGTTACTTGTTCAATTCCTGCTGAACAGTGAATGCTGATCTACCAAACAAAGTGGAAAGGTTTCAAAGGCACCCATGTGGAAAGTACTGTTAGAGTAATTTTAAAAGTAAAGACAAGTATTACCCTCAGTGCAGATTTGGCTTTCCAAGGCCTGTGACACCAGTTGGTCGAGTGAATAGTTATGCAAGAAATATCCTCCACAGCAGAGGACGCTATGTGTGGAACTTTCATTTCTTAAAATATGTGTAGATAAAAACCATGTTTAACCACCTTTAGCCAAACAAAGACACAGGGAAACAATATTATCTAATGGGCTGTGGAGTTCATTCTCCATTCAAATGTTATCAATTTAAAGACTAAAGAAATAAACCACCACTGTATTGTCTCTTCTGACCTTGAACATCAGACACAATTCATTCAACAAATAAATAACTGTGTCTGTCAATTCACAAATGTTAACAATCTTCATCATTAAATCCTAAAAACACATAAAACACATTCACATACCATACATATTACAAATATTCAAAAAGGTGCAGAGTGCTGTGCAGTGCAAAGATAAAAAAGTGTAATTAGTACATAAATAAAACAAACATTCAAATCAGGCTTGTGTTTTACTTATAAAAGTAAAGTTTGCAGTGAAATTCCGTACTAGTTCACAGTTATTCACTAACAAATTCTCTAGTAGATTTTTAGCAGATCCTGCTTGCACGGTCCTAAATCTGTTTAATAGATTGTTATTTAACACTGTTTAAAACTACAGTGGTTATACTAGCCCAACATGTTTCATTCTAATGTTATTAAATCATATCTTCTAGAACTTCATCAGGGGCTCCAATGTCTCATCACAAGTATACACAATCTTCTGTGCTGTATTTTCTTCTGTAAACAGCAAGATGCCAAAAGTTGATTTTGAATTTCAACTTTTATGTTCAAAGCTACGCGAGACAATACAAACAACTGTTGTTAATGCTGTCATTATTACATGTCAAAATCACTAAGAGAAAAATTCATAACTTAAAGGGGACTCACCATCACAACCATTCTATAATGTACTGCGTGGTGTGGTTAAATCATCTCTTTAATAGATGAATATCTGAGAAGAAGGAAACACAATAGGTCTGTACGGGAGAAGGGCTGTCCCTCATGTTCCTCTAATGCAAAACTGGGAAATCCCAATTAAAGCTCAATAGTTCTTTAGGACCTGTAACTGGACAGACAGCTAAAATGAGCTACCATACATGTCATATCTACAGGTTCCAATCCTGTAGCAACGAGACTACGAAATACTCAAATTAAAATCTTTAGTAGCCACAGATGAAATACATACACAGATCCAGCACCATCCGTTGTGGACACCATGCATGTTGTCACTTATCTACCTTCTGATTGGAGTGCAAAACTTCTGTGATGCGTCCCATCTTAATCTCTCAATATTCATAAGAGATACATCAGCGAGTTCACCGAAGTGATGTCTGTGTCGCAATACATTCTGTGTCGTTGACACAATGGTATAAGGGGCTGGACAGCCTGAACAATAACATTGAGGTCTTTGTTTTTCTGTCATGTAATGCAGCTGCCATTGTGATACAGGAGCTGCATGTAAAACAACAGCCATGTGTCGCTTTTACCAACATATATAGTGGGCAACACCCATAGCTCTAAAACGAGTGACTGTAGTGCAACAGTACATGATCACTGATCAATCGCTTACCTTAATTTGCTCTATAGCCGCTTAACGCGTCTGCTTCCCCAAATCCGGTATAAACCATGCGCAGCGTCCTTTCGGCAACAGTATCACCTAGTCAATGTGGTGTAACTTGTAAAGGCAAAACAGTCCCTTTATTATTTCTATAATGCACGAATTGTGCAGTTTTTCTAGCGGCCATCTTGACATGGAGCAGGCAGATGTTTTTTACCACACTATTTCTTATTTTGTTGGTGGCCACCATGAGATAAAGCAGGTTGGTATATTTCCCACAGAATTTACTATCATACATAAAGACAAAGCAAGTTCTGCATATATACAACTAGATGTTAAAGTGCACATTTAAATCCAACAAACATTAACCCTCTGAACAAAATCTACAAGTCATGCAGAATTGGAATATCATAACAAAATGGTGGACTCATTTCCTTTCCTTACGATACTGTGTAGGAAGCAACTTATACCAAGTGGGTCTTCATCAGTTAGGCCATAGCACACCAACATCTGGGGGCATCTACAGATGAAAACGTATAATATCATTCAATTAATTAGATGGCCCACGGAAGAGTGGCTGCTAGGTGTGCCCTGAGGTTCAAGTGTTATTGACGTGACACTAAGACAGGTGTCAAAAGAGCAATTGTTCAGCAAGTATGCCAAACAACGATTTCATTCAGGCCCACTTCAGATGTATTACATAGAAATGCAACAGCTCTTTGGTATATAGTCTTTTTTATAGTCTTTTGTTATCCATCTCAGGGTTATGAGCTGACGTTATCCGCAATACGACTGTCCCAGTTAAGTTGTTGCATGTGTGCCCCATAGAGATGAAATGGTTCACCAAAGGAGCTGTTATAACACTATTTTTTATGCAGCTCCTATGTTCAGATATACGTGTCTTTATTTTTCTTTCCGTCATGCCAACATACAGCTTATTGCAGCGACACCATATTGCGTATACAACCATGTTTGAGTTGCAATTCGTAAATTGTTTCTACACCCATCGCTTATTCCATCCCAGATCGATTTCTTTAGATCTTTTTGTGAATTAACAATTAACACACATGCACATGGGGCATGTCCAGTGACTTTTGGGAGCCACCATATTTTTGTAATCCTCTTTTCTGGCTGATGTATTTTTGGAGACGTCGTTTTTGGTTAGCAGATCCTTTACGTTCGGTCTACGTTCTAAGGTACACAATGGTGGTTTCAAAGGACATTCTCCTCTCATTAAGATGTGCCAGTTTTCTTAATAATCTTAGTAACTCTATTTTAAAGTGAGTTAAACGTGTTTACAAAAACTATACATTTGTCTTCATGTACTTTTCCCCGATATTCCAGTAGAACTACCCGGTTCTTATTAATTGACCTTTTGAGCGCTTTCTTAACAATCGCCTTGGGATGTTTTCTAGTTCTAAGTTTCTGGTTCAAAATTGCAGCTTCCATATGGAAAGTATTGCTCAGTGAACACACAAAAATTGACCAAATGGAAGATTGTCTCTAGTGTGGCGGGGATGGCAACTATCAAATAATAGTAATGAATTATGATTGGTAGGCTTATGGAATGATTTGACCTGTAAAATGTTCCTACTAGTATCAACCCTGATCGTTAAGTCCAAAAAAATCACCTTCAACCTACTCTGGACTGAGGTAAACTTAAGGAACCTACTCTGCTGGTTAATCCAGTCCATAAATGATAAGAAAGAAGTTTCATCTCCATCTCAGATGATCAATATATCATCTATAAAGCGCCTGCATAAACCTATGTTACAAAAAAATTGATTAGTGGCGCTATATATAGTTTGTAAGTCAAACTCTTCCACGTAGAGATTGGCCACTGATGGTGCAACTGGTAAGCCTATTGCACTCCCGTGTGTTTGGTAGAAAGGTGTTCCATTGAAGCCCAAATAGTTCTCTATGAGAGCTAGTTCAGCACACCATAAGATAAAGCTATTTGGTGTCATACCTTCAGGTCTTTTTGACAGCAAAACTTCCTCTAATACAGTTAATGTAGTTTCCTGCAGAATACATGTATTGAGGGAAACAATATCCAAACTAATCAAAAGTTGGGTTTTATCGTCAAAAGGTACTTCTTCAATGATAAAGATGACTTTGGTGGTGTCTTGCACAAAAGAAAACATCCCTGTGACAAAAGGCTTCAAATAGTGGTCTGCCAGTTTTGATAAGGGTTCCAGCACAGAGCCTATACCCGACACAGAGGCTGATTCATGGAAGAAATGTACGCCGGAAATCTCAGCGCAAGCTGGCGCAAGCGTGAAAAAGCAAGCGCACACGCATGCGTGCGATTCAAGGAAGGGCCTGCGCCAGTTTTCCACAGGATGTGCGCCAAATGCGTGCGAGGCGCACACCGGCGGACACGTCATTGCAACATCCCAAACGCTGTGCGCGACACGCACAGGGAAAGCACACAACGTTGGTGCAAACACTAAGAAGGGGGCGGGACACGGGGCGTAACATGCAGCATGGGGAACAACACGTGAAAAAGAAGGCGTAACTGGGGAAGTACTGCAGGGAAATACACGGAACGCCCACTCGCAGGTGAACAACACATATTCATGGAATTGAATAAGGGAAACCCGCGCACGCCAAAAGATGCGCATAGGTGTCAACACGTCCGCCACACAAAGGCAGGTGGAAGCGTCCCCACGCACAGTATAAAAGTGCACGCAAACAACAAACACGTATATCCAGCTACGATGAATGCCCCATTTGTCGCAGCAATGATCGTGGGACACTGCAGGAGGTGGAGTATAGCCTGGGCCCGCATTTATTTTCCCGGACCAGCCTTTTTGGGATGCCTGACGACCAGGTCTATGGCAGGCATAGGTTTCCACCCCGTATCATCCCAGACCTGGTCAGGGAGTGGGCAGATGACCTTACATCACCCACCCCGTGCTCCCAAGCATTGAGCCCCTTGGAGAAGGTGCTCAATGTCCTGTATTTTTTGGCCACTGGGTCATTTCAGCGGACAACTGCCATAGTGCTGGGGGGTCTCACAGGCCACGCAGTCACGCTGCCTACACCAGGTTTTGGCAATTATCACTGCGCACCCCTCAGTCCGCACGTGCATATACATGCCCAGAACACTTGCAGAAAGGCAGGCCGTGGTCCAGGACTTTTACAGGGTGGCACACTTTCCCAAAGTGCTCAGTGCCATAGATTGCACCCATGTGGCCCTACATCCACCTAGGGCCACTGAGCACATCTATCGAAACCGCAAGCACTGGCATTCCATCAACGTGCAGGTCGTATGCAATGCAAAGGGGATCATCACCTATGTCTATGCAAACTACCGTGGCTCTACCCATGACAGTTTCATATACAGAATGTTCGCCATCAGCCGGGCCGTGGAAGCTGGGCAGCATGGTGACACATGGCTCCTAGGTGAGTACAAATGCCTGTGCACATGCATGCATGTCACACACAGCCAAATACACAAACCCCAATAATCACAACCATTATCAGCTCCCCAGGGGACAGTGCCTACCCACTAAGCAACCACATGATGATGCCAATCGGAACCCCACCACACCACCCCAGGTAAGATACAACGCTGCCCATATTGCAACCAAGGGCATAGTGGAGAGCACATTCAGAGTGCTGAAGTCACTCTTCCACTCCCTTGACCGCTCTGGCGGTTAGCTACTATATGCACCCCCAGTAGTGTGCAGGATCATTGTGGCAGCATGTGTCCTGCACAATGTTGCAACACAGCAGGACGTAACGGTGGACATGGTGGTGCCCCCACATCCCCAACCACAGGCACAGGCACTGCCTATGGGATGGGAAAGGGCACGTGGCAAGGCAGCTCGGACCCAGCTTGTGGACACATTTTTCACCTAAACTCCCACCCCTGCGGAGTGCACACAGGTCTGGCACATACCAGGTGACAATCGACGATGACAAAGAGACAGTCAACTGTCACAACCTTACCACCCTGAGAATGTTGCCACGGAAGTGCCACATAGTGTGCATCCCTAGCAACTGAAACATAACCAATCCTGTGTGACCAAAAGGAACACATGCAAGGTGTGTATCACCCCACGCAAAACAGGCCATCACAATTCACAGTCCCTGGTATGTCACCCAAACCCTCCCAACCCACATCACCCTTGTCTGTCACACCATGACATGGCAAGCAATAGCAAAAGGCCATCACATGACCAATAAGATACGAAGTGACATGTCATAAATGAAAACTGGCACGAGACAATGATGCCTGACATGGAATCAGATGAAATGACTGACCAACAACTTCCCACAGTCAGACACAAATGCTTTCCACCAGTCATAGCATGAACACAACACTGAATGCCTGTTCGCATGCACATTGGGCATGGCAAAATCCCTACTCCCAAACCCGTGGTCTGTGTGTGTCTCCTGCAACACACTGCTCAGCACACAGAACATTGATCAGCCATTGTGTTGCAGAAACACCTTGAGCATCACATGAAAATGACAAATGAAATCAATAACCAAATGACGCATGTACAGGTTACCCAAATGGTAATAGATCATGTGCTGCAGGGACACAGCGGGCCCGATAATGCAATCCGTGTGCACCTGTGGCCATGGAAGGGTGGTTGTACGTGTGGTGGATCATTGTGCAACTGTGTGTGTCATTAGGGACATGCACTCAATATATGCATGTGAAATAAAGTGACCCTCAGTGTCCTGTATACATCACATGTGAACATTGCCCATGTGCACACCCGAGCATGTCAAACCACATCAATCTCCTGACACGTGCAAACTAAAGTCAACACAGGAACAGGCATTGACCAGCACAACACATCATGTACATAGTACCCCACAATTACAATGTCAGAGTGCCCAAAACACTCTAGCCCAAGCCAACTATCCAATAACAAAAGGCCCTCCCTCATTTACACATCACTGTGACCTTCTGAACAACTGTGTCTGGGGTATTTAGCCTTTTTCTTTCAAGTCTACCTGGCTAAAGGATCACCCTCCCCGTTGGTCTCCATGGTCCAGCTTGCGTGTAAATAGGGTCCAGCCCCCTCAGAGGCCACCTTGACTGGTAAAAATACCAAATCACAGAGAACTCCAAGGAGCAAAACCCACAAACCAGGGAAAAAAGCCTGTAGGCACCAAAAAACCCAGGAAGAGTATCCAGCAGATGACTTGAAGTAGCAGGAAATGTCAAAGCACATGTACAAGCACAATGATAGAACAACCAAGGTAGCACAGTTGAACAATGGTCCTACACGATGGGTACCATTTATGGTACATAACATACAATGAGGATGCAACAACTGATGGGTAGTGTCACAGCTCCGGTGTCCAGGCGCAGGAGTGGCATTAACCAACCACCCCCTCTGTGGTCTGGGTGCCTGCAAGGTCAAACTTACACAGGTCTCTGAGACCCCGGCGGGGGAGCGGGTCAGAGATATGTTGTTTGGACAGGCATTGGTATGCAGGATAACCAGAAAGAGGGGCAGGAGAGGGGATCGGATTGGCAAGGGAAAGTAGTCAAAGTAGTAAAAACTACTCTTCACAATAACACATACTCAATCTGAGAAAACATGTTCATCATGCATATTGTACCAAATGAGTCAAATGCAAGCCAAAGAGAGACTTATCTCTGGGGTTAGTGCTGGCCTCCTGCCTGCGCACTCCCAGGTCTGGTAACAGGAGCAGTTCAATGCTGCAAAGAGAGTGTGAGTTACTAATCTGAATGTGTGTTAACAACACACACACACACAACACCATCCATGCCCCAAAGTAAGTGACTCCTCCACAAACAAACACTCCTGTCTGCTGCTTTGTACCCATATGTTAGCTTGGCCCCCTCATGGTCATACACTGTCAATGCAGTAAGG
Source organism: Ambystoma mexicanum (assembly GCF_040938575.1). Taxonomy (NCBI): domain Eukaryota; kingdom Metazoa; phylum Chordata; class Amphibia; order Caudata; family Ambystomatidae; genus Ambystoma; species Ambystoma mexicanum. Next base: position 645,269,522 of record NC_090927.1, read on the forward strand.
CAGGCGCATGTGGGCACGCGGGAAATGGAAGACTAATGTGTCAAGAATCACACATGATGCAATGGTCCCTGGGTGAGCTGCTACACCGGTATAGCGAGGCATGCTTGGCCTTAGTGCTGTGTTTGAGGTCATCCCAATGCTTCTTGCACTCGGCAGCTGTGTGCACCTCATGGCCGAATGCACTCACATTATCCACAACATGCTTCCAATGGGTATTCCGATGGGCAGCCATAGTTTGACAATTCGGCCCCACTAGCATGTCACGGCTGTGTTCCCGCACGTAGTCCACTAGGGAGTCCAGTTCCTGTGCACAGAAATGCTTCTTCCTTGACGTGCAGGAGGTCGTGGCTGTGTCTGGGGTCCCAGCCTGTGTTGCAGGTACAACCTTCCTCCTCTTGGATGGTGGTGCGAACCCTGGCTGGTGAATGCCGCCCTGATCAGTATGGCCAGTGGCACCGGTGGATTGAACCACGGGAGTGGCAGGTGGAAGGACGACTGAAGGCCTGACTTGCGTCAGTGGCTGCTGGGTGCCCTGGAATGGACCCTGCGCAGCAACATCAGCTGTGCCAGGGTCATTGACCGCGACTGTCCTGGTTGGTAGACTCACAACCGGGGTGTTGTTGGCTGCATCTGCCCCTGCACTTGCCAACACCCGGATGGTCGGGACAGCAGATGACATTAATTCCCCAGGGACACGTGCCTCGGTCAGGGCAGCCCTGCATGCACCTACGGTGTTCCTCCTTACCTGCTGGAAATCATCCATGGACTCTTCTAAAGCCAACGCAGCCTGCGCTGACAGACCCTGAGCCTGGGTGGTGGTGTACACAGCTGCACCTGCAGCTACCACTACCCTTGGTCCCGTGGCAGTCGATGAAACGGATTGCCGGGTCATATGGGTGCCAGTGCAAGATGCATGAACTGCATCTCCCGGAGCCGCAGGGGGTGGTGGCATGACTGCACCAACACGTGGCACAACATCGTCCCGAGCTGCCACACCCCTGTCTCTTCCCCCTCTCCTCTGCAGCCACCCTGGACACCCTGGAGCCCCCCTACTCCATGGTCACCCCGACCACATCCCTGACCACGCCTGCCACGATGAGTACACCAAGCTGAGGCGGCCCTCACTTTTTGTGGCATCCCAACCATGGCACAGATGGAGTAGTGCCGGCACAGATGGAATAATGCCAATGGGAGGTGTACACGACAATTGTCCTGGGCAATTGGGGTGAGGGTGGTGGGATACAAGATGTTAAAAGCACCCCTTCACCTGCAAGGCTGTATGTGAGCCTGGTGATGAAGTGACGGGTCACTCAACACTCAGGCACCCCAAAACTGCAGTAAAACCATGCACGCAACCCCTGGTAGCCCACGTGTGTGGAATCAACCTCCCGCAGTACGCAGTGGCACCCAGGGACACGAAAAACATGTACGCGTGGGACACACTGGCTACTATGACCTCGAAAATGGGTACGCGATACACTGGTGCACCCGCAGTGGGAAAAATAGCATGCGCGACTCACTGTCAGACTAGCGTGATAATGAAAAACACGCATAGCCAATACCCCCACCAAAAGAAGAGATACGTCCTTGATCTGCTGTGAAGTTGTAATGGTGCGTGAAACAACACGAAGTAGCAACACGCACGTTGGTCTCCATGAAAGGCACGTACAGCGAACTGCTTGTCCCCCTCACCTTTAACCCGTGCCGAGGGAAATGGCCATGCACGTCACGTCACTTTCGCGCTCAGGCCCTTTCCTTGGATTACATGCATTACCACGCGGACATGCTGTTTTTTCACGTGCTGAATCACTATGCACCCATCAGGAGGGAAATGCCTGTGCGTGTAACGTCACAGACGTGCTTACGCGCTAGGGGCCTTTCCTCGAATTACACACTGACGTGCAGTTTTTTCACGTGCCAAATCACTCTGTATCAAGCTGGCCACGCGACAACACACGGAAGACCACACTCCTGCCCAGAAGGCCATTTTCCTGCCCCACAGAGCCCCGAGCATGCTCCCACCAGCCATCTGCTGCTGCCTGCCTGCTGCCCACGTGCCCTGCTATTTGGTGCCTGCATGTCAGCCATCTGCAGGGGTCCAGTTGCTGTGTCCACCCCTGCTGGAATAGAAGACTCCCGACTGGTATACCATCGCTCCAGCGCCGAGCCCCAGGACACAGTTACCCACCCACACCTGCCTCGGGGGTCGCCATGTCAGGACACACACCATCTGAGACCACTGGCGACCCCCAGTCAGAGAGGCAGAGGGCTACCAGCTTCAGCAGTAAGGAAGTTGGTATCCTGGTGGAGCAAGTTCTGGGGCATTATGATGCCCACTTTACACCATCACGCACCGATAAGGAAGGACGGGAGAGGATCTGGGAGGACGTAGTGGTTGCCATCAACGCGGAGGGGGTGGCAACCCTTGACATCAAACACATCCGGAAGCTCTGAGAGGACTTCAGGTCCAGGACCCTCAGCAAGACCCGGCACCTCTTGAAGGCAGAGGATGCAGAGGGGCGATGGGTCAGCCTGACCAACATCCAGATGAGGGTCCTGGAACGCATTAGTCCAGCCCCCACATCCAGATCCTTCGGAGGCAGACCCGCCTGGAGTCGAGCGGTAAGTGGCCATGCATTGCTTTGTGAAACAGTGCATGTTGCTGTGAGCTGGTAGTCAGCTACTTGCCTTATGTGCGACATAGGCCATGTATGGATGTGTGTGTGCAGGGACATCATGGTGCTGCATGTGAGACCATTCATGCGTGAACCACATGGATGGTGCATGTGTTCCAATGAAACATGGGCAGCAGCATGCGGAATGCACACATGAATGCATGCCTGTCTCTGTTCTTGGACATGGGTGGGGTGTGAGAGATGGGTGCTGCTGTCATGGACATGTATGGTGTACATGCCTGTGTGTCTGAGTAGCGTGTGTGTGACTTTCAAATGCCATGGATGCATGACACATGTCTGTGATGATGTGTTGATTCACTGATGCAGTCTAGTCATCCTTGTATCCACTGTGTCTGTGGTGTTCGAGGCCATATGCATGCCCCTCCGGTGATGTGTGTGCATGGGATCAGTATGATCCATGATGCATGTGAGTTTGAAGACAACATGTATGTCAATAGAGGCCCTTGTACATGGATGCTAATGTTGATTGCATACGCTGTGCCTGTTTATGCATGTGTGTTGCCTGCATTGACCCATGTGTTGTGGAGCGACAGGATGGAAGTGATGTTTGACAGTGCCACTCATGTGCTATTGCTTCCTGTCTAGGGGACTATTGTACAGTACCCTGATGCTTGTGTTCTATGTCTCCCTCTACACAGCGTTGAGTGAAGAAGAGGGCGGAGACGGCACTGTGGAGCAAAGCGGCGGGGATGCCTCCACCAGCCAGCAACGCAAGGCCCAGCCACCCTCCCAGGAATTACTATCATCCGGGAGCGAGGGACTGGTGCCACGTCTGCCACTACGGCTGCAGCGGAAGGGCCGGGCGATAGCGGAAGTCGATGAGGTGCCATCCAGGTTGGTGGTCTACACAGAGGAGGCCGCTACTGAGCCGCACATGGGGCCTGGTGGGGGTGGTACCACTGGCGCAAGTGGTGCAGTCCAGGGCCAGCCACCTGGGGGCAACCAGACATGGATTCCCTGCTCACTGTGCTCAGAGAGACACAGCTTCACCTCACTGATGGGGCCCAACAAGGCTGAAACATGTGTATGGGGTTGCTGTTGGTACTCTTGTTCAGAGAGGAACTGACATAGCATTTCGGTGCTGGACTGCCCATGTGGGCGGGACAAAGACTGATATGCAAATGGATGTTTCCCATCTGTGAAAGGTACAGTGAGCAAAACGTGTGTGCTGCAAACTCTCATTTCGGAACAGGTTATCATGCCATGTTCTTTCTGGAGAGGAGCGCCTGCTAACTTTTTTGAAATATTTGTAAGGAACTTGGGGTTGGTCACCCTGAGTTACCTGGGGGCAACCAGACGTGGACTCCCTGCTCATTGTGCTCAGAGAGGCACAGCTTCACCTCACTGATGAGGCCCAACAAGGCTGAAACACGTGTATGGGGTTGCTGTTGGTACTCTTGTTCAGAGAACAATTGCCATAGCATTTCGGTGCTGGACTGCCCATGTGGGCGGGACAAACACTGATATGCAAATGGATATTTCCCATCTGTGAAAGGTACAGTGAGCAAACAGCGTGTGCTGCAAACTCTCGTCTCAGAACAGGTTATCATGCCATGTTCTTTCTGGAGAGGGGCACCTGCTACCTTTTTTTTAAATATTTGTAAGGAACTTGGGGTTGATCACCCTGAGTTACCTTGGGGCAACCAGACGTGGACTCCATGCTCACTGTGCTCAGAGAGGCACAGCTTCCCCTCACTGATGAGGCCCAAAAAGGCTGAACAACTTGTATGGGGTTGCTGTTGGTACTCTTGTTCAGAGAGGAATTGCCATAGAATTTTGGTGCTGGACTGCCCACGTGGGTGGGACAAAGACTGATATGCAAATGGATATTTCCCATCTGTGTTAGGTACAGTGAGCAACAAGCGCGTGCTGCAAACTCTCATCTCAGAACAGGTTATCATGCCATGTTCTTTCTGGAGAATGTTTTGAGTTAATTAATGTAAAAAGGCGTGAAGTATGGTCCTTGAAGATTTCTTCATAAAATCAAGTATCTTCTAACTGCCTGTTGCATTTGTCAATATATACCTGGCAATGAAAACCGCACAGTATACATTCGGCAATGTCGAGCTGAAATGTATTAGCTGTTGCAAGTGGAAATGTTCTCAAAATACTCAGGAAGATAGTCACACATTTTTAATGACTTGCTTCGATTTATTAGTGCAGGAAACAGTTCTTGTAGAAAGGTATGTAGGAATTAGTTACGAGTAAATCATATGTGTCCACAATGTAAGAAAGGTGTGTACACGATGTGTATGTGTGCCTATTCCTGATCAGAAAAGTGTATATTGTTCTGATCTTGTAACTAAATCATTCCATGACATGCAAGGCCGTGACTATGGTTGTAGTTTCCAAGCAGCACTGCAACATCTAGTTTTTAATGTTTCAAAGATACAGTGTAGATGGTAGGAAAATGTAATATGTCAATTATTAATTTTAAATTTGGACAAGTTTCAATCAGTAAGACAACTTTTAAGATGTGTGCAATTATTTTTCATGAGGGGCAGCCATTGAATGTGGACATTTCACGACATGGGTATGTACAACAGTAGACTGCTTGTTTGTAATGACTCTATAGACACACACCAAGATAGATTGCCAAAGGGTTTAAAGAATATTTACTTAATGTTGTTAAAACCAAAGTTTAAAATACATGTTTAATAATATTTGTCAATATAAACATGCACAGTAACATTTTGAAATGGAAGAATAAGGTAATACATGTTTTATGTAAAGTAGGAGATGGATTGTTACTAGGATGTACTTTATAAACAGTATGTAATAAATGTAGAGGTAATATTCAGAAGATTATATACATTGGAAGAGAAAACATCATTCTGCAATCTTCTGCTCCTGTTTTAATGTATAACACACTGTACACTTTCATATGTGCAAATGTTCCATATAAGTGCTAGGTTACATGATTGGTTCCATGTACATTATTTTGAGTGTGAGGGAGTGTAGACGGTTATGATTGTTACATATGAAAGAAAAACCATATAGTACAATGTTTGAAAAATAAAGAGATGTAACTTCTAAAGAGTTTTAGAGAAGAATTTAGATATATTGTGTTTAATTATTATGTTTACAGGTGGTAAAATTAAGTATGCACACACTGTATAAAAACCTATTCTAACTGAAATAAAAACTGAAAATACCTTACTAACAGGTTTAGTTTGTTTTGTTAAATGTATACATATGTTCAAAGTGCAGTGTGAAGTTTTCAGAAAAGTTGTACAATCTATTCAGCCATTAAACCGTACATGTATCTTTCATTTTCTATGGTAATTTTAAGAAAATGGTCATTAATTCCTCAGGTGTTGTCAGGCTCGCCGTCTTGCGCAGAGGTAGTACGTACACCTACCACTCCGTTGGGTCTTGGTGTCTGGCTTGGTAGGAAAGACAGGCCACCGCGACCCGCCGGGGAAAGAGGGTTAGGGTCTGCTGGATTGGATAGGTAGGGGGAATTAGGGTAACTGGGAAAAGGGTAAGGGAGTGGTTTTGGATAGGGTAAGGGGTCTGGGGAAAGGTCCACCTTGATGTTCCCTGCTGGAGCTCCTGAGTTCGAGGTACACCACCATTGCACACCTTCTCACACTCGTGCTCCCTATAACCTCAAAGCTTTGACACCGTATCAGGATGAACATGTAACCATATGCATGAGCGTTTCTATCACGCCCTAATTCTAAGCATTTCCTGGGTTGGTATTTCCCAAGCACAACCAGAACTTTTGTGGCCCCCCCACAGCACTATTACTAGCCCAATAGGTAGAAATCGAGATAGCACTTAGCTCTGAGTGTTGCTGCTGAGTTGCTTGCAAGGTGACTGCCAGTTCTTGCCGTAATGCCACAGCGCTGAGCGAGGTAAGTTTGTGCTGTCAGTTCAGCGGTGCTCCGCTACAAGAGAACCAAAACATACGTGAGACCAGGTCAAGACCGTGTTGTTTCACACAGTTTACAAACATCGCCATTCTACTCCACAAGACGCCGAGTTACTGCACTCGGCGCTACGGGTGCCCGTAAAAGGTCTGCAACTTATTCTTGCCACACAATGTGGCGTGCCCAAGCTTTCCCCAGCTGTCCGGCGCGAACACCCGCCTGATTGCCAAGGGAGTCTTCCCCACGAGGGCCTCTACACATACTGATGTCAACCAACTGTTGACAAGCGATCCACATCGATCGCTTGTGCGAAATCATGCACAGAGAAGGAGAAGCACTTATCTGTCTGGGTGCGCGGGGCCTGCAGTTCTCACAGGCAGGGGGTGGCCCCGCAAGTCGCTGCCTGCAGGAGCCCTCAGCCAAGACGTCTTCTCTGCTCCGTGTCCATTAGCGCAAGCAGGGATCCTTGTGCGCACCGCGCGCATGCGCTGAACGTCGGGCGTGGTCCGGCAAGTAGTTCTTTGGCTCGCGAACCCGCGAGCATGCTGGGCAATGGAGTCTTTTACTGGTCTGGATGCCGGATAGCGTTTTCTGCCGCCCCCAGCCCATTTCCTGCAATAAGGACACAACAGAGTCCTGAAGTATGGTTGCCTGTGTCCCATTACCTTTGTCCCGAGCCCAGGCAGCTCCCTCCTATGCATCAGATCCACCTTGGTTACAGTGGTGGCCCTGACAGGTGTGTAGGTGGACAGAAAAAGGACACACACCACATTATGAAAGAGGTTATAAAATTGCAATGTAGATATGATTTTTATAATTTAGAATGAATTTCGATGTAGTAAAATCAATATTCCACACTGCGTAAAACTTTCAGTGCCAATTGAATTTTAAATAACAATTGCTAGTTTAAATTGTTTTAAAATATGATGTGTACATTATGAAATGTCATTCGAATGTCATTATGAACTTCTTATGTATGTAGGTGGCCAAACAAAGGATGCACACAGATTTTATACGAAAAATCTGGAAATTACATTTGTTAGGTTATTAGTGTAGATTTTGCTAAATGTTAATATGTTTACAGGCACATGTTTTTATTGTCTACCTATTATTTGAAATATGGTTATGACTATACTTTAAAAAGATGAATACTCAAAATAATGTTATACTGTTGGCATGTCATCATTTATTTATGGGTAAAACTGAAGACATAGTTAGGTTATAGGTCTTGGTTTCCTGGTGAAGTTTGCATAAATGAATCTGTAAATTGGTCATTGTGTAGTATCAAATAATGTTTGTATAGTAGTGTAACATATGTGCATTGTAGTGAAATGCCTTTATTGGTTTACGAACAGTGGGCAATACTTTTTAGAATTTGCAGATGCAAAACTAAGTTCATAGTTACCTAAATGATTAGTATAGTTGAGGTGATAATGCTGGATTGTATTTTCCTATACTGCACTGTAGCATCGCTTACTTTTTAAAAATGTTATTTTGTGATGGGTGTTTTTTTTGATATAATGTTTATTTTATAAAAGTGTTTACATTTTTATTGTACATGTTATTATATAGATAGTCTTGAAGAAAGTGATATAGAGTACAATTTGTATATGTATATATAATTATTGTTAAATATTTAAAACAACTGAATAGAGTGTTTTTTTTCTCTCCAGCGTGAAGTTATTGTTTTCCCTCTATAGTACGATTAATGTAAACAACCTGTTAATGGTTGTGACATAGGAATACAATCAGTATTCCGTTAGTACCATTATTAAAAAGAAAAATATAAATCATTTTGTTTTTATTTTGTTATGAACTACATTTCTTTTTGTTTCAGATTGGTAATATGAAAGAAAGAAGAGAACATGCATAAAAGTATTTGGTAAGATATTTGAGAAATATGATATAGATGTATGTGAAATGCACATATGTACAGACACAGAGTTGTATAATTTTTTTAAATTGCTATTTGTAGCCATGGCTACAGCATCAGCCAATGGATAGCAGGATTTAGCTTGCAGGGCTTAGGCGAACAACAACTGAAGTACTTTTATTTGCGGCTAAACTGCTTCCCTTGTTAACAGTGTAACTGCGGCTACAAACAAACAATTGGGGGATTATGATTACTGAAGCTGCATCAAATACATTACAATTGATATTGTAATATATGTTTGCAGTCTGTGTTCATTCTAATCTATTTTTGTAACTTAAAAGGTGGCCCTTAAAAGGCCCAATTTGGGGAACAGAAAGAGGGTGTGGAATAGGGGAGGAAAGCACACAAGGATGAACCATATTACAAAGAGAATTAAAATAAAAAGAAACATATATTTGTTTTGTATTTTTTTGATTTTATGTTTTTTTAGAAAAAAGGGGGACCAAAATTGACACTTAAAAAAAGAAAACATTAACAATCACAGGTAATCAGGTGTACAGCAATTAAACTCTCCCATTCATTAAATGTGGCACCTCCCATGGCTACCGATTCTGCACATGACTTGCATCATCGAAAGATTGGGTATCGGTAAAACAGGAGTCTCTGCTGTTGACACAGCTGCTGAAGTAGAGACTTTATTTACAGTTGGTTATTTGGTTGTACTGGTAGATGGAGGTGCTGCAGGTGGTGCTGATCTCTGTCTATTCAAGGAATGGGACCCATTTTATTTTTTTGAGTGTTGGTGCGAGTTCCAATAGTCATCCCCCAGTGGGCTCACATCATAATAGGTGTTCCCAGGCTTTGAGATGAAACATTGGAAGGCCCACAGCATAGAATTGTGTTCCAGAATGTGTAAAGTACCTCTACTGCTCTTTTCTGAAACAGTGTTCTTTGACTTTAAAGAAGTGCCAACTGACAGCAGTGGTTTTCATCCCAGTTGCCTTCTTCCTGGGTGGCGATGGATTGTCAACCCAAATGATAACATCATCACTACTGGCACTCTCATGGTTGGGAGATGAATATGTAAAACAATAAAAATGACCACACAAAAAAGAAAATGGGCCTCTTCACGAGTGTGTCCGTCCGGTAACAATGGTGCCGGTAAGCGTACCAGCACCGTTGGTACTGGACCTGCACACTCCGAGACCTGGCGGGCGGGACGGCAGCTGCTCACAGACTTTGAAGGAAGCACTGGCACTTTGGCACATGGTGCCTGTGCTTCCATCCTCCCAATTCCCATTGAGTCCTATGGGACTCGAATGAGAATGGGGATTTACAATTTATGGTGCCTAATGCCCCAGTGATTCCCTAAAGCCAGGCACCAGAAAAAAACACAATCCTGGTGGCAGCCTGCTGTTTTTACCGGTACAGCTACCGCCAGAGTTGAAATGAGGCTCACTGCGTCAAAAAATGAAAAAGTAAAAAATAAAGTAAATCAAAAACTAGACAAACTGAACAAATCATAAGGCAAAGGAAAATAGTATTAGGGGTAAGTGGAATAGAAAGGATGCAGAATGTAATGGGTAAAGTTCCAGCAGTTATTGCAGTTACTCAGTTAACCTTTCACTAGCAAGTACAGAAAGCAATGATGAATGTAAAGTTCTTTTTTTATGGGTGTGGTGATTATTTGTGGCTACATACTGCTGTGCCCGCTGATTGGACAGTTTTGTGAGCACAGATGTCATACGATGTGGCTTAGCCATGCCAATACATCTGAATGTGCGATAGGACGAGTAATAAATGGTGAAAATAATGAAGCATATACGCTAAGCTGCAGTGGGTAATATATTTGGCTGGAGAGTGAGGATGTGTAGTCACGTCAATATAATTCAACGTGCTGTTGGATCATTTTGCACACGCAGATGTCATGGAACGCCCTGGATGTAGTTGCATCAATGCATCCCTGTGTGCCATTGGCTCATTAATTGACACGCCTATTGAAGATAGAAGCCCACAATGCGATTGGCCGGTGAAAAGAGGCGCGAAGCTGCGTAGCCACGAAAATACAATTTTAAAATCGATTAAGCCTTCTGTTGACGTGGCTGCAGCCATGTGCTTAGTCGCGGGCAAACCACCTCAGTTTTTGCTGTATTTAGTCATGAAGGCACATTTGGTAAACACAGCTATATAAGTGTTTTAAAAAAATAAATAATGTGTGCATATATATGTGGGCAGTAGCCTTGTAAAGATTTCTTTTAAGATATATTGAATGTAGTGTTTGTACAAAGTTACTGTAACATTTTAATATGTTTCTATTCATCAACAGTACATATACATGTAAACATTTTAAAAATTAAAATAATATGGAATGTGGTTGCACAACTGATTTTTATTTTACTTTCTACACATGATACATTGATAATATTAGTCGTATTGTCTGTATTATTTTTATTTTATTTTTTTTTTCAATTTATTTTTATTAGTTTCAACAAAACCAAACCAACAATAGAACTTTCCACCCCTAACCCCCCCCACACCCTCCTCGTTGAGTAGCCACTGACACCGGTAGTGAACATTACGCTTGGAAGAGGTCCAAAATCCTGATCCTATGAGGGCACCATTGCATCATGTAGTCCGATTGCAAATAGTCCAGTACTGCCCCCCAACCCTTTCGCGAACGTTCCAGGGGACCCTTGCAAGTCTAAGGATAGTTTTTCCATCACCACCAATGACCATACCCTCTGGAGCCACATAACGATCCCGGGAGGGTCACGTTGCTTCCAGTGCTGGGCTATCGCCACCCAGGCCACAATTACCAACCCCATGAAGCATCTCCATTGCACCTTGGAGTACATTGCCGCAATGTGATCCCTAAGACCACACAGCCACACTTGTAAACCCAACTGCTCCACACAAGGAAACATCTTCTGCATCTGGGTTTTCACCCCCTCCCAAAAGGGCCGTATCCTCTCGCAGTCCCACCAAATATGCTTCCATGTTCCTTCCCTCCCACAACCCCTCCAGCACAATTTGGACACCTTTGGATACATCATATGTAGTCGCTCAGGGGTGTAATGCCACTGCAGAACGATTTTAGCCCACATCTCTCTTGCTTGAATGGAGCATGTCAGCTTGGGGATGCTCTCCCATAACTCCTTCCACTGTATTGTCTGTATTATTAATGTTATTTATGTATGGAATAATAAAACCCTTGAAATTCAAGGAAACAACTGTAGTTGCAGGGATGTTAAGGTGAGCAACACATTGTGACAAACCCTTTGAAATTCAAGGAAAACAGTTTAGATGCACAGATGTTAAGTTGAGAACTTAACGCAACAAAACCCGTGAAATTCAGCCAAAGCCACCTTAACTTTGAGCCCCTATTGCAGAGCCTATGACCACAATGATGACATGGCAACCATATGTTAGGCCCATAGAAAATGTATACCCATATAGTAAAATTCAGTAAACTACAGTATAATATTGTTGTTAGAACATTAATTGCATATACTCCATAATAAGCAGTTGTAGATTTCACATAGTAAGGGCCATTAAAACCATAATGTCGGCATGAGACAATTTAAGTAAAAATACGTTCTCAATTTTGGGGACATCTACACCCAAATCTACAAGGGCAGATGATGAGCAGGTGAAAGTGGATCTAGGTCACCTGGCCTAAGCCCTGCCCACCTGTCAATCACTTTAAACTGTTTGTGCCTTTCTGGTGTGCCTTTCTGGTTGGTTGCCATTCTTTTTCCCTACTTAAGGATCCCTCCTGCCTCTTGTCCTTTGCAGATGTGGAGCATGTGCAAGTGAATCTGGGTCACCTGGGCTAAGCAACACCCACGTTTGTAGAGAAGGAGCAAAGTACCCACACCTCAATTGACCCACCCCTTTTACCTGTATGCTGGAAACCAGAGTATGAGACACATACAGAACAGCTGAATTGACAAAGAGCAGAATATGGACTCAGTCCAGTGCAAGTGAAAGAGCCAGTACCTAAGAGAAACTGGGAGCCAAGGTACCCATTGAGAAAACCTTATCTGCATACAAAGAAATATGATGGCCATCTGAATGAGATCCCTGAAGAAGCAGAACCAATAAACGGCAGGGATGAATGGTAGTATTGCTAACCATTGCCAAGTATGTGTTATATGGAGCTGAAGATGAAATACGTAAAAAGATGCAGTGTTCTGAGAATGCAGATATTCTATTAGGCATCAAGAAAGCAATAAGGATAAGTGACATCTTGGGCTCAAGGTGAAGAAACTAATGCAACAGAAAACAGATGAAGATAGTATATCATTTGACACGTGTACAGATGCAGATGAAATGCAAGCAGCAAAGTAATCGTGAAGCTAGCTCTAAGCTTAAAGTAAAATAGATTGTGGCAAGCGCCAACCTATACATACATAGGAATGAGAGAATTATGGATGGTTCTACTAAACGTATTAAAGCAGGTTGGACATTACCAAAAAGGCCTCAGTTCAGTGTGTCGTAGTTAAAAAAGCATTGAATTACAGAAGCAGAGCTCAGAAAGGTGATGTTGGATGAGCTCCAAAAAGCCAAGGTCTTATTAAACTGGAGTAAACTGACTTAAGATACAAAATTGTGTGAAAGAATAAACCTCATGTCCAGAAGGAGTGAACATAACAAGGAAGACATCAGAGGTCTATTGGAATAAAATATTAAATACACACAAAGGCTTGTTTTTATGGTCTCTAGTCACATGGAGCATGACGTTGGACGAACAAGATGGTCACACCTATGCATGAAGGCAGACTGTGCTGTTCATTCCCTAATTTTCTCAGAGCTAAGAAACTCTCAAGGACGAAAGTTCAAATGCCTAATTGACAGCAGACCATTGAGGTTATGATGGATTGATATGCTAATTGGTGGGGAGCTAAAGTTAAGGCAACCTCACCAGCATCTGGATGCCGAGCCTGTAGGCTGCTAGCATAGCTGGAAAAAGTACTGAAGATGGATGGACTGCCAAACAATTGTAGGGAATCTGCAAATTCAGGGGTCCTAAAGTGTGTAAACCAATGGGACGTTGTGTGTTTAGTGACCTTCATAGTGGTCATTTCTGGAGGAGGGCTTAGTTGCCCACCTGATGTTAAGTAACCAATCTCATAGTTACACTTTTCTGGACTAGTATAGGTCGTATACTTAGATGTTCGCTTAGAGCCAATCACTCCCTCCTATAGGTTTTTGTAGTTTGCCACATAGCATGACGTTGGTAGTGATGAAGGTCAACGTCATTGATGACACATTTTGATTATAAAATGTACATTTTTTCTTAAATGCTTTGAGTTTGAAGATTGAGCGTTTGCGTTGATGTTCGTTATGCTCCCTGTTTTAGATAATTGACATTAAAACAGTCTTCCTTTTTGTCAACTTCCTGAGTCGCCTCTATTATTTGGTGTATGAGTAAGATCTGCATCCCCATCCATCTTAAGGGTAATTGCTACTCAACAAAGGGGCTGGACTATCCAGTTCACCATCTTGGCCCTGCCTCTTGCTTTCTGCTCTTAACTCTTAGATCAAGGGTGTCTCTCGCTCTGGGCAGATGAAGAAAAGTGCAATTCCTGTTTGGACCTGTTCGGACCAGTAGGATGCAGAGCCTGAACCTCTGCTCAGACAGCAGGTAAGCATGCACCAACATGTGTTTTCGCCTTCTGTCCCCACAGGCCATCCCCACAATCATCAGGCAATGCCACATCAACTTCTCCAAGGATGGGGTAAGGACAGGTGCTCCATGGCACAGTAAGTTGTGCATTTGTAAAAGTGTTATTCTTGTACCACAGCGTGTGTGTGCCTGCTGACCCCTCCCTTTGTCCCAGTTTCTGCCTTGTTTGATGACACTCCTCCCTCGCTCCCTCGCACAGTGCGCGGGACCTTTAAATATGCCATCCAAGCCACCCACTACCGTGGCAGCCCCCTCAGCCAAGGACCAGAAGCTAAGGACAGCTCCAGTGGTTTCTTCCGGTATTCACCGTAGTAGCACCTAGCTTGCAGCCATCAACCAACCTGCTGTAACTGATCAGGTAAGACAAATCTGGGTGTGTTGTATTGTGCCATGCTCAAAAACATAGCCTTTTTTCCCTTTCTAGGAAAGATCAATCTGGGTGTCTTGTATTGTGCTGTGCTTGAAAACCTGGCCTTTTTTCCCCTTCTAGGAAAGTCAGATCTGGGTGTGTTGTATTGTGCTGTGCTCAAATAATTAACCCACAAATTGGGGTGCACAACTTGGTCACGTGCACTCCCTTCCTTCTCTAGACGTGTGCGCTCCCTTGCATCGTAGGCCCCTGCATCCTGTTCTGTTCCCCTCCCCCGCCTGAGTTTCCCTTCCTTCCTCTCACATCTCAGCACTTCCCTCTTCGATCTATTGTGCACTATTCTGACATTGTCTCCTGCTCCACTGTTTTTCTGGCATTACTTGCATTGCCTGAATAATTCTTCTAGGTTATGTGCCTTGTTGACTGCATTGATTTTGTGTTTGCTCTCTACGGTTCTTGATATTGCATTGCTATCCACAGCTTGTGGCATCACATTGCAATTGCCTGCATTCATCACTTCTAGGTGCCCTGCTGACCTCTGTGTTTTGCTTTTAGTCCTGTATTGCGTCTGCTTTCTTTACTTCCTGGTTCCCTGTTGTGCTTTACGCTTTGCCTTTGTTCTGTTCTACATCTGCGTTCTCTACTTCTAGGTTCTATGTTTTTTCTTTTTGATGCTTCTGTACTGCATCTGATTTGTAGGTCCATTGTACTTTTTCTTTGTTGTGCCCCCCTCCCTTTCGTGTCCCCCTGTGCCTCCCTCCTGTCTGCTCCAACTGTGCTACTTCCCCACCTCCCTCCCCTGTCTGGGCTCCCCTCTCCCAACCCCCCCACTTTCCTACCTGCACACCCTATGTTGCTCGCTGTCTCAACTATCCTTTCTAACTGCTTTTATATCAACTATCCTATCCCTCTCGCTAAGTCTGGCAGGAAGAAGCTCAAAAGGGACATCTTGGTCTCCAACCCAGGCCTCCTTATCGCTGATACCTATACCAGTGCTTCCTCCAGACAGACCCTTACCGACATACTCTTTGTTGTTCGCTTTCCAGGCCTATGGACCCCCCCATATGGTCTCTGTTCTCTCTCCTTTTTCCTCTTCTCCCGATAATGTTAGCACCCAGTGGGAGGCCCTCCTGGCCCCTTCCACTCCTCTAAGACCATCATTAATGTCTACTTAAATGGTACCATAATGGTCCAGGGCCCTCAGGTCAATCTCTTCCTCTTTGATAGATGCTTCCCATGCCTTATCAACTTCCTTTCTTTTCCTGCTATCCCTTCTTACAACTCTCTGGCTTCTCTGCCGCCTCCTTCCTCTGCCACCTCTTCAGCACCCCCTACTGCTTCTCTGACCACCCTGTTGCCTCCTTCCTCTGCCACCCCTCTGGTGCTTTCATCTCCCTCTCTCACTACCATGCCTTCTGTTCATTCTTTCTCTACCATCCTCGGTCATCTCCAACACTTCCGCAAGGTGTATCTCTGGCTTTTACCTCTCCCCGGAAGTCCTTGAAATGTTGCAACCTGCTCCACATCACTACCCTCAACTCTTGTTCAGCTTTCAAACACTCCTCAGACATATGCTGTGCCCTGGAAGAGCTTGATTTGGAAGTACTCCATCTCACCGAGACTTGGTTCATGGCCAGCACTATCACGAGTTTCGACACTCTCCTTCCTGATCGCTACAAGATCCCCTCCGAAGCCAGAACCAACCTTTCCCATTGGGGTGTAACCTTGATTTTCCTGGAGTGAATCCATGCCACTGACTATAGGCTGCCTGGCCAGGTCGCCCTCCTCCCCTCCTGCTCTCAGAGTGGACTGATCTCTCCTCCTCGATCCTTGCCTCTACCTCTCAACTTCTACTCCTTGGAGACTTGAACATCCACCTGAATGCTACCAACCCTTCTTCATGACTCTTTTGCAACCTTTGCGATTCTTTCTCTCTCTCTATTCGTCCCTCCGGCCTGACACACTCTGCAGGGAACACCCTGGATGTTCTGATCTCCTCAGACCACCCCTTCTCTATCCCTCTCACCACTCCTATCACATGGAGTGATCACTTTCTCCTTTCTTCCCACCTTTCTCTCTCTTCCCCGTAGTTCAAGCCAACTCCAGCTCTGCCACCTACCTTCTTGGTCATCTGACCCATGAAGTGTGTGCCAGTTGAGGCTTTCACTGCTACTTTCTCTCCTCCTCCTGCACCTCCTGCACCTTTGGCTAACTCACAAAATGATACAGCCCTCTCTAACCTTCACCTCTCTATCTCTAACACTCTGGATGTCCTTTCCCCTGTCATGAAGATCCGCTTGAAGCCCAAATCCAAGTGCAACTCTTGGTACAATTACGATCTCGCCATCCTGAAACGCAAGTGTAGGGCAGCAGAGAGGAAGTGAAGGGCATCAGGCGCACCACCTGCTCCAAGCCTACATCCAATCCTGCATCTCTGCGGCATCTACCAACTCTGCCAAACTTTTCAAAATCTGCAAGGAGCTTGCCAATCCTGTTGCAGTCTCTACCTCTCCTCTTCCCTCTCAGGCCCTCTATACGGCCTTGGCCTCTCATTTCACTACTAAAACTCAGGACATTCTGTCCACCCTCTTCCTGTACCTTCTCTTCCTCCTCCTCTACCACTTCTGGCCCGTCTGAGGCCGTCTCTCCTCCTCCTTTCTCCTCCTTTCTCCTGTTCAGCCCAAGCGATGTTTCTGGACAAGTCCGATCTATGAAAGTCTTGTCAAAGCAGGTTCTCCGCTGCTCATCCAGAACAATCAAGGACCACATCGACAACCTTGCTCCAGCCTTGGCCGATATTTGCAATCACTCCTTTGCCACTGGAACTTTCCCATCCCACTTAACCACTCTCTTGTGCTCTAAGAAGCCCTCAGCCTATCCTTCGTCTACAGCCAACTATCACACGATCTCCATCACTCCGTTCCTGGGGAAACTCTTGGAAAATCTGGCCATCTCCCAGCTTAATCTACATACTGAATCTGTTGGTTGTCTCCACGACCACCAGTCTGCCTTCAGAGCTGCCAGAAGCATGGAAACTGAACTCATGAACACCCGTGAAGACTTGCTATCCAATCTTGACCCTAATGTCCCTTAAATACTCATTCTCCTTGATCTATACTCTGCTTTTGACATGGCCAATCATGCCATCCCAATCAATCATCTCTGTGACAATCTTAGTATAACTGATCAGGCCCTGGTCTAGTTCACCTCCTTTCTCAGTGACCGACCCTCGCAGGTCTAACTGGCGTCTTTCCTCCCTTCTCTTACTCTACTTGTGGTGTTCCCAGGGGCCTACCCTCTCTCCCTGGCCCTTCACCCACTACCTGGCACCTCTTACCCACTGCATCACTACTTTCTGCCCCTATTCTCAATGTTATGCAGATGACACTCCACTCTCTTTCATGCTCCCCTCAGCCACCTCTGTTTCTTCTCTAATACCAGACTGTCTGGCACAATTCAGGAATGGTGCGCCGCCAATGAGCTCTGCCTTAATTCCAGTATGACTTAAATCCTCCTCATTGGGACACCCACTCCCTCCATTCCCCCCTCTCTCTCTCTCAGGCAACCACTCTGATCCCTCTTCCTGCTCCTCCCTCTGAGGCTAAGACTCCATCCTCTCCTTCTCTCCTCACATCCCTGACTCCTCTAAGAAGTTACACTATCAGCTGCACCTCCTCAGAAATAGTCTTCCTTTTCTCACTTTCCCCCAGAAGCTCAGTGTCCCCAGAGCTCTGGTCCTCTCTAGGCTTGACTATTGCAACAGTCTCTTTCTAAATCCTCCTGCCTCTATTCTTTGACCTTTACAACTTATCCAGAACAGAACTGCAAGTCTTGTCCTTGGCCTCAAGCCCAGGCATTGTATCTCTCCGGCTCTAATATCTCTTCACTGGCTCCCTATGGCTGCAAGAATCAACTTCAAGACTCTCTGCATCATCCACAAGACTTTCTGGAGCCTGGGACAACTATACCTCCAACGTTCTCTTCCAAAAGAGCTTCCTTCTCAAGCTCTCTTCTCATCCACCTCCAACTCTCTGAGGGTCAGACGCTTCTCCAGGCAGAGAGTTGGGGACAGATCTAACTCCTAGGGTGGGGCGCCCGCCTGGAACAGCCTCCCTGCCTCTCTCAAACGTGAGCAGAACCACCTTTGGATCCGGAAGCAACTCAAGAACGTCCTTTTCACTTCGGTTATCTCTCTTCCTCTCCCTGCTGATGCACCTGGCCGCTCTGTGCAGTGGTCATCTGGTCACCCTCTGAACTCATGTCCAGTTGCCCTTGCACTGCCTCTGGACTCCCCAAAACTTAAGGGTCTGTATCTGCAAACCTACAGTCCCTTCTCTATGCGCTAATGAGCCACCAGATGGCTGCACTTGTGAATTAACTGCATTTCCCCCTTCCCCACCTCCCTCTTCCCTCTTCCCCACACTTGCATGATCTGAATGACACAAGGCCTAGTGAGATTGTCATTTTGTCCTCCCTTTGTTTCACCCTCCTTGTCTTGTCATGCCTAGAAACACTTGTGTACAGCCGCATTATAAATGCCACACCATATCATATCATATCATATAATGCACAGTCTTGTCTTACCCCAGTTAAAATGGTGTGCACCTGCGCTTCCCCCAACATTTCATACAAGCCCTGCTTCCTTCATGGATGATAATAATAACATTGAGGATTTCATATGGGTAATTAAATGTCCTGAGTACTAGCCACAATTTCTCCCTGCTGACCTCGACAAATGCCATACTCGGGTGCATGAACACTAGGAAGATGTTTTTATTTTTATGTACAACGAATGTGCAGCAATCAAGTATAAATTGAGAGCCTGAACGAAAGCTCTGCTGTATTTTTGTAAAACATTTGTATTATTTGCCTAATGTTGCAATGTCATAAGGAGAGCCCTTCAAAATATTTTTCATGAGGAATCAATATGCAGGATTGAGCGGTAGGCCAATGGTGCGTCTATACTTCCCTTTTAGTAAGGAGGATGAATCAGTGCAAGTTTCCAGTTGGCCAATATCTTGTGTGAAAAACCAAAGGGTGTCTTACCTGCTAGTCCCAGGGGTTCTCTCTCTCTCAGGTGGCCAGGGCATGGCCATCACCTTTGGATCCAGTCCTTGGGGGTGGTCGACTGTGGGAGGTTCACCTGGGTGAGCGGTCTTCAGGGAGTTGAGGCGAGGCAGCAGATAGCGAGACACAGTATTTTTCCCTTTCCCGTACCCATGGTCCCTCCTATTTCATAGGATTCACTGATGTCCCAACACCCCGTTTCTACACAAACACTGGGCAGAGGAAGAGAATGACTGAGAGTAACAATACTAACTCTTATACATCAAATTTGACATGTCCCGCTAATTGGGTCAGGCAAAGTCAGGCACTTGACTCTAAGTGCATACATCTGATACCAATTAGCTCTGCTCACATAGATAAAAGACAGAACATAGAGACACACTCTGAGCAAGGTGGAGCACAAGTAAGAGCAGAACTTCCAGGGAAAAGGCACACATACTGGAGCATAGCAACGGACCCAGGAACGAGAGCCACGGGTGGAGAAACCCAGGAGTTCCCTGCAGGAGGTCATTGCCTCCAAAAGACCACGAAAGACATGTGGAGAAGGCTGGATCCCAAACCAGAAGGCTGCATTGTGTTTCAAGGATGCCAGCTACCATCCAGGGTGAATGGCAGAGTTGGGGAGGCGATGCTAAGTCTGTGATACTAACATTGACTCGTAAACTGGAAGACAATAAAGACAAGAAAGAACACGCACACAGCCAGTGAGTTGGTAAGCAACATGAAAGACTGGTGTGTGCTAAATAAAGATTGAAGTGGCAACATTATAATGCACAATTAAAAGCTGTACACCTGTGGATGAGACGAGAAGAAAGGCAGACCTGCAAATGAACCTTGAATTAACGATAGCTGAGAAGTCCACAATATTGAGTAATGGAGTGGTCTGGCGAAAGAAAGTAGCCCACTCAAAAGTCTGTGTGAATGGTGAAAGGTTTGTAGATATAAAGTGAATGAGCTGTAAGTTCGAGGTAATTGAAATTAACCCAGAGAAAAGGGGAAAGTAAAAAGATGATTTTTTGACTTTGATGCATAATACAGTGAACTACGCAGACCAGGAAGCACTGGGGAAATAACATAGGATAGTAAGTTGAAAGTCGGAAAGTCGAAGGGGTCCTGCAGAGGTCTGGAGAAAAAAGCCATGCACATTCAAAAGTCGTTGACATCAGGAAACAGTCCAAGCCTGACTGAGGGGGGCTGAAGATGTAATAAGTTAGGGGAAGGAACACGTTTAAGGGAGGTGGATTAAGCTTGGGGAAGGGAGCCCCTGAAAGTGTTTTGTTTTGCTGTGAATTGTCCGAGCCAGACTAAGGGAGTACTTTTTGATTAACTTTTGCTTTAAGAGGTCTGAGCCCAACTGTGGGGGACCAACATGAACTTTTGCTTTAAGAGGTTTGAGCCTGACAGAGAAGCAGTGTGAATTTTTTGTCTAACTGTGTTTTGGAACTGGGAAAGTGAGACTTTACCATGGAAGGCCAGCTGGGCCTTGATCCACTTTGTCAACTGCCCATTGTGTTAAGAGCCTGAGCCAGAGTGTGTCATCTTGCCTAGAGCAACCGCCTTGCTCTGTACTGTCCAAAGTGGGAAGGAGAGCTGCCTTAACCACATGTATTCTTTATAGTTGAACACTGACTTTCCTTGGCATACATATTCTCCTTTT
Source organism: Ambystoma mexicanum (assembly GCF_040938575.1). Lineage (NCBI taxonomy): Eukaryota > Metazoa > Chordata > Amphibia > Caudata > Ambystomatidae > Ambystoma > Ambystoma mexicanum. The sequence goes on from NC_090927.1 coordinate 645,290,749, forward strand.
CACAATTTGTGTATAAGTTATAGGGCAGGCATTAGGTTTTTGTTAGTATATGCCATTTTGATTGGACTGACTCAACTAGGACTGTGTTATTTATTAGTTGATGGTCAAGACTACTCCCATCTTAGCTATAGGGAAAAATAGGACTTTCCCCAACCCCATTTAAACTTTAATAAAGGTTTTACAAATTGTACCTTTTGTGTCAGTGTCATACTGATATCATGCCACCCTTACACTCGCCAGTTTTCATAATTGTGTTAAAGCTGATAGCATCAGAACCCTTACACGTGCCAGTTTTCATAATTGTGTTAAAGCTGATAGCATCAGAACCCACAGGGCAACTAAATCACAAAACAAGTCTGTTGGAAATTCATCTTGTTTAAAAATAGCATAAGCTATTTCTTTAATTGAACATTTCAGAACATCTAGAGCATTCTGCTTTAATCTAATATTCACAATAAGATTGTCATGGGGATGCACAGATTCATGTACATTAGGGCACATACATTATTTATATAATGAAAATACATACTGGTCCCCAACACTGGTTTCTGAGCTTTTACTTTTCAGATTGTACAAGACATTGGTTACGAGGTTCCTGAATTTCTTAGAATTATTATTTGAAGTTGCTTTCACTAGCCATACTCTAATAATACTCCCACCTCAATTTCCAACTTGCAGTTGAATAAAGCTCTCTTATAGAGAGTGTGGGCAGTTCTTTTCTCCGTTTTTGATGCATCAGAATGTTTTAATATGGTGAGTAGGTCCTGTTTGGGAAGTGTAAAATCTGTGTTAAATCAACCCTTCCCTTTTGCGTTCAGTGCTGGAGGAACACTTGAGTAAATTAATTTTGAAATACTGTGCATCAATTGATCATATGAAGTCACTACCAGATGGTCTTAGTTTCATCTTCCATTATCAATTTAATAATGGGTGCATTTAAGTTAATTATTTGTTGGTGAGTAGTGGTATTTTCAATAGATGACTATTTTATTTCTTTGAACACTGGAGTTATTTATGCAAGAAACAAACTGAGGTATTTGTTAAAAATGCTACAATGTCATTTTTGCTGTAATGTAATGTGATGATGATCGCTGCAGATATATTCAACAACCTAGAATTCCTCAATACCAGGCCATTTAGCAGCGACAATACAAAAATAATAGACAAAGTACCTTGATGTGCTTTAAACGTGTATTTAGGCGGATTGCCCTTGGCAGTTTAGCTATTAACGGAGGAGCCCTCATTCCTTTAGCCAAGAATAAAACATAAGGCCAATGGAGCAAATGTGGGTGTCTATCATGCAAGGTTCTGGAATATCCAATATATATCCCTCATGGTCATCTAGGAAGTGAGAAGGGGGACCATTACGAATTCTTAAATTAAAATCGCCACTGCCTATTATCCAGTTGCTTTTTCTTGAATCTCGGGATGGTAAATTATCCATAAAAATATCAAAATCGATAAGCTGCTCATACCATTCAACAAACAATTTACTTCAACAGATATTGTAATGTTGGTACACTATAATGAGGTCTTGACAAGGAATGCTAGGCCTCCAAAGTGCCTTCAACATGATATTTTAAGAGTTGTAAACTGAAAAGTACAGTATCCATCCAACACAAAGTCGTTGGTTGTTAGTAGACTCTATTCAGCACTCCAAGAGTGTTAAAGTTTAATAATCCTACCACATGTACCTTTGTTCCTGATCAAGCAAAAGATCAACCCCAAGCAACTGCATCTTCTTTGTCATCTTCAATGTGTGGGCAGATTCAACTTTCTGAGCCTTGATTCATCCCGCGGCAAAGTACTGGCATGTAGTCAGTTGGTTACATGCCGTTACTGTGCATGTTTACACTGCACATATTTTCTGCACAGCAAAAAGATCCAAGTCCTTTCTCTCACTTGGTTCCACTTCAACCAGCTCCATTTAAGGGGATCCCACCCCTTCACCCACACCTCTAGCCACAAACTGACGTGAAGATGGGTTTAACCCCTTCACACTCCCACCCCCACCAAATGACACACCCATACTTACTTTAGGTTCTACCATGGCTTCACTTCCTCTTCTCAATCAGTGTTGTTCCTTCACCCTATAAGCCTAAAGACTAAACTCCTCATCACATGCCCACCCACTCACTGCCCACCTCGCTTGAACACGCCCTCCCTGACTGTCTCCCTTCTGTATGTTTCTGATTTGCAATTCAAGAGTGGTTCAGTAAAGACAACCGTTTCTCTTGCAACATGGCAAAGACAGTCATCTAGTCAATCCACTCCTATTTGATCACCGATCGTCTCTGCATAGTGATTGCTTTCAAATATTGATGGGATGCATGATAGATGGCCAATTTAAATTTGTAGTCCCTCACCTGCATCTAATGCATCTGCACATTTTGAAGGGTTCACTAATCAATACCTCTGAGCTAACACTGCAGCATACACTTTGAGGAAATGTCCCAGGGCAGGTAATTTGATAGTGAATGTGAACATACCATGGACATGCTCTGAATTAATTAATATTGGGCAAAGTGTTCCTAAGATCTGTCACGCATTATGTCCAGGTAAGTTTCAAGAAGAGTTGCATGTTATCAATGACTGCTTCGATCTGAATCTCAATCAATGGTTAACAGCTGCCAAACCACCTTGTACATTCACCTCATTGAAACAAAGAAGATATTGGCCATTGAAAGAACCGCCGATTTGGGGAGAACAGGACAATTATATTGAGATTCTTAAGTAATCTTTTGGCTGAGTTTCCACTAATCAACGTGGCAATAACTCTCAACAAGATTTGCAGGCCGATTCATGGAATAATTAGCGCAGCGCAAGTGGCCAAAAACGTGCGATTCGCAGTGGAATAGCGGAAATCGCAGTGCAAGTGCGAAAATCGCACGAAAAGCAGCGCACATCGATTCATGGAAGGCCGTGCGCGAGAAAACCATCGGATGTGCGCTAAAAAAGTGTGCGGCGCACGTTGGTGCACAGGCCATCTAACGGCGTGCGCCAGGTCACAGCGAAAATCGCACAGGCCACAGCGAAAATCGCACATAGCGCGGCGCACACAACAAAAGTAGGCGGAACACGGGGCATAACACTCGGAATGGGGAACAACTTGCCAAAATGTGGGCGTCAGGGGGGAAGAACAGGGTGCAAGTGCGCGGAACGCCCACACGCTCGCCTACAACACGTATTCATGGAATCGAATAGGGCAAAAAAGCGCACGGTCAAACCAGCGCACAGGCACAAACACGACCGCCACAAGAAAGCAGGCGGTAGCGTCTCTGCGCCTGTAATAAATTTGCGCCAAAAGGTGCGCCAACAAATAGCACCTATATACAGCTATGATGAATGTCCTATACTGTGGCCCTCCAGGACAAATGATGTGGAAAGGGGTACCCACAAACACGGACACCCGCTGACTGAAAAATAACGTGTGCATGTATTCCGGGGTGCGCAGGAAGTTTCACACGCGATTTGGCAGGGTACGTGGATTTCAGGAGTGCGCGGGAAGTTCCACACGCGATTTGGCCGGGTACGTGCGCAGGAATTTCCACACGCGATTTGGCTGGGTACGTGGATCTCAGGGGTGCGCGGGAAGTTTCACACGCGATTTGGCAGGGTATGTGGATTTCAGGGGTGCGCGGGAAGTTCCACACGCGATTTGGCCGGGTATGTGCACGGGAATTTCCACACGCGGTTTGGCTGGGTACGTGGATCTCAGGGGTGCGCGGGAAGTTTCACACGCGATTTGGCAGGGTACGTGGATTTCAGGGTGCGCGGGAAGTTTCACACGCGATTTAGCCGGGTACGTGTGCGGGAATTTCCACACGCGATTTGGCAGGGTATGTGTATTTCAGGGGTACGCGGAAAATTCTACACGCGATTTGGCTGTGTGCTCCCAGGTATTCCCTGTACACCCTCCAAGGCCCCTGCAGGCAGCCACACCACAGGGGACTACCCTGCACACCTGCTCATGACACCCAGCACCCCCACCCCCCCGCACTGTGAGGCACCCTCCACCAGGCCCCCACTCATGTCCCCTATCACCCCCACCCCCCAGCAGTGCAGGGACAGCCTCCACCAGGCCCCCACTCATGTCTACCACCACCCCCACACCCTAGCAGTGCAGGGGCAGCAGCACCAGGCCCCCACTCATGTCCCCTATCACCCCCACCCCCCAGCAGTGCAGGGGCAGCCTCCACCAGGCCCCCACTCATGTCTCCCACCACCCCCACCCCCCAGCCACCGGGGGCAGCCTCCACCAGGCCCCCACTCATGTCCCCTATCACCCCCACCCCCCAGCAGTGCAGGGGCAGCCTCCACCAGGCCCCCACTCATGTCTCCCACCACCCCTACCCCCCAGCCACCATGGGCAGCCCCACCAGGCTCCCACCCATGTCTACCACCACCCCCACCCGCCAGCAATGCAAGGGCAGCCTCCACCAGGCCCCCACTCATGTCTCCCACCCACCCCACCCCCCAGCCACCATGGGCAGCCCCCACCAGGCTCGCACCCATGTCTACCATCACCCCCACCACCCAGCAGTGCAGGGGCAGCCTCCACCAGGCCCCCACTCATGTCCCCTATCACCCCCACCCCCAGCCACCAGGGGCACCCTGCACCAGGACCCCACTCATGCCTCCCACCACCCCCACCCCCCAGCAGTGCAGGGGCAGCCTCCACCAGGCCCCCACTGATGTCTCCCGCCCACCCCACCCCCCAGCCACCATGGGCAGCCCCCACCAGGCTCCCACCCATGTCTACCACCACCCCCACCCCCCAGCAGTGCAGGGGCAGCCTCCACCAGGCCCCCACTCATGTCTCCCACCACCCCCACCCCCCAGCCACCATGGACAGCCTCCACCAGGCCCCCACTCATGTCCCCTATCACCCCCACCCCCCAGCAGTGCAGGAGCAGCCTCCACCAGGCCCCCACTCATGTCCCCTATCACCCCCACCCCCCAGCAGTGCAGGGGCAGCCTCCACCAGGCCCCCACTCATGTCTCCCACCACCCCCACCCCCAGCCACCGGGGGCAGCCTCCACCAGGCCCCCACTAATGTCCCCTATAACCCCCACCCCCCAGCAGTGCAGGGGCAGCACCACCAGGCCCCCACTCATGTCCCCTATCACTCCACCCCCCAGCCACCGGGGGCAGCCTCCACCAGGCCCCCACTCATGTCCCCTATCACCCCCACCCCCCAGCAGTGCAGGGGCAGCCTCCACCAGGCCCCCACTCATGTCTCCCACCACCCCCACCCCCAGCAGTGCAGGGGCAGCCTCCACCAGGCCCCCACTCATGTCCCCTATCACCCCCACCCCCCAGCAGTGCAGGGGCAGCCTCCACCAGGCCCCCACTCATGTCTCTCACCACCCCCACCCCCCAGCCACCGGGGGCAGCCTCCACCAGGCCCCCACTCATGTCCCCTATCACCCCCACCCCCCAGCAGTGCAGGGGCAGCACCACCAGGCTCCCACTCATGTCCCCTATCACCCCCACACCCCAGCCACCAGGGGCACCCTCCACCAGGCCCCCACCCATGTCTCCCACCACCCCCACCCCCCAGCAGTGCAGGGGCAGCCTCCACCAGGCCCCCACTCATTTCTCCCACCCACCCCACACCCCAGCCGCCATGGGCAGCCCCCACCAAGCTCCCACCCATGTCTACCACCCCCCCCCACCCCCCAGCAGTGCAGGGGCAGCCTCCACCAGGGCCCCACTCATGTCTCCCACCACCCCCACCCCCCAGCCACCATGGGCAGCCTCCACCAGGCCCCCACTCATGTCCCCTATCACCCCCACCCCCCAGCAGTGCAGGGGCAGCCTCCACCAGGCCCCCACTCATGTCTACCACCACCCCCACCCCCCAGCAGTGCAGGGGTAGCCTCCACCAGGCCCCCACTCATGTCCCCTATCACCCCCACCCCCAGCCACCAGGGGCACCCTCCACCAGGCCCCCACTCATGTCTCACACCACCCCCACCACCCAGCCACCATGGGCAGCCCCCACCAGGCTCCCACCCATGTCTACCACCACCCCCACCCCCCAGCAGTGCAGGTGCAGCCTCCACCAGGCCCCACTCATGTCTCCCACCCACCCCGCCCCCCAGCCACCATGGGCAGCCCCCACCAGGCCCCCACTCATGTCTCCCACCACCCCCACCCCCCAGCCACCAGGGGCAGCCTCCACCAGGCCCCCACTCATGTCTCCCACCACCCCCACCCCCCAGCCACCATGGGCAGCCCCCACCAGGCTCCCACCCATGTCTACCACCACCCCCACCCCCCAGCAGTGCAGGGGCAGCCTCCACCAGGCCCCCACTCATGTCTCCCACCACCCCCACCCCTAGGCAGTGCAGGGGCAGCCTCCACCAGGCCCCCACTCATGTCCCCTATCACCCCCACCCTCCAGCCACCGGGGGCAGCCTCCACCCGGCCCCCACTCATGTCTCCCACCACCCCCACCCCCCAGCCACCGGGGGCAGCCTCCACCAGGCCCCCAATCATGTCCCCTATCACCCCCACCCCCCAGCAGTGCAGAGGCAGCACCACCAGGCCCCCACTCATGTCCCCTATCACCCCCACCCCCCAGCCACCAGGGGCACCCTCCACCAGGCCCCCACTCATGTCTCCCACCACCCCCACCCCCCATCCACCAGGGGCAGCCTCCACCAGGCCCCCACTCATGTCTCCCACCACCCCCACCCCTCGGCAGTGCAGGGGCAGCCTCCACCAGGCCCCCACTCATGTCCCCTATCACCCCCACCCTCCAGCCACCGGGGGCAGCCTCCACCCGGCCCCCACTCATGTCTCCCACCACCCCCACCCCCCAGCCACCGGGGGCAGCCTCCACCAGGCCCCCAATCATGTCCCCTATCACCCCCACCCCCCAGCAGTGCAGAGGCAGCACCACCAGGCCCCCACTCATGTCCCCTATCACGCCCACCCCCCAGCCACCAGGGGCACCCTCCACCAGGCCCCCACTCATGTCTCCCACCACCCCCACCCCCCAGCCACCATGGGCAGCCCCCACAAGGCTCCCACCCATGTCTACCACCACCCCCACCCCCCAGCAGTGCAGGGGCAGCCTCCACCAGGCCCCCACTCATGTCTCCCACCATCCCCACCCCTCAGCAGTGCAGGGGCAGCCTCCACCAGGCCCCCACTCATGTCCCTTATCACCCCCACCCTCCAGCCACCGGGGGCAGCCTCCACCAGGCCCCCACTCATGTCTCCCACCACCCCCACCCCCCAGCCACCGGGGGCAGCCTCCACCAGGCCCCCAATCATGTCCCCTATCACCCCCACCCCCCAGCAGTGCAGGGGCAGCACCACCAGGCCCCCACTCATGTCCCCTATCACCCCCAACCCCTAGCCACCAGGGGCACCCTCCACCAGGCCCCCAGTCATGTCTCCCACCACCCCCACCCCCCAGCCACCATGGGCAGCCCCCACCAGGCTCCCACCCATGTCTACCACCACCCCACCCCCCAGCAGTGCAGGGGCAGCCTCCACCAGGCCCCCACTCATGTCTCCCACCACCCCCACCCCCCAGCCACCATGGGCAGCCCCCACCAGGCTCCCACCCATGTCTATCACCACCCCCACCCCCCAGCAGTGCAAGGGCAGCCTCCACCAGGCCCCCACTCATGTCTCCCACCCACCCCACCCCCCAACCACCATGGGCAGCCCCCACCAGGCTCGCACCCATGTCTACCATCACCCCCACCACCCAGCAGTGCAGGGGCAGCCTCCACCAGGCCCCCACTCATGTCCCCTATCACCCCCACCCCCCAGCCACCAGGGGCACCCTCCACCAGGCCCCCACTCATGCCTCCCACCACCCCCACCCCCCAGCAGTGCAGGGGCAGCCTCCACCAGGCCCCCACTCATGTCTCCCGCCCACCCCACCCCCCAGCCACCATGGGCAGCCCCCACCAGGCTCCCACCTATGTCTACCACCGCCCCCACCCCCCAGAAGCGCATGGGCAGCCTCCACCAGGCCCCCACTCATGTCTCCCACCACCCCCACCCCCAGCCACCATGGATAGCCTCCACCAGGCCCCCACTCATGTCCCCTATCACCCCCACCCCCCAGCAGTGCAGGGGCAGCCTCCACCAGGCCCCCACTCATGTCTCCCACCACCCCCACCCCCCAGCAGTGCAGGGGCAGCCTCCACCAGGCCCCCACTCATGTCCCCTATCACCCCCACCCCCCAGCAGTGCAGGGGCAGCCTCCACCAGGCCCCCACTCATGTCTCCCACCACCCCCAGCCCCAGCCACCGGAGGCAGCCTCCACCAGGCCCCCACTAATGTCCTCTATAACCCCCACCCCCCAGCAGTGCAGGGGCAGCACCACCAGGCCCCCACTCATGTCCCCTATCACCCCACCCCCCAGCCACCGGGGGCAGCCTCCACCAGGCCCCCACTCATGTCCCCTATCACCCCCACCCCCCAGCAGTGCAGGGGCAGCCTCCACCAGGCCCCCACTCATGTCTCCCACCACCCCCACCCCCAGCAGTGCAGGGGCAGCCTCCACCAGGCCCCCACTCATGTCCCCTATCACCCCCACCCCCCAGCAGTGCAGGGGCAGCCTCCACCAGGCCCCCACTCATGTCTCCCACCACCCCCACCCCCCAGCCACCGGGGGCAGCCTCCACCAGGCCCCCACTCATGTCCCCTATCACCCCCACCCCCCAGCAGTGCAGGGGCAGCACCACCAGGCTCCCACTCATGTCCCCTATCACCCCCACACCCCAGCCACCAGGGGCACCCTCCACCAGGCCCCCACCCATGTCTCCCACCACCCCCACCCCCCAGCAGTGCAGGGGCAGCCTCCACCAGGCCCCCACTCATTTCTCCCACCCACCCCACCCCCCAGCCGCCATGGGCAGCCTCCACCACGCCCCCACTCATGTCCCCTATCACCCCCACCCCCCAGCCACCAGGGGCACCCTCCACCAGGCCCCCACTCATGCCTCCCACCACCCCCACCCCCAGCAGTGCAGGGGCAGCCTCCACCAGGCCCCCACTCATGTCTCCCACCACCCCCACCCCCCAGCCACCATGGATAGCCTCCACCAGGCCCCCACTCATGTCCCCTATCACCCCCACCCCCCAGCAGTGCAGGGGCAGCCTCCACCAGGCCCCCACTCATGTCTCCCACCACCCCCACCCCCCAGCAGTGCAGGGGCAGCCTCCACCAGGCCCCCACTCATGTCCCCTATCACCCCCACCCCCCAGCAGTGCAGGGGCAGCCTCCACCAGGCCCCCACTCATGTCTCCCACCACCCCCAGCCCCAGCCACCGGGGGCAGCCTCCACCAGGCCCCCACTAATGTCCCCTATAACCCCCACACCCCAGCAGTGCAGGGGCAGCACCACCAGGCCCCCACTCATGTCCCCTATCACCCCACCCCCCAGCCACCGGGGGCAGCCTCCACCAGGCCCCCACTCATGTCCCCTATCACCCCCAGCCCCCAGCAGTGCAGGGGCAGCCTCCACCAGGCCCCCACTCATGTCTCCCACCACCCCCACCCCCAGCAGTGCAGGGGCAGCCTCCACCAGGCCCCCACTCATGTCCCCTATCACCCCCACCCCCCAGCAGTGCAGGGGCAGCCTCCACCAGGCCCCCACTCATGTCTCCCACCACCCCCACCCCCCAGCCACCGGGGGCAGCCTCCACCAGGCCCCCACTCATGTCCCCTATCACCCCCACCCCCCAGCAGTGCAGGGGCAGCACCAACAGGCTCCCACTCATGTCCCCTATCACCCCACACCCCAGCCACCAGGGGCACCCTCCACCAGGCCCCCACCGATGTCTCCCACCACCCCCACCCCCCAGCAGTGCAGGGGCAGCCTCCACCAGGCCCCCACTCATTTCTCCCACCCACCCCACCCCCCAGCCGCCATGGGCAGCCACCACCAAGCTCCCACCCATGTCTACCACCACCCCCACCCCCCAGCAGTGCAGGGGCAGCCTCCACCAGGCCCCCACTGATGTCTCCCACCACCCCTACCCCCCAGCCACCATGGGCAGCCTCCACCAGGCCCCCACTCATGTCCCCTATCACCCCTACCCCCAGCAGTGCAGGGGCAGCCTCCACCAGGCCCCCACTCATGTCTACCACCACCCCCACCCCCCAGCAGTGCAGGGGCAGCCTCCACCAGGCCCCCACTCATGTCCTCTATCACCCCCACCTCCCAGCCACCAGGGGCACCCTCCACCAGGCCCCCACTCATGTCTCCCACCACCCCCACCCCCCCGCCACCATGGGCCGCCCCCACCCATGTCTACCACCACCCCCACCCCCCAGCAGTGCAGGTGCAGTCTCCACCAGGCCCCCACTCATGTCTCCCACCACCCCCACCCCCAGCAGTGCAGGGGCACCCTCCACCAGGCCCCCAGTCATGTCTCCCACCACCCCCACCCCCCAGCCACCATGGGCAGCCCCCACCAGGCTCCCACCCATGTCTACCACCACCCCCACCCCCCAGCAGTGCAGGGGCAGCCTCCACCAGGCCCCCACTCATGTCTCCCACCACCCCCACCCCCCAGCCACCATGGGCAGCCCCCACCAGGCTCCCACCGATGTCTCCCACCACCCCCACCCCCCAGCAGTGCAGGGGCAGCCTCCACCAGGCCCCCACTCATGTCTCCCACCCACCCCACCCCCCCAGCCACCATGGGCAGCCCCCACCAGGCCCCCACTCATGTCTCCCACCACCCCCACCCCCCCAGCCAACGGGGGCAGCCTCCACCAGGCCCCCACTCATGTCTTCCACCACCCCCACCCCCCAGCCACCATGGGCAGCCCCCACCAGGCTCCCACCCATGTCTACCACCACCCCCACCCCCCAGCAGTGCAGGGGCAGCCTCCACCAGGCCCCGACTCATGTCTCCCACCACCCCAACCCCCCAGCAGTGCAGGGGCAGCCTCCACCAGGCCCCCACTCATGTCCCCTATCACCCCCACCCCCCAGCCACTGGGGGCAGCCTCCACCAGGCCCCCACTCATGACTCCCGCCACCCCCACCCCCCAGCCACCCGGGGCAGCCTCCACCAGGCCCCCACTCATGTCCCCTATCACCCCCACCCCACAGCAGTGCAGGGGCAGCACCACCAGGCCCCCACTTATGTCCCCGATCACCCCCACCCCCCAGCCACCAGGGGCACCCTCCACCAGGCCCCCACTCATGTCTCACACCACCCCCACCCCCCAGCCACCATGGGCAGCCCCCACCAGGCTCCCACCCATGTCTACCACCACCCACACCCCCCAGCAGTGCAGGGGCAGCCTCCACCAGGCCCCCACTCATGTCTCCCACCCACCCCACCCCCCAGCCATCATGGGCAGCCCCCACCAGGCTCCCACTCATGTCTCCCACCACCCCCACCCCCCCAGCCAACGGGGGCAGCCTCCACCAGGCCCCCACTCATGTCTCCCACCACCCCCACCCCCCAGCCACCATGGGCAGCCCCCACCAGGCTCCCACCCATGTCTACCACCACCCCCACCCCCCAGCAGTGCAGGGGCAGCCTCCACCAGGCCCCACTCATGTCTCCCACCACCCCCACCCCTCAGCAGTGCAGGGGCAGCCTCCACCAGGCCCCCACTCATGTCCCCTATCACCCCCACCCTCCAGCCACCGGGGGCAGCCTCCACCAGGCCCCCACTCATGTCTCCCACCACCCCCACCCCCCAGCCACCGGGGGCAGCCTCCACCAGGCCCCCAATCATGTCCCCTATCACCCCCACCCCCCAGCAGTGCAGGGGCAGCACCACCAGGCCCCCACTCATGTCCCCTATCACCCCCACCCCCCAGCCACCAGGGGCACCCTCCACCAGGCCCCCACTCATGTCTCCCACCACCCCCACCCCCCAGCCACCAAGGGCAGCCCCCACCAGGCTCCCACCCATGTCTACCACCACCCCCACCCCCCAGCAGTGCAGGGGCAGCCTCCACCAGGCCCCCACTCATGTCTACCACCACCCCCCACCCCCCAGCAGTGCAGGGGCAGCCTCCACCAGGCCCCCACTCATGTCCCCTATCATCCCCACCCCCCAGCCACCAGGGGCACCCTCCACCAGGCCCCCACTCATGTCTCCCACCACCCCCACCCCCCAGCCACCATGGGCAGCCCCCACCAGGCTCCCACCCATGTCTACCACCACCCCCACCCCCCAGCAGTGCAGGGGCAGCCTCCACCAGGCCCCCACTCATGTCTCCCACCCACCCCACCCCCCCAGCCACCATGGGCAGCCCCCACCAGGCCCCCACTCATGTCTCCCACCACCCCCACCCCCCAGCCACCAGGGGCACCCTCCACCAGGCCCCCACTCATGTCTCCCACCACCCCCACCCCCCAGCCACCATGGGCAGCCCCCACCAGGCTCCCACCCATGTCTACCACCACCCCCACCCCCCAGCAGTGCAGGGGCAGCCTCCACCAGGCCCCCACTCATGTCTACCACCACCCCCCACCCCCCAGCAGTGCAGGGGCAGCCTCCACCAGGCCCCCACTCATGTCTCCCACCACCCCCACCCCCAGCCACCATGGGCAGCCCCCACCAGGCTCCCACCCATGTCTACCACCACCCCCACCCCCCAGCAGTGCAGGGGCAGCCTCCACCAGGCCCCCACTCATGTCTCCCACCCACCCCACCCCCCAGCCACCATGGGCAGCCCCCACCAGGCCCCCACTCATGTCTCCCACCACCCCCACCCCCCAGCCACCATGGGCAGCCCCCACCAGGCTCCCACCCATGTCTACCACCACCCCCACCCCCCAGCAGTGCAGGGGCAGCCTCCACCAGGCCCTGACTCATGTCTCCCACCACCCCAACCCACCAGCAGTGCAGGGGCAGCCTCCACCCGGCCCCCACTCATGTCCCCTATCACCCCCACCCCCCAGCCACTGGGGGCAGCCTCCACCAGGCCCCACTCATGACTCCCGCCACCCCCACCCCCCAGCCACCCCGGGCAGCCTCCACCAGGCCCCCACTCATGCCTCCCACCACCCCCACCCCCCAGCAGTGCAGGGGCAGCCTCCACCAGGCCCCCACTCATGTCTCCCGCCCACCCCACCCCCCAGCCACCATGGGCAGCCCCCACCAGGCTCCCACCTATGTCTACCACCGCCCCCACCCCCCAGAAGCGCATGGGCAGCCTCCACCAGTCCCCCACTCATGTCTCCCACCACCCCCACCCCCCAGCCACCATGGATAGCCTCCACCAGGCCCCCACTCATGTCCCCTATCACCCCCACCCCCCAGCAGTGCAGGGGCAGCCTCCACCAGGCCCCCACTCATGTCTCCCACCACCCCCACCCCCCAGCAGTGCAGGGGCAGCCTCCACCAGGCCCCCACTCATGTCCCCTATCACCCCCACCCCCCAGCAGTGCAGGGGCAGCCTCCACCAGGCCCCCACTCATGTCTCCCACCACCCCCACCCCCAGCAGTGCAGGGGCAGCCTCCACCAGGCCCCCACTCATGTCCCCTATCACCCCCACCCCCCAGCAGTGCAGGGGCAGCCTCCACCAGGCCCCCACTCATGTCTCCCACCACCCCCACCCCCCAGCCACCGGGGGCAGCCTCCACCAGGCCCCCACTCATGTCACCTATCACCCCCACCCCCCAGCAGTGCAGGGGCAGCACCACCAGGCTCCCACTCATGTCCCCTATCACCCCCACACCCCAGCCACCAGGGGCACCCTCCACCAGGCCCCCACCCATGTCTCCCACCACCCCCACCCCCCAGCAGTGCAGGGGCAGCCTCCACCAGGCCCCCACTCATTTCTCCCACCACCCCCACCACCCAGCCACCATGGGCAGCCCCACCAGGCTCCCACCCATGTCTACCACCACCCCCACCCCCCAGCAGTGCAGGGGCAGCCTCCACCAGGCCCCCACTCATGTCTCCCACCCACCCCACCCCCCCAGCCACCATGGGCAGCCCCCACCAGGCCCCCACTCATGTCTCCCACCACCCCCACCCCCCAGCCACCAGGGGCACCCTCCACCAGGCCCCCACTCATGTCTCCCACCACCCCCACCCCCCAGCCACCATGGGCAGCCCCCACCAGGCTCCCACCCATGTCTACCACCACCCCCACCCCCCAGCAGTGCAGGGGCAGCCTCCACCAGGCCCCCACTCATGTCTACCACCACCCCCACCCCCCAGCAGTGCAGGGGAAGCCTCCACCAGGCCCCCACTCATGTCTTCCACCACCCCCACCCCCCAGCCACCATGGGCAGCCCCCACCAGGCTCCCACCCATGTCTACCACCACCCCCACCCCCCAGCAGTGCAGGGGCAGCCTCCACCAGGCCCCCACTCATGTCTCCCACCCACCCCACCCCCCAGCCACCATGGGCAGCCCCCACCAGGCCCCCACTCATGTCTCCCACCACCCCCACCCCCCAGCCACCATGGGCAGCCCCCACCAGGCTCCCACCCATGTCTACCACCACCCCCACCCCCCAGCAGTGCAGGGGCAGCCTCCACCAGGCCCTGACTCATGTCTCCCACCACCCCAACCCACCAGCAGTGCAGGGGCAGCCTCCACCAGGCCCCCACTCATGTCCCCTATCACCCCCACCCCCCAGCCACTGGGGGCAGCCACCACCAGGCCCCACTCATGACTCCCGCCACCCCCACCCCCCAGCCACCCCGGGCAGCCTCCACCAGGCCCCCACTCATGCCTCCCACCACCCCCACCCCCCAGCAGTGCAGGGGCAGCCTCCACCAGGCCCCCACTCATGTCTCCCGCCCACCCCACCCCCCAGCCACCATGGGCAGCCCCCACCAGGCTCCCACCTATGTCTACCACCGCCCCCACCCCCCAGAAGCGCATGGGCAGCCTCCACCAGTCCCCCACTCATGTCTCCCACCACCCCCACCCCCAGCCACCATGGATAGCCTCCACCAGGCCCCCACTCATGTCCCCTATCACCCCCACCCCCCAGCAGTGCAGGGGCAGCCTCCACCAGGCCCCCACTCATGTCTCCCACCACCCCCACCCCCCAGCAGTGCAGGGCAGCCTCCACCAGGCCCCCACTCATGTCCCCTATCACCCCCACCCCCCAGCAGTGCAGGGGCAGCCTCCACCAGGCCCCCACTCATGTCTCCCACCACCCCCAGCCCCAGCCACCGGAGGCAGCCTCCACCAGGCCCCCACTAATGTCCCCTATAACCCCCACCCCCCAGCAGTGCAGGGGCAGCACCACCAGGCCCCCACTCATGTCCCCTATCACCCCACCCCCCAGCCACCGGGGGCAGCCTCCACCAGGCCCCCACTCATGTCCCCTATCACCCCCACCCCCCAGCAGTGCAGGGGCAGCCTCCACCAGGCCCCCACTCATGTCTCCCACCACCCCCACCCCCAGCAGTGCAGGGGCAGCCTCCACCAGGCCCCCACTCATGTCCCCTATCACCCCCACCCCCCAGCAGTGCAGGGGCAGCCTCCACCAGGCCCCCACTCATGTCTCCCACCACCCCCACCCCCCAGCCACCGGGGGCAGCCTCCACCAGGCCCCCACTCATGTCACCTATCACCCCCACCCCCCAGCAGTGCAGGGGCAGCACCACCAGGCTCCCACTCATGTCCCCTATCACCCCCACACCCCAGCCACCAGGGGCACCCTCCACCAGGCCCCCACCCATGTCTCCCACCACCCCCACCCCCCAGCAGTGCAGGGGCAGCCTCCAACAGGCCCCCACTCATTTCTCCCACCCACCCCACCCCCCAGCCGCCATGGGCAGCCTCCACCACGCCCCCACTCATGTCTCCCACCCACCCCACCCCCCAGCCACCATGGGCAGCCCCCACCAGGCTCGCACCCATGTCTACCATCACCCCCACCACCCAGCAGTGCAGGGGCAGCCTCCACCAGGCCCCCACTCATGTCCCCTATCACCCCCACCCCCCAGCCACCAGGGGCACCCTCCACCAGGCCCCCACTCATGCCTCCCACCACCCCCACCTCCAGCAGTGCAGGGGCAGCCTCCACCAGGCCCCCACTCATGTCTCCCGCCCACCCCACCCCCCAGCCACCATGGGCAGCCCCCACCAGGCTCCCACCCATGTCTACCACCACCCCCACCCCCCAGCAGTGCAGGGGCAGCCTCCACCAGGCCCCACTCATGTCTCCCACCACCCCCACCCCCCAGCCACCATGGATAGCCTCCACCAGGCCCCCACTCATGTCCCCTATCACCCGCACCCCCCAGCAGTGCAGGGGCAGCCTCCACCAGGCCCCCACTCATGTCTCCCACCACCCCCACCCCCCAGCAGTGCAGGGGCAGCCTCCACCAGGCCCCCACTCATGTCCCCTATCACCCCCACCCCCCAGCAGTGCAGGGGCAGCCTCCACCAGGCCCCCACTCATGTCTCCCACCACCCCCAGCCCCAGCCACCGGGGGCAGTCTCCACCAGGCCCCCACTAATGTCCCCTATAACCCCCACACCCCAGCAGTGCAGGGGCAGCACCACCAGGCCCCCACTCATGTCCCCTATCACCCCACCCCCAGCCACCGGGGGCAGCCTCCACCAGGCCCCCACTCATGTCCCCTATCACCCCCACCCCCCAGCAGTGCAGGGGCAGCCTCCACCAGGCCCCCCACTCATGTCTCCCACCACCCCCACCCCCCAGCAGTGCAGGGGCAGCCTCCACCAGGCCCCCACTCATGTCCCCTTTCACCCCCACCCCCCAGCAGTGCAGGGGCAGCCTCCACCAGGCCCCCACTCATGTCTCCCACCACCCCCACCCCCCAGCCACCGGGGGCAGCCTCCACCAGGCCCCACTCATGTCCCCTATCACCCCCACCCCCCAGCAGTGCAGGGGCAGCACCACCAGGCTCCCACTCATGTCCCCTATCACCCCCACACCCCAGCCACCAGGGGCACCCTCCACCAGGCCCCCACCGATGTCTCCCACCACCCCACCCCCCAGCAGTGCAGGGGCAGCCTCCACAGGCCCCCACTCATTTCTCCCACCCACCCCACCCCCCAGCCCCATGGGCAGCCACCACCAAGCTCCCACCCATGTCTTCCCACCACCCCCACCCCCCAGCAGTTGCAGGGGCAGCCTCCACCAGGCCCCACTCATGTCTCCCACCACCCCTACCCCCCAGCCACCCATGGGCAGCCTCCACCAGGCCCCCCACTCCATGTCCCCTATCACCCCTACCCCCCAGCAGCTGCAGGGG